>NC_133752.1:40132500-40732500 GCF_036562045.2 Rhinolophus sinicus | reverse complement strand
TTTGGAATTGTATTCTGTGAGTGACGTATTGTAAAGACTTGGATTCACTTTTGTTTTGTTTGTTTGTTCTTTTGTTTCTTGGGATTCAAATTCTCTTATAGTCTTCCAAAAAGAATTGTGGTTTTTGTTGTTTCTGTTGATGTTGTTTCAGCAGGTAATTTAGCTGAAATTAAACCAAACTCTGTATCCATGTGGAGTAAAACAGCTAAAAGCCTGTCCAATTACTTTAGTCTTAACTACTCCATATATGTGCAATTCAGGGGTCAGCCAGAGTGTGACAGAATTTATACTTAGAATTGGGGATGTCACCTATTGATTTTCTCCTCCTCTGTGTTTTCTCTCCAGATTAGTTTCCTACCGCCACTGTAACAAAGTAGTACAAACTGAGTAGCTTAAAACAAGAAATTTATTCTCTCATAGTGCAGGAGGTTAGAAGTCCAAGATCAAGGTATAAGCAAGGTTAGTTTCTTCTGGAGGTTCTGAGGAAGGATCTGTTCTGTCAGTCTTTCATAGGTTCTGGAGGTTAACAACCATAGTTGGCATTGCTTAGTTTGTAGCTGCATGTTCCAATCTCTGCCTCCATCTTCAAATGGCCATTTTCCTTCTGTGTCAATATTTTCCTATTCATCTAAGGACACCATCTTTGGATTAGGGCCCACCTAAATCAGTATGACTTTATCTTAATTACATCTATAAAGATTCTATCTTGAAATAAGATCACATTCACAGATTCAGGGTGGACACGAATTTTGAGGGGGCACTATTTAACCCAGTACCTTCCCTTACACCCCAGTTGTTGCGGCAGTCTCAAACTCTGTCCTCTAAATCTTCAAGCCATGAAGACTGCAGATTGCTATCCAAGTTTTAGGTACTGCTTACATCACTGAGAGAGCCTGCCCTCAGGCAAAAAGCTTCAAAAAAGTAGAAACTCATAAGCATCGTTCCTTTCATCCAAACATCAAGTCCCTTCCTGATTTTGTCTGCTTTTATTTATTCTACAGTGCCTCTAATCATTGTCTTTTTAAATCTTCTTTTCCATAGTTTATACTTACTCTCAGTGAGAGATTTGGTCTAATAGGAGCTATTCCATCACAACTAGGATGGAATCACCTGTTTTTCTAACCAGTTTAACAGAAAAAAATTAACAATTAACATTTTGTTGCATATTAAATAATATAATATAAATTATCACATATTTTTAAACCATTATTTTATCTTTAGTATGTTAAGTGTTTCTACTTCCTCTCTTTGAAATTGTTTTTTCCTATCTGACAGCATTCATGGTGTCTGATGAAAAATATTAATAATAGTAACACATTTATTCCTTAATGTTTCAATTATTCTTTAAGTGCTTTATATGTATTATCTCAGTAAATCTTCAAATCAACATATGAGTTAGGCAGTTTTACAGATGAGTAATTCTCATTTTACAAATGAGTAAGCTAAGGCCCAGGGAGGTTAAGTAATTTGTACAAGTTACACAGGTAGTATATGGTAGAATGTAAGAGCTCATGGATATAACCAGTATGCTATACTGCCTCCTAAAAACACAAACCTTTGTCTCTGGCATTAGCTTGGATCATCACTGACCACAGAAAAATTGTTTATAAGGCTATATTTATCTAATTTTGCCTAATTTTTAATGTGTTGTGTGAAGTAAATAGTAAGTAAATAAAAGTAAGCATTGTAATTACAGAATTTCATTAAATAGATAGCTTAATAACACAATGAAATTTCATTTTTCCAGTTATGTATGATTGACATATCAGACATTCTTTGAGCATTAATGCTAACTCCAGAATTCTCAAACTTGTATATTCCCGTTTTTAATCTGAAAGGCAAGAAGTATAGGAAGATTAGATTTGATCTGATTAGTGCATACTCTGCAAATAGGTACATTATATTTTATGTTATAACCTTAACTTTATCATTGAGAAAAATCTCTCTCTCTCTCTCTCTCTCTCTCTCTCTCTCTCTCTCTGTTCTCTTATCATAAACATGACATGCTGTAAGACAGGAACAAGTGTGTATGTACTTAAGCAAAATAGTTATTTCCTTAACTTGACTCATCAAGGTACCCTAGAGATTAATACTGTTATTGATTTCACAGGTCTCCCGTGCATGTGAATTTCCATGAGATTCTATTCAACTGGGGTAACTAAGAAGAAAGAACAATGTTCCTCTATACAAGGTGGGTTTTGCATTGTCCCACACATAGCCCGCTGATGGCCGTGGGATGGCAAAGTCATCTTCATTAGACGGAATTTAATAGTGAATCAAAGTTTTGTGGAGAATAGACTGATCTAAACTTTAGCCTCCCTTGGGTCCTGCTGAAAGATTAGAGGGAAAGAGTAGGGCCTTAGTAAGTTGAATGTATCAGATTGTTTTTCACTAATAGTTCTCTTGTAAAACTCTGAAAACCACCCAGTTTAACCCTTAGAAAAAGGAGAAAGAAAAAGGAATGGCACAGGGGGAGGGAAAAATCTCAGTATACCACGGACATTGATTTTATTGATTTTTGAAATGTGCTGTTATCCCTGTAGCAAGTTCCACAGTGTGGGGTATATAGACATGACCAAAATTTGTCCATCAAATGAAAACTGTTTTCTTGCTACATACAATAGTCCATGACAAATGCCACAGTGCTATAACTTTATCAAAGAGTTTATAACATTGAATTGCCTTTTAGTTTTGCTCTATGATTGGAGATTCTAAGACTCGATCTAAGGGTACAGTTCTTTGATAAAATCTTTACAAAAATATTCTGAATCCAGGAAGAGTTAACGGTGGAAGAAAAAGGAGGAGCAGTGCAGGTAAAATGTATCAACCAGCACCTGTACGGCAGGATCAGACATAGTTAACAAGAAAAAAGGAAGGAGAAACAAATGTGTTAGGTGATCTTTAGTCTAAAGAAATCTCTGTTGGGCAACTGGGCATTTTGCTCCTTGCCTTTTATTTCCAACTTCCTTTCAAAGAATTCGTTAAGTGAAAAGAGAGATGATGGCAGCTCAGTATATCAAAGCTCAGTTATCAGTTGGCTTATTCTAGTATCTTTAGTCTTTTGTGGATGCCTTATGATGTGCTGTGTGGTAACACTGGAAAGTCAATCTTATACCAGCGATTGCCACATAAATGTTAAGGAGTCTGAAAAAAAAATCACAAAATAGAAATTGTTGCTCTTTCAGGTATAAAGTGGCACTGATAAGAATTAATGTATCCAATAAGATTTGGGTAGGTTTATTTTACCCTTTGGGGGTGGGGGGTGAAGAAAGGATTGACTTATTTTTCAGTAGGGTGAGAAGTTAGGTCTAAGAGAAAGAAAAAGGCACAATGGAGACTGTCCCATCACTAATTCTTTTAGTATTGGCCATGAGCATGTGGTCCAGATTTGTGACAAAAAAATGAAAAAAAGCTTAGTACCACTACAAAAAAAAAGTCTGTTTCCTTTTAGCTAATATTTTTATTTTTAAAAATTCACAGGAACTATTAAAAATTAAACCTCAGTTTAAAATCAAAGTACAGCTTTTGGAGGACAAATGACACAGTTTTACTAAATCTGTAACAGGAAGACTTCAGAAACTCTTGAAAGATAGTGTACTACTCAGCAGGAGACGCTCTCATTGGGGTTGTCAAGAGAATTGAATGAAGGTGCTATTTTCAGAGTCATGGGCAGAATTAAAAGAACCAGTAAGAGATATTGAGTCAGCCAGGGACTAGCAACAGCAAGGACCCATTACCACCCGTATATCTCCAGAGGAAGAAGCATTGTTTTCAGACCAAATGAGAACTCAGTCGCATGACAGGGACAGAGCTGCAGAGCCAAAGCCGGAGGCAACAGGGAAAAAGTACCCTGAACTCTTTCTCTTCCTGTCTGCTTACTTCCTGCTGTGACTCCAGTGGCCAAAACCTGCCAGAGCCAGAGGACTCTGCGGTCTTTGAAGATTAGAACCTCCCCTTTCACTGGCCCAGAGCATAGATCAGAGCAAAGATAGGAAGAAGACTGATGGTGGTGTTCGCAAATGCACAACCCACCAAAATATAGAAAGAGAAATCACTTTCTACCTAAAAGAGGAACAAGAAAGCCAATAAAGCCTGAATCATAGTCCTCAATGCATGAGAAGTCAATTTCCTGTGCCTAAGACTGTATTTCTGACTGTAGCCTCAGTAACGATCTCTTATATGTGATGGATCACAAGTTTAATGCAATTCACCTTTAAGAAAAACGTTTTAGAAAGCAAATGTAAAACAAAACAAAATAAAACAGATATGTAGGGAGATTTTCTTTATAGATGACTTTATCCATAACAATGACTGGTATAATCTGTTTTATTCTATTTAATTACAATAATTTTTATTTTTATTTTGGTATATCTACATGAGGTAGTGTTGTTACTGTAGGGCTCTGGGCGTGGGAGGAGAAGGAGGATGTGGAGGAAAGACAAAGGAAGGAAGAGATGAGATCATTTTTAAGAAAAAATGCAGCTACCAGACTGGCCAGAACTAGATTTTGTTGACTGAGGATGCCATCTTGCCTCTCAAGGTGAACCTTAGCTAATTATAATAGATCAGAATATTATTGGAATTGCCGACAGGTAAAAATGTCTACCCCCTCTGTTTCTGTGACATTTCCAATAACGGCCAAATAAGGACAAGGGAATCCCACCTCCCCATGGGAAGGAGTAGTCAGCGAGGACCTGCCTGGGAAACCCCTGTGACACAACCCCTAGAACTTGGATATTTTGCACCCTCATTCTAATAAAATCCTAAGCTTCTTTGTTCTTTGGGGCAGTTGCTCTTCAGGTATAACACGTTTTGAAAATGTACTATTTCCTTTCTTTAAATAAATTCACCACTTGCTTGACTGATTCGTGCACCCTTGAATTCTTTCCTGGGATGACACCAAGAACCCTTTCTCTGGTAACATGTCTTTATTTCATTATATCTGTATGAGGCAGTATGACATCTTTTCTTCAAAATCCCTTCCTATGCTCCTTAGAATATTTTAACACGGAGGAGCACTATTGATTTTAGTGTGTTTTAGTCTGAATTTAGTTCTAAGAGACAAAAGCACTGCCACGAAATTAACGTTTATGAGATATGCTTTCTCAGGGGAAAGAAGATACATCATGCATTATAACATTTTAGAGCTGGAAGGACTTAATGATCAAGTCTAAAACGTTTATTTCACAAGTCAGGACAAAGTCTAGAGACAGTCATGGTTTTCCCCACAATGCTGGTTTATCAAAGTTAAGATCAGAACCCAGGTTTCCTGACTCCCAATCTGGCTTTCCCACCATATAATTCCCATTTATATTCCTATTATATAGAACCAATTTTATTTCCAGGAAACCATAAAGTCCTTCCTAAAACTGCCTGTACAAAAGTTCATTGAAAAGATGTACCTACCACCTTAATATTTCTCAACCAAGATTTGAAGACCATACAGAAGAGAAGGTGGTGTCCTTGTGTACGTGCCAGAAGCTCGGGGAGGTGCCTGTACTCATTGGCTCTCTGTGGACCACGGGTCTATCATAAGCCCGTAGGCCAACTGTGTGTTCAGAGTCAAGCCCCTTTGGCCTCAAGGTTTCCCCAACAGACCCAGTTTATTATTTTGCAGGACCTATAAGTGAAAGAATTTTACCTTGCTGTATTTTAACTCCATGAAAGAAATTGCCAGGGCTCACAGGGAATTTCCTGGATATAAATCAATTTATTTGACCTTTGGTTCTGTCTTATCCTTTCATTATCACACTCCTCCTCTTACTTAATCTGATCATTTGCTATTCCCATTTCCTCTTTAATGCCTGCAATTTTTATCTATGCTGTCTTGCTTTATTGTACTTCCCTGAAGTAAGTAATGACATATAAACAGAGGGCCCAACCTTTCAGGCAGGTGTGTGCTTGCTGTGTGCTGACAGGTCACTGAAAGTCCATGCAAATTAGGGCACCTCACAGAGCAGCAGAATTTCATCTGGAGTAGCAGGTGTGGTGTAGAAAAGAACGGTAAACGACTCAGTTTGAATGACGGCTGTTGGTGTTCCTCTATGCTTTATTCTTGTAGTTCACCTAATGGGTCATGTTATTGACATCTGAACTCTACAAAAAATGGTCATGGGAACCCCTTGTGTCTAATGTTCCGCTAGATGGGGCATTGCTCTCCTTAGATCACCAAGTGTTCTGCCTCCAGTCCTCTCAAAATAAAGATTTGCAAATTTTATCAGTAAGATAATTATTCAAGGAACATCGAAATATAAGTTATTTGGCCTCTGACAGTAAAAGCTTAGGAAAGTTTGTCTTTTATTACAGGAAATTATAAAAGTAAAACAAGTCAATGTGTATTAAAGCAGGTGGTATTTGACATGTGTTTTTTGAAAAAGAAAATCTCGGCAGTTAGACTAATATTACATTTAAAAATATATCCATCTTAAAGATTTTACAAAGTGAAAAAGACATATGTCTTTCTAGAACATCATAATTTCTTGGTTTTTATAAGGTAAATTGGAAAATCTATGGTTCCTAAATGTTTATCTGTGGACTAGGGCCAGTCTGTGGCAAAGATTTAACCAGTCTATTTCTATTTTGAAAAGAGAAAAAATATTAAAGATAAAGTAAAGTGTGTGTGTGTGTATGAGAGAGAGAGAGAGAGACAGAGAGAGAGAGACAGAGAGAGAGAGGTGTTTGTAAATTGCCAGCCTTCCTTCCCTGGGGGAAAACCCTATTTTCCTCTGGGATTTTGCCATTCTTACACTTGGAGAGTTAAATGATTTTGGTAACAAACGGTAGCTGACTTTTTAAATGTTCTTACTTAACAGAAAGTACTTGACAAACCCATGTCAGCACTCTTCTTTGCTATTTTTTTAAAATTTAAAATTGTTTACTGATCTGTGAAATGTACACAACTTGGAAGGTTCTTATAAGTCCTCTGATGCCGAAACTGGTTCTACAGAAGTGCCAAGCAACCAAATGTAGCTGAACTCTTCTTACTATGATTTATCACACTTTTGTTGCCAATTCCAAATACTGCAGAGCACAAGAAGATACCTGCAAATACCAATCTGAAGGTGAACTAGAAAGGTTTAATCCTGTTCAAACATACTTATACCTGGTTGGGTTTTCTTCGTTGTTCTCACTCTGATCACATTACTTTTGTTAAATTTCTTCTTACTCCTCAGCATGCCCTCTCAGCTGTCCTTCTTATCAAATATTGACATTGGAATTTTCCAAATGATTCCAAATCAGTACACATTGCTTATATTTATATTACCCAATGGAGCAATCCTCAACAACTTTGAACAATTGTCTCCAAACCTCTTATACAGGCGAATACCGTGTTTCCCTGAAAATAAGACAGAGCTCGACCATCAGCTCAAATGCGTTTTTTGGAGCAAAAATTAATATAAGACCCAGTCTGATATATTATATAAGACCTAGTCTTATATTATATTAAAATAAAACTTGGTCTTATATTAAGTTTTGCTCCAAAAGACGCATTTGAGCTAATGGTCCAGTTCTATCTTATTTGGGGGGAAACACCGTAGACTTCCTCCTGGAGTCTATTCTTGTGTTTGGTAGAGGCTAACAACTCAAGGAAGCAGGTGGTGTGAGATACGAAAGTAGCTTTACTAATTACTAGGGGGGGAAAAGACCACTGAGACTCCTATACAAAGAATTATTTCTAAGTTCTCTACCCTGCTGAGAAAAAAAAAAATTCCCTTGAACCCTTTTTACATATTCAATGAAATTTATTTATACAAAATTATTGATGGCTGAAGATAAGAGTAAGCAGCTCTGAGCATCATTTGCCTCAGCTCTATCCATCAGTGAGGGACCCTGAGTGTCTGTCTCCTGGAACCCGAACAGAGGAATGAAAGCTTTGGATTGGCTTAATTATTTGGCCTGCAAGTGCTCACGAGTAAGTTCTGTACCCCTGTCTGAGTCCTTGGATAGCCTACACAGGACCAGGACTAGAGTGAGGCAAGTGAGGAGGTACTCACTCTTAGATCCCTGCAAGTGCAAGGTTGGCACTGGGAGACTCACCTCCTTAAACTTTGCCCTCCGAGGTTTGCCCCCTCCGAGTCCCGGTCCTGAGCCCACACATTAATGGGTTTGAGATTTGATAGCAAAACCCCAAACAACAGCATGGAGGGGGTCTGGAGTGAGATTTATCTCTGCTGTACCCACAGGAAGGGGAAGAATGAATTTAGAAATGGTGCCCTGTGAAATGGGAGGACCCTCCCTCTTTGTCAATGACAGGAAATATAAAAGGGAGCCACACGCTTTTTATACCTTTTATGCATGTTTCACTTTATGTATTCTTATAACATATTTTCTTTAAAGTCTTAATAATTGTTAATATGTAAACAAATGCCCTTTTAAAAAATTATTCAAACAGAGCATTTTTGGAAAATGTGTTTTTCTCAAGCCTTCTCTTTCTCCCTTTGAGAATCCTTAAGCCATAATCAGCAAACACCCTTGAACCTTCACCTCTGTGTAGTTTCTGCAGTTCTTTACTTGAACTGGAGCACTTCTTCCTGGAGTCTATTTCTGTGTTTGTCTTCTTCTGAGAAGAAGACCTAAAATGGGATTAAAGGTACAAAGATTTTCTTTCTGCCAATGCCTGTGTGAGTGAAATGGTGGGGAAGGAGCCAGAAAAGGCTGGGAGAGTCGTGAGACTGGGTGCAAGTCTGACGCGGAGTGATGAAGAGAGAAAGGGAAGCATACCAGACTGTCCTGCAGTCTCAGGACCGGTCAGAAGAGGCCATTTGGGAGTCCTTGAGCCAAAATCAGCCATCAGAGTACTAGTCCCATGTCTCCCTAGAGCAGCTTCTCCTTAGTGTTCCTGCCACGCTCCGTCTGTGGTGGGGGCAGGCCGCCTTTGGGAAGGATAGTCTTGGTGCCAGAACTGGCAGCTGAGGCCCTTGGTCAATTCATCTCCCCTGTAAGGCACATCTCATGGACACCCCAGTCCTAGTTATGGCTTTTTAATCTTTCACACCCCTCACACCTCAGAATTAATACTGGTATTCCTTACTCCCCGGATAAAACTTGTGGACCATCCCTCCTCTACTTTCTTTTTAAAAACAAAACAACAACATAAACCAAACAAAGCCTGGCAGCTTTCACCACCATGCCACTTCACTAATGCATCTTCTGAGAGCTCCTCTTTAGTCACTGGATTGTGCTATCTGGCAATGGTCTTCCTCACTCTAAGTCTTTCCAACATATCAGGTAAATTCAATACATGGGCCTCTCTGTTCCTCATCTTCTCCATCATCCATGACCTTCTCCTTTACCCCCTCTTTCCACATACCCTTCAAAGGTCTGCTCAAACAGCACCTTCTCACAGAAGACTTCTCAGAATCCCAACTGGATCGGATCCTCCTGTCCCATATTTTATATCATCTATGATGCTCAGTCGGAATCAGTGGCAGTTTTGAAAGCAGTGTGCCCTTGGCACACACAGATTCCCAGCAGTGGAAAACCCTTGAACAACAAGGGTTTGAACTGTGCGGGATCAACTGAACTGTGGTCGATCTGCTTGTAGAGTGGACATGCGCAGTTCAAGCCCATGTTGTTTCAAGCGTCAACTGTATATGTTCACTGGTGTTATTTGATTATTGTCTTCTCTCTACCATTAGACTCTAAGTTCCTTGAAGGCCAGTTAGGTCTGTTTTGCTCATTACTTTATCCTCAGCACCTACAAAGTACCTGGCACATAGTAGTAGATATTCAATAGATATTTTGGGTATAATTAAATGATTAATTGACTTAAATGAATGTATGAATGAGTAGATATGAATTGAGTTGATTTAAATAGATACATGAATGGATGTCACTGCCAACGTTGTTGTTTGTCTACATTTGAAATGTGTAGTTATCAATGTAATTAAAATACTTATCAATGTAATTAAAAATTTCTGAAGAATTAAAAACTTTCTTCATTATTTTATATCTTATGACAAATTTTATCTTTAAGAAATTATGCTGAATTTTATCATCAAAATCACTATGGATATGTTTTTCATTGTAAACTGTAAACTTATTGACACCAGTGTTCTTTATAATTCATCTAAGGCTTTGAAGTTCACAGAGTCTTCTACATAATAGAATTTATTATATATGGCTAACTTGCAGTGCATTAATTCAGCTGCTCTAAATTCTGGTATTTTGCTCTGCCAATGAAACTAATTTGTATGATTTCTCTTTGTCATTTATTTTCACTGAAAGACATAGTTAACTTGATTTTTACTTATATTTTGAGATATATTTTTATCATTAAGAATGTTTTAAAGAATGTATCCATTTCTGATAGGGTTTTTTCCTTTTTTTGCTTGCTGGCTTTTTACTATTTTTGGATGTATTATATTTTGATTTCTCTTTAGTGTTTATTTTATTTTTGGAGGATTTAATTATAATTAAGTCTAAGGACTTAAATGTAGACTTTCTATTACTGCCTCAGAAGATTTTTAAACATGGGTGGAGTGGGGCAATAATTTAACGGAGAGTATACTAGTTTAATTGATTTTCTGTATTTAATTTACATTTTCTGTTTGAAGTTAGCTTTTTTAACAGTTTGATTTAAATATTAAATCCAAATCCTTAACTTTGATTATCATGTTAGGAATTTTGCCTTTGAAGTGAAAATGTTGTGATCTTTATTATTCTTGGGTTTCCCCCCAGGTTTAATGGTAAAATTATTGTTTATATTCTACTATCTCATTCTAATCTATTTTCTCCTTTAATTTGGTCCAGCATTGCTCAATGTTTTTTGGTCTCAGGAACTTTTTACACTCTTAAAAAGTATTGATGAACCCAAAAGCTTTTGTTTATGTGAGATACACATAATAGGTGAAAAATACATGTTCATTCATTTAAAAACAATAACAAATGCTTTATGTGCTAACATAAATAATTATTTTAATGAGACTAAGTTATAGTTTCCAAAACAAACAAAAAAATAGTGAGAAGAGAAGCATTGTTTTACATATTTGCAAATCCCTTAATAAAAAATAACTGTTTCAAGAGACTAGCTTGGTGGGTACCAGGGGCTGGGGATGTGGCAGAAAATGGGAGGTGTTGGTCAAAGAGTAAACTTCCAGTTATAAAATGAGTAAGTTCTGGGGATCTAACGTACAGCATAATGATCATAATAAGTAATACCATATCATATACTTGAAAGTTCCTAAGAGAGAAGATCTTAAATGTTCTCACACCCCAAAATGAAAAGGTAATTATGTGACATGATGCAGGTGTTAGCTAACATTATGGTGGCAAGCATTAAGCATTGATATATAAGTGTATCAAATCAACACGTTTCATACCTGTCATGCGGGGCGGCCTGTGAGGTCTCTGCTCCCGCTCCCCACATAAGAACGCAGGATGTGGTGAGGCCAAAAAGGAACACCCACGGAGTCATAGGTAGGGGAGTCATACCACGATAGTCTCACTGGAGGTTGGATTCACACGACGTGTGACCTGCTGTCCGCTTTTCTGCCAACCGACCAACGACTCTCCTCGACTCCCCAGCGCAGCCGTGGCAGTTATATTAGTAGCCAATGGCTCAAGGGTTACAGCTGACAGCCAACTAGCCACAGCTGACGGCCATCTGCTACCCGAGCCAACACCTTTCCACATGAGGCCGAGAGCCTGGAAACTGCTCTTCGGGACTCTGTCCCCACAATACCTTAAACTTATACAATGTTATATGTCAATTATATCTCAATAAAGCTGGGGAAATTTTTAACATTTAAAAGTCACTCCTATTTTTTTTTTAAAAAAAGCAGCTATTTCAAATCATGCTAAAAGGTCAAGCAAAATGAGGAATAAACATTGACCACTGAACTTACCGGTGTGATGTTGGGTCATACTGGCAATTCTTCACTGTTTCTCTCTCCTGAGAAATTAAAATTTCAGTTAGGCATATCAAAATATAGGAGCTGTTTTTTTCTGACGTAATCCACATGCCATAATAGTCTTATGGTTGGTTTGCGCTCACTTGTCTTATCTCACACTATGTCAGGGGGAAAAAAATCATTAGCCATATAATTATCAAACATCCAGATGGTCCTACAATTCTTAAAATGTTACCCCTATTCTTGGGCAACTCACTTAGTGAGGTTATGCCTAAAATCTTAATTCCTTTTCTCCTACATATATTATAACTAATAGTGCAGTCCCTGCCCTTCATTGAGACATGAAGATGAGTCAACTTTTGATTTAAGACTTTCAGGTTATTCAGCCTTATGCATGATTTTGTTATAGATCATAAAACATAATTAGAGATTACATTAAACACATTTGTTGAAGTGCAGGATACCTTTATAATTTTTTTAAGTACTGAAGATGTATATTTTTTAATTAAGTGAAAATAAGAAAAGTTTTAAACTCACTTTCATTGTTATGAATACACTTTCAAGAAAACTTTTTAAATACTTTATTAATAAAGCATTCAAGTTAACAATAAATTGCAAATAATCTAAAACTCATCAAGGTTATGAAATATAATTGTGTATAATTATTTTAATTTCTTAATTATTTTATTTATAAAATAATTTTATAGTTCCTATATATTTATAGAAAGCTATTCACAATATATCGAGCCCCCACCCCCAAAAAATAAAAGCAGGTTATAGAATAATATAATTAATATTATCCCATTTGGGACTTTTAGAAATCTACATATATTACAAGTATAATTATAAATTTATGGGACGAAACTGGAAGAATATATGTCAAATTATTGACATTATTTATAGTCCTACTAAGAGATTAGGACACAGGATTGTGTTTTATACACTTCTATATTATTTGGGATTTACCACTAATAATCCTATTTTATATACTATTTTTTAAAATACATTTGATTGTCAAAAATAAAGTTTCTACTTTTTCTTTGGCAAAATATTTACATTAGCATATACATGTCTATAAATTAGAATATATATAATTTTTATATATTAGAATAAATATTAGTAAATATTCTTGTTTTGGTAAGAAGAGGGTTTTATTTTTAACAAATTAGAATCATAATTTTAGAATTTTTCTGGATTTTTTTAAATTAAAATTGATTGGAGTGACAATGGTTAGTAAAATTACATAGGTTTCAAGGGTATAAGGAAAACAAATTTAAAGAAACAAAAACTCATAGAAACAGACAATAGTTTAGTGGTTACCAAAGGGTAAAGGGGTCGGGCGGTGGTAGATGAGGGTAAATGGGTCAAATATATGGTGATGGAAGGTGATGGCTGGTGAACACACAATGTGATATATAGATGTGATATATAGATGATGTATTACAGAATTGTACATACACTTTTCTGGATTTTTAAATGACCATAGTAGCATAGGTGCAAAAACTACAATATAATGAATCAAAAATAATCACTAGGCCATAAATTTCACTCATGTGGGATATAAAACTGAAAGCAACAAATGAACAAGACAAATAAACAAACAAAAACTCATAGACACAGATAACAGTTTAGTGGTTACCAGAGGGTACTGGGGAGGAGGGTGGTAGAAGGAGGTAAAGGGGGTCAAATACAGAGGGTGCCAAAAAAATGTATATACATTTTAAGAAAGGAAGAAACTGTATTAAAATTGTAATACTCAATATATACCAATAACAAAAGATGAATGCAAGTCATGTGTACATATATTTTTGGCATCCCTGGTACATGGTGTTGGAAAGAGAATTGACTTTGGGTGGTGAACACACAATGCAATATGTAGATGATGCATTAGAGAATTGTATACTTGAAACCTATATACTTTTACTAACCAATGTCACCCCAATAAATTTAATTTAAAAAAATCACTAGAGACAGCCAGCATATTTCTCTTAATAAAAAATTCTATTATAAAATAATACTTTGTGGTTCTTTGAAAGAAAAATCTAGTTGCAATAATTTCAGTTTTAAAAGGTTTTTTTATTCAGTTGCATTTTCCAGATTTCTTATTAAATTGAGGTCAATTAAGATTTTTTTCTGTTGGTTTTAGTTCTGTGTGCTTGTTTTCTAATATGTTGCCATAAGCATGAAGAGGAAAAAGACTTCATGTCTAGTGCCAGTTTGTTCTAAGAAATGAACCTAACTGTCGTAAATATACATAAAGTACCTTAAATTACCAATGGCTTTTACCGTCCATACAAGTATGTAGTATGTATTATCAGTTTATTCTTTTTTTGTGAACAGCTCTCATTTTCACTATCCTATACAAGAGATTGTTTTCACAACTTTTTTAGTTTACCTTTAAAAATTTGTTGTCTTAAAAAGCAAGTTGAAATGGCTGGCAGATCATATAAACCAGGACGAAGCAGCATTTCACAGAAAACCTTGAACCTGAACAACAGCAACCTATACCCCCACCTGTGAGAAGAGAGAGTCAATGTGTCTGATGCAAGAAATGTAGCAGGCAACAAGAACCCGGAACAATCAGAAATGTCACAGGGAAAAAGCATGCAATCATCTATAACTATCTTTCAAAAAAAGAATTCCTTAGAATTCCAATCCACAGAGCTCTACCTTATAGACTGGGAGCGATTTTGAGGGGTTGGTTTATTCATGTATTACTTACCCTCTAACTCACAATAGTAGACCTCAGTGGACTAGCCTTCCACACTACATGGCTCTGACAAAGTGGTAGCAAATTTACTTATTGCATTTCAGGCTAATTAAAAAAAGTTTGCAGTAACAATTTTACTGAAATTCTAGCTAACCTGAAGCAAAAGAAAATCATAATATTCCATTTTCCTTCTGAGCAGAAACCAAGACCAATTCTAGATTTGTTATAGTACTCAGTACATTGATTATGCTCCACAAAGCCAAAAAGAAACAACTTTTAAATTATTTTACATAAGAAATATTATTCACATACCAGATTTCACGGAGAAGAAAAAAGGCTCATTTTCTTTTATCTTCATATTTAAATCAGTAAATATTTACTAAATATCTATGATATACAGAGCACTCTGCTAATTGTTGAATTTAGGTTAAGGTTAAGAAATATTTATGGTTTTTCATTGTACCTTTCAAATACTTTTATCATGACTATTTTTGTCAGTTAAACATAGCCTGCGTTATTTTTTCAAAACATTATTTGCCTTGCAAATAGTATCTTAAAAAGAAAATATACTCTCCTTATAACTGATCTAATGAAAACTTGTGATATCTTTATCTTTCTCCTAGGGTAAAAAAAATGACAATATTTTCCTTTCATGGGGAAAATACAGTTCTTCTATTCTGGAGATATTCATAACATTTTCTAGTTGAAGAAATTGAGATTTTAAATATGGCAAAGTCAGAAATAAATTTACTAAATAGTACCCCACTGTCAATTTCCTTCTCAGAGTGTGTCAGTAAAAGTCCCATCAGAAAAATGGCTAGGAAAGCAGAAGCACTCTAGATATTTCAATTGGGGAATAGGTAATTTTTAGAAAAGTTACTCAGAGCCTGCTGCAAAATCTCATTATTTGCAGAAGCCCACACATCTGTTTGCCTCTGCCAGAGGAAAAAAAAAACATGACTTCCACTTCTCTTCCACCTTGCAGAGCTGATATGAATGTATCTCCTAGCAAAAATCTAACCCAGAACATAGCTGCCAGGTATTCTGAGAATGTAGATCCCACATATCCTGCCACCCCCATATAATGGAGAACATAGACAGGGGGAAATTATGCTAAATTGCTAAGAGATAATGTGTAGGTAGGAGGTAGGATTGAGGCAAATTCTCTTCCCATGGTATCGGCCAAAGAGGTTTAAGCTGTGATGTAACAGCTCATCTGATAATTACTGAGGTGAATGATATTAATAGTTATAATCCACTCCTAGTTATTCATTTAGGGGTTTGCTCTTTGATCCACTTTTATTTCCTTGACCAGTTAAATACTACCTAAATACTAATTTCAATGATTTAACAGATAAAACCTATACATTAAATTATTATATATCTACATTTACATTACTATGTACCTATTGAGAACATACTAGGTGCAAGGATTGTGCTAAAAGTCACTGTACGGGATGAAAAACTGGCCATGCCTTTCGAGTGTTCACAATTATTGGTAAGCAAGATGGAAATACAATCAACATAACTCAAGGCAGATTGTGTACAACCATGAAGGGGCAGAGGAAGAATTAGAGCAGGAGAGAGTCTTGTGAGGTGATGATGAGTGACTGAAGAAAGCTGTGGGGAGGAAATCCTTTTTGAGGTATAAGGATTCTGACAGATGGAAATGGAGTCAGAGGTAGGCCAAGGGAAGAGGCCAGACTGAGCACAGTGAAGACACTTGCTAGAATTAGAGTAGAAACAGATACTACAGACTCAGAGGCCTGTAAGGGCCGGCAATAATGGAAATGAAGCAGTCCATGTTGGGACTGTGGCCAAGAAAAGAATACAGAAGCCATCTAAGGAGGCATCTCTGGTGAGAACATTGGTCCAGCGTTATCAGAGCTTCCAGTTGTTGAAAATAACGTGGAAATCCATATTCTAAGGTAAAATTCCAATTCAATTTTTAAATGTTAGCACCTAATTAAAACAAATACCAAAAAAACTAAAGTTATGTGTAAATCAAATAAAACACATCCATAGCCTATATATGGCCCAATGGCTATCTGTTTGCAACCTCTGGGTTGGATGCTCACTATGATTTCATCAAAAGAATCATGACTTTAATCATGAACCCCATTCTCATGGAATAATATATATTTATATTTTTAAATTATGTATATTAAGCATTAGCTCAGAAATTTTCTTCCTATAAATTTTTGTCTTTGATTCTTTTCATAATCATTTTAGAGCTCTTAAGACTGTCATTTGCAAGAGACCTAGAGTGAAGAAGAGAAGTGACAAGGGGAAAACAGAAAGAAGATAAGACCAGTATAACTAATACTTTTCAATCTCTGAGCATTGAAGGTGTTTCATTTTATTTATTTTTACTAACTTGGGAGACAAAATGAAAATGTCTTGTAGTAGAGGAAATGTTGACCTTTCTGGAATAATAACTGTTAGCTACCTTAGCAGAATAATATACTGAATGCACGTAATTATTTAAAAGTCAATCTCCTGTACCGTGTAAAATATCCCTTTACATTTGTGAACATTTTTTTATTTTCTCCAAATTGTTTATCAACTAATTTCTCAAAAACTGTATTCAGACCCTTTCACATAACAAGAAAAAGGGTAATAATAACCTAAGGGTACATGTCAAGAAGTAAAATGAATGCCTGAAAAGTAGCCTCAGTGCTGTCTTTCGTTACAAGTGGTTTTAAACTGAGTTGAAGTCTGCACCAGTGAAAAATATTAGATCTATTTTTAAGAAACTTAACAAAAAAAGAGCAAATAACATAAGCCATTACATAAAGAAAGTTTCTACTGTCAAGCAAACAGGCCAATGTTACTATTGAGTTATCTTTGTTAATATTTTTAATCACATAAATCTTATGTGTGTGATCTGCCACCCAGGGAAATCACATTTATCTGAGTTTCAAGGTAGGATAGGGCTCCTCAGGAGAATTTCTTTTAATAGCGTCATTATGTACTCTTAGAAACATTTCAAACTAGAAAGTTGGATATTTATATTGAGTTTTTCCCAATAGTGGTACTTTTTCAATAACGTAGTAGAACGCCTAATGAAGCACAATGAAAAAGATCAACAATAAAATCGACGATTTTAGAAAAAGAAAAAAATCTACCTGACCATGTTCTCTTTGCTTATGAGTTACCGCTTCACAAAACAAGCTCCATAACCTGTATATAAGCACACATACTTTCAGCTTCAGAACAAAGAATAAAAATCTAAAAAGGTAAAAATGAAAATGTGTGCTGTTCTGCTGCAGTGTAGCCGAGAGTTATAAAGGCCTGGTGAACAATATTGAGTTTGCGATGGCACAATCACATCACGAAAGATTTACCCTCACTCTCCTAACTCAATATAGGGCAATAACAGTCTATTACTAGCAGAGCAATACAACATCAAAGGAATGTTTAAAAGAACTAGACAGAACCTTTAAATCAACACAATTGAGTTATCTGCCCCCAAAGGAAGCACCATGGGAGAGCTCATAGCAAGGTTTTTCAAGAGGTATTACTAATTTACCATAAGTTATATTTAATACACTTTTTAAATGTGGTTTGTAATCTCTCTCCACTTTTTAAAACACAGAGCAATAAATTAAAAGAGAAACAGTCCCCAAAGAGCATGAGATTGGTAGAAAAGAAATGACAATAGTTTTATTCTTTGGGGTTCACATATCAACACAGCTGAAAAGGCCGTATTGAATCTTTTCTTTTCTCATTTCAATAAGATTCCTCAAATCTAAACCTAGAGGAATAATAGTAAAATCTTACTATTTATTTTTGTAAAATTAATCAACATTCAAATTCTGCTGTTAAAAATAGCAACATTCATCATAACATTTTAGTAAAATGGTGAGAAATTCCCTTTAGCATCTCTCATAGAGAAATAAGCCATTTTATTCTGCCTTCTTTTAACTAACATGAGCATTTAAAAGAATGAGTTTCTTATCCAGGTAATGTCAGAAATAGAATTTATTGTGAAGTAGTACTGTGCATTGTTGGCAGTTCTTAGACATTTTTATTAGTATTTTACTATTTTCCCGTACATTCCTATTTTTAATTTTTATAATAGTGTGTTTAGTTTAATAAAGTATTAAGACATTACTTTTCTACATTTAAAAGGTGTTACTCTTCTACATATATGGCATGGAATTTCTTGTTATAAATTTTAGTCTAAATCCATACATTTGTTCTTCCCACGAAGATTAATGGAACTAGTGAGTACTACCAAAACTTTTCATCATCTATTAATGTCTGATATTTGCACACATAAAGTCATAAACTTTTATATGATGCTAATAGAACTGCTCTTCCAATTCTTTCAAAAGTTATAACCTATTTTGCATTTTGTTTAGCATTTTTGTTTTGGCTTATGTTACCCTGATTTATACCAAAGATATTTATGCAAAAAGGTTTTAAATTCTATATAATTTGTATCTATAATAGCTTTTCAGTACATGAATTTTTTTTAGTGCTGAAAACACACCCACGGCAGGTGCATGAAACCGCCTGTAACACATGGCATATGGGGAAAGTACTAGGGTTTGTCCCTTTTGATATAGAATGGTTTTATTGGTGTCATACTGTAAGATTTTATAATAAATCAGACTGCATATGGATTTATACTTATGTATCTAGTGTTAGAAAATATTTAATTCATGTTTATAATGCTTTTAATTTTATAACCAGCTTCCTAAATTTCTTTGCAGTTGACCTTTATGTCAAAACTCTTTCATTTGAAATTGCCTATTACCAGATCATCTTTTTTCAGATATTTGAATTGGATTGCTGTTTTTCTTTTTTGAAGCATGTTCTTTTATTTTAAGTCCATCCAACTTCTTTATACTAATATTGTGAATTTAAAGGCAAAATTCTGATTCATATTTGTTATACTCTTGCCTGGGGAGTAGAAAACTAATTTCATTAGTTATACATACTCTCAGTGAGTTTTTCTGGAGCTCCATTATTTGAAATAATTGTTGTGAATGTGATAGAATTTTCATATTTTATATTGATGTGATTAGAATATGTGTTCCCAACATGTGATGGCAAGTTTATCAATGCTAGCTTGTTTATAATTGCTACACCCACTCCATTGAAATCACAGTTAAGAGTTCTCATTTTCCCCCTATCCATTCAACCTACATTATCACTAAGCTCCAATGTCCAAGAAGAAGCTTCATATCACATGCCGTTCTAATGTCATAAAAACAACCACACTGAGGATTGTTCACTGCCTGATGTCAGCACAGTGGTTAAAAGAATAAATACTCTGGAGTCAAATCTGACTTTGAAATTCTACTCAATTAGTTAATTTTGTGTGACTGTACCTCAGTTTCTCTTCTGTGAAATGAGACAACAATAATATTTACAGGCTGCTATAAGGATTAAATCAAATAATGCTTATAAAATGCCTAGCTCTGTCACATAAAGTATGTACTCAAGAAATGTTAGCTATTCTTATTGGAAAAATATGTTCAGAAATGCTCTGATGACTTCCAATTCGTGTTATTAGTATTATAAAGTTTTACCCAACCATGGAACCCCCTTGCTGTGATAAAACAAAATAAGAATGTTGACTCTTCTGCAGAGATTACAGGACCAGCACCTGTTGCCTAACAGTACTGGGACTTGTACCAAATATCAATGAATGAGTAACCACCCTAAACCACTATCACAGTCATAAGGCAGTTGGTTCTACAGTCTAGACCTGTTTAAGAACTGAACAAAGTCACCTGCTGACTATAATAGCCATTCAGAGAAGTGATATAAAATTTAATGTTAGTGATTATCTGTTATGATATGACATCATGTACGATTGCCTTTCAAGTCTTGAAGGACGTTTTAACAATGATACTTGGGAGTGTTTCAGTATTAAGGGAGAAGCACCAGCAATTTTTACTAATTGCCTGTAAAAAAAAAAAAAGAACTACAATTCAATGGCATCTAGTTCATTAGTACTTTCAGTTAAGGTAAAGGAGAGCATATGACTATTGTCAGAAAGAAACAATTCATAACAAAGATGGCTTACCAGAAACCTGAAAAACTAAATAGATCACTCTTTCAACAGTGAAGCTTGAAACAAAAATTTACAAAACGTATTATGAAAGTTTATTTATTTTCTCTCAAAATTTGGTGTTGATTGACCAACTGTATGCTTGAGTTTTATTTGGGAATATTTCTGCTCTGGACTGGCATGTCCCTTTTTGTCCTTAACCACTTCCTATAAAGTGGCAGAAGTAGACTATCCTTTCACTGTCTCCAAGTGGACAGCTATAACTATCTTAAAAGACACTCTTCCCTCCTAAAACAGTTCTATAAGTTCTATAAGTTCTATAATGTATCTTGGTAGACACATTCATATTTCATTTAATATATATTTATTTATTTCATTTGTGATTATATATATTTAATTGGGCTTACTCTGAATCTACTATTTTTCTTAAAATTCTCTGTAGACACAATCCATGTTTTCCACTTCTCCCCCTTATTTCCTCAATACTTGGTACAGTATTCTTCAAAAGCACTTAAATGTGGCATTTAGTATGTGCTCAAGAATATAACAAACAGTTTGTCTAAGATGCATTAAAAGATGGTTTTAATGGCCTAAGTGGTTCAATTTCCTTCTTTTCTCCTCCTCTTCCTCCTCTTCCTCCTCCTCCTCCTCCTTCTTATTATTATTATTTTAATAGGGATGAAAACTTTTACCTAAAGAGTTGATTCTACACTGGCATATTTTCAGATGTTGTACAGTAAATATATATATGTAAATCAGTTAAATAATGCATAAGGACAGATAGAAGAATTCCAGCATCCTTCAAAAAATCACAGCCAATTAATGCAAACTAAGAATTTCTAGTCATTTTCACTAATGGTCTTTGTGACCTTATCAAATACAAAACGTAAGTATTACATCACTTTATATTTCAACGGTATTTGATAAGCAGGGTGAGGTTCCTGTTTACCTCCAACCTAATTACTATGTTGATCATAAAACAAGTCTGAGGACCTAAAACTTCAGTGAAATGTGGCTAATGGCTTCAAGGAATGAATTTTGGGTCTACTGTTCATTGGTTTCAGAGATATCGGAGATCCTGGATGTTAGAAGATTACCTCATTCCAGGAATTAATCCCACCTAAATCACCAATATTCCTCAAGATTTTCCTAATCTCTTGATGAAATTTTGGGTGGGATGCCAAGAGTTTTCAAATTAGGGCCTGATTAATTAATGAATATCAGACCAGTCTTACAGCCACTGTATCATATAACACACTATTCTACTTACCACCCATGTTCTATCTACTCTCTTCTCCTGCCGCTGCTCCTAACAAAATTTTAGGCCACCTTTAAGATCTGGCTAAAACATCATCTCTTGTCTCAGTATTTTCAGGACTGATTTCCAAAGTTTACCATTCACATGCCCATCACCTGCTTCATTAGTTCAGTCATTTATTTATTCAACAATTTTTTTTTTAGTATCTGTTATGCACCAGGAGCTTTTCTGTGTACTTGCTCTGAGCCAAACAGATTAAAAACTCCTGCCCTCATAATGCCTAATTTCTAACGGGATAATAATTAATTATTCCTTCTACATTCTCATGTTACTTTATTACTGCATTTGTCCCATTTATTATAGATAGATGTTTATATGTCTCTTTTACTGATATCAAGGACCGGCCAACATTTATTTTTTCAGTTTTTATCACCAGAACCCAGCATATTGCCTTGTTCATATCATAAGGGAAGAGGCAAAACATACCTTGCAGTTTGGAAGCTCCTATTAAATTTGAATTTGCTCAATATATGTTGTTGCTTAATAAGCTAGCCTAAAACTTAGCTGCTTAAAACAATGCTTTTATTTTGCAGATTAGAAATTTGGAGAAGGCTCAGCAGGGCAATTCTTCTCTGACCCACATGGCTTCAGCTATAACTATGGTGGCTGGGGTTGGAGGCTCCTCTTCCAGGATGCCTACTTTATTCACATTTTTGGTACCTTGCAGCATCTCTCTCTTTCTCTCTCTCTCTCTCCCCCCTGCCTTTTCTTTCTCTCTCTTCACATAGGTTCTCATCTTTCAGGGCCTCTCCACGAGGTATGAGATTCCACAGCATGGTGCTCCTCCAGATAGTCATACTTCTTACATAGTGGGCAGTTTCTAAGAGGCAGAAACTTCTAGTTCTGAGGTCTTGGTCTCTAATACCATTTCCCATTAAAAGAAATCAGGGCTCCCTGGAGAAATGGCTGAGTTCAGGATTGGGAGAGGAAAGATACACAATGAGCCTAGAACATGTTATTAGGCCAGAAGTAAGGAAGTGCTCAAAACAAACAAATAGATAACTACTGGAGTATGTTACAAAGACTCAGGAGACAGCTTGAATCACTGGTCAAATCAAGGACAACTTGAGCACAAAATAAGTACAGTAATGAATTATAAACAATTCAAAAAAATTGAAATTCATGAGTTCATATCAATGATAAATAGGTAAATAAATAGGGGAGAAGGGAGTACTCTAGATTACATTAAAATGTTAAATGCCACTGGTAAATGTGGGGGGAGTGCAAGATTTAGAAAATCAGAATTTTGTAATCATTATAGTAAAGATTGAATCAGGCAAAAATCACTGATGGATAATATATCTGGGGAGAAATTCTGACGAAGAGCACATTATTTGCATGGTCTTAAAGAGTCTCTCCATAGATTTCTTATTAGTTACAAGAAGAAAAGTGATAATTATGCAGTAATCAGACAATACATTGACTAGGTGAGCAAAATTAATACCGCCACTGAGGAGTATATGGACATCATGTGCCTTCAGATGAAAAACCCTAAGAAGGCCGTAGTATCACCTATGTAGTGTTCTGAGAAAAAATACATAATGAGAGTCTAAGCATAAGTTAATATCAGATAAATGCCAAATGAGGACATTCCTTTAAAAAAGAATAAGATGGGAGATTATAGTCTTCAAAAAATGTCCATAGCATAAAAGACAAAAGAAACTTTGTGGAAATGTTTTGGATTTAAAGACTACGAAGACATGACAACTAAGTGCAATACAACACCCTAGACTGGACCCTCCACTGGAGAGAGAAAAAGTATTGGATCAGTTCTTAAAACTGAAATGATAAGGAGGGTAGATTTGATCAACGTATTCTATCAGTCATAAATTTACTGAAGTTGTTAACTGAACCATGGTTATGTAAGAGAATATCCCTAATCTTAAGAACTATCCACAGAAGTATTCAGGAATAAAGGATCATGATATATGTAGCTTACCCTATGTATTAAAATAGTTCAAAATATGTGTGTATACAGAAAAAGAGAGTATGTACAGAAAGAGAGTGAGAGAAAATTTGAGCCAACAGTGAATCAAACGAGGTAAAATGATAAGTGAGTCTGGGTAATGAGTATCAGGATGTTATTTGAATTATACTTATTCTTGCAACTTTTCTGCAATTTTGAAATCATTTCCAAATGAAAAACAAAGAACAAAAAAACAGCTCGGCTGAAGCAGCATATAGAAGAAAAACATTGCTGTTTCCCACTGGCAAACTCTTTCCAGGGTGTAATGAAGTAGGCCTAAAGCCATTATGCAGAAAACTAGGAATTATTGTATGCCCACATCTCAGGTGAACTTGATTCCGATTAATGTAGGAGGCAATCTTGGTAGTTAACTAAACTGCCTTCAAATCAAAGGCAGTGCAGTACAGGTCATGGGAGTGGGTTAACTGTAAAAAGCCTCGTTCTTAAGTCCCTAGGTGATACCCGACACACTCAAGCACTAACTTTGTAGGCTTGGGGACAGAAGATAAGCAAAAAGTCACACAGTGGTTCCTTTGCATTTGGCCCAGCAGCCAAGTTTAAAAGGACAAACAGGCTGTGCTGTATAGAAGGTGAAATGCTTAAATGTCAGCGAAGCATTGTTAGGATCTATCTGTATGCACAGCAACTATCATGTGTTCCAAAAAGAAGAGAGTACATTTCATGAAGGGAAATGAGAATAAAAGACTGTATCCTGTTTGAGCATTCCCAGAAGGCTCAGAAAAAAATCTTTTAACAATTTAAGTGTTGTTGACTTTACTGACCTATGTATTGTGTCAGTCTCAAAACCAAGGGAAAATATACAAAGTGTTTACGTATTTCTCGTCAAGGGGCAAAACAGGGAAGCCAATCAGCATTAGTCTTCATTTTTAAAGGTGGCACCGCTTTCTATTACATTGCAGGTACATTGTTAAAAACTATAAATCTGGACTGATTCTTTTGCCTCATATACTTCTGTCGTGCTGGGAGGCCTGCAGGGTCTCTGCTCCCGCTCCCCATACAAGAACGCAGGATATGGTGAGGCCAAAAAGGAACACCCACGGAGCCATAGGTAGGGGAGTCATACCACTTTATTCTCTCTGGCGGCACTATACTCTCACTGGAGGCTGGATACACACTGTCCGCAAACCGCCATCCACGCTTGCCAGCCCAGCCGCCATCTCCTTGCTAGCCCCATCCTTCTTCTCTTTCTCTTCCTCCTCCTCTCCGTAGCCACAGCAGTTATATTGTGGCCAATGGCTCACTGGTTACAGCTGACGGCCAACTAGCCACAGCTGATGGCCATGCAATCACAGTTGGCCATTTACTACCTGAGCCAGCACCTGTCTATGTGAGGCCGAGAGCCTGGAAACTACTCTCTGGGGCTCCGCCCCCACACTCCACCCCTACAGGCTCTCGCCTCACAATCTATGCGACAAGCGTCTTCCGCGAGGGGACCTGTGCGAGGAGCCTGGGGGTGAATGCAATATCCTGGACACAGCCAGGCTCTCTGGGCACAGCCAGGGTTTCTCAGGGCACCACCAGTGCTTCTGGGCACGGCCAGACTTCCTGGACTTCTTAGGGTACCACCTGTCTTCCCGGACACAGCCAGGGTTTCTCAGGGCACCACCAGTACTCCTGGGCACTGCCAGACTTCCTGGACTTCTTAGGGTACCACCTGTCTTCCCGGACACAGCCAGGGTTTCTCAGGGCACCACCAGTACTCCTGGGCACAGCCAGACTTCCTGGACTTCTTAGGGTACCACCTGTCTTCCCGGACACAGCCAGGGTTTCTCAGGGCACCACCAGTACTCCTGGGCACAGCCAGACTTCCTGGACTTCTTAGGGTACCACCTGTCTTCCCGGACACAGCCAGGGTTTCTCAGGGCACCACCAGTACTCCTGGGCACAGCCAGACTTCCTGGACTTCTTAGGGTACCACTAGTTTCCCCGGGCACAGCTAGGATTTCTCAGGGCACTGCCACTTTCTCTGGGAACAGCCACACTTCCTGGACACAGCCAGGGCTTCTCAGGGCACCACCACTCTCTGTGGGCACAGCCACACTTCCTGGACACAGCCAGGGCTTCTCAGGGCACCGCCACTCTCTGTGGGCACAGCCACACTTCCTGGACACAGCCAGGGCTCTCAGGGCACCGCCACTCTCTCTGGGAACAGCCCGACTTCCTGGGCACAGCCAGGGTACCTTCAGGGCTCAGCCAAACTTCCTGGACACAGCCAGGGCTCTCAGGGCACTGCCACTCTCTCTGGGAACAGCCCGACTTCCTGGACACAGCCAGGGCTCTCAGGGCACTACTACTCTCTCTGGGAACAGCCCGACTTCCTGGGCACAGCCAGGGTATCTTCAGGGCTCAGCCCGACTTCCTGGGCACAGCCAGGGTATCTTCAGGGCTCAGCCAAACTTCCTGGACACAGCCAGGGCTCTCAGGGCACTGCCACTCTCTCTGTGCCTCTCAGGGTACCCTGCTGGAACAACAGCGACTCACAATCAAGGTGCTTACATATTCTCAATGGCGGCCAGTCAAGAGACAAAAGCAAATATCCCCCAGTTCCACTAACAACACTTCCCAAACAAACAGTCAAGCAGTCCATTAAATTAGGGATGGAAGGCAATTCCCCATAGTCCATAGTCATTCACCAGGGCTGTCCTGGGATGAGGGACGACCTTGACCTCACCCTCATCTCCCACGGAGGACTCAGCAAGCGTTACCTCCTGGGACTATAAGTCCTGCATCCGGGCTGCCTGAGCAGGAACTTCCCCGGCCCACAGGGCTGCAACGACCTTCGCTTTCTCCGGCCTGTGCTGGTTGGGGAACCGTCCACATCTTTCCACCTCTCCGCGGGGCTCCATCTCTGCAGCAGCTGCATGGCTTTTCCTGTGCTGGTGGGAGAACCGTCCACATCTTTCCACCTCTCCACGGGGCTCCATCTCTCCAGCAGCTGCATGGCTTTTCCTGTGCTGGTGGGAGAACTGTCCACATCCTCCCACCCCTCCACGGGGGTCCAGCTCTCCGGCAACTGCTCCTCCTGGTCTTCCTCAGACTGAGTGTTCATACACACAAACTGCTCCACCGTCCTTTGGAGAGCTTTGGCCGGCACCATATCCTGCCGACTACGCCATGTGTCATGCAGGAGACCCTGCTCGCTGCGCCATTTGTCGTGCTGGGAGGCCTGCAGGGTCTCTGCTCCCGCTCCCCATACAAGAACGCAGGATATGGTGAGGCCAAAAAGGAACACCCACGGAGCCATAGGTAGGGGAGTCATACCACTTTATTCTCTCTGGCGGCACTATACTCTCACTGGAGGCTGGATACACACTGTCCGCAAACCGCCATCCACGCTTGCCAGCCCAGCCGCCATCTCCTTGCTAGCCCCATCCTTCTTCTCTTTCTCTTCCCTCCTCTCCGTAGCCACAGCAGTTATATTGTGGCCAATGGCTCACTGGTTACAGCTGACGGCCAACTAGCCACAGCTGATGGCCATGCAATCACAGTTGGCCATTTACTACCTGAGCCAGCACCTGTCTATGTGAGGCCGAGAGCCTGGAAACTACTCTCTGGGGCTCCGCCCCCACAACTTCCCACTACAGGCGTTTATGAAAGACTGATGGTGAAAAATCCATTTCCTCTGAAAGGACATTAGGCCAAATAAAGCTTTTATGTTTTTATATTTTTCCTTCTCTGACACCTTTTCTGTTTGTTTTTTTAAATTTAATCTTTTTAAAGTATATTTCCTGTACAAATAGAATTATTTAGCTGAAATTCTTTGTAAATTATTTTTTATACAGTGATGAATAATTGATTCTTTATATGTTTCTCGATAAATTGAAACTCTTTGGATGAGATTGTGATGCTGAATTAACAGGGAGGAATTTTAAATAACTAAGAGTTGCAGCTGCCATAAAAGAAAGGGGATAAAGACTGACCCTCGCAGCAGGGATTGCTCTAGTTTGCTTGGATGGGGCAGCTCAGCCGCACCACACATCTTAGGTACCTCTCCGTGGGGACAGAGTCAGGAGTGCAGTTTCCAGGCTCTCGGCCTCACATGGAAAGGTGCTCACTTGGGTAGTAAATGGCCATCAACTGTGATTGGATGGCCATCAGCTGTGGCTAGTTGGCCGTCAGCTGTAACCAGGGAGCCATTGGCCACTAATATAACTGCTATGGCTACGCTAGCAGAAAATGGGGGGCTAGCAAGAAGATGGGGGCTCAGCTAGTAAGCGTGGATTGCAGTTAGCACGGCGGATTACAGTTAGCAAGTGGAGTTGGTCGGTTGGCAGAAAAGCGGACAGCAGGTCTCACGTCGTGTGAATCCAGCCTCCAGCGAGACTATAGTGGTGTGACTCCCCTACCTATGGCTCCGTGTCATAGGAGCCTCACCATTGGCCTCACCATATCCTGTGTTCTTGTGTGGGGAGCGGGAGTTGAGACGCCACAGGCCACCCCGCATGACACTCTTCGTCCCAATTTTTCTCTCACTTTATAAAGCTCTTTGTTCAGAACAGCAGGCTTCTTTCTGTATCATCTTCTAGGTTCTTCTCTCTCTCTCTCTCTCTCTCTCTCTCTCTCTCTCTCTCTCTCACTTTCTTGCTGTCGTGCGGGGAAGCCTGCGGGGTCTCTGCTCCCGCTCCCCATACAAGAACGCAGGATATGCTGAGGCCAAAAAGGAACACCCACGGAGCCATAGGTAGGGGAGTCATACCACTACGGTCTCACTGGAGGCTGGGTTCACTGGACTTGCGACCTGCTGTCCGTTTTGTCTGCAACCCACCGACGACTCTCCTCCACTCTACTCCGCTCTCCTCGGCTCTCCTCCGTAGCCGCAGCAGTTATATTGGCGGCTAATTGGCTAACTGGCTACAGCTGACGGCCAATCAGCCACAGCTGACGGCCATCTACTACCCGAGCCAGCACTCCTCCACGTGAGGCCGAGAGCCTGTAAACTACTCTCTGGGGCTCTGTCCCCACACTTGCTTTCTTTAATGAGTGAGAAGATGGCAGTTTGGTTAATTCAAAGAATCAGAGATGGAAGGGAGATGGAAGAAAAGTCAGGGTCTTCAACTGCAATTGTTTCTCTATTAAAAATAGGTGGTATAGGAACATTTGTGACAACATGGATGGATCTTGAGAGTGTAATGCTGAGCGAAATAAGGCAAACAGAAAAAGCAGAGAACCATATGATTTCACTGATATGTGGTATATAAACCAAAAACAACAAAAGAACGAGACAAACAAATGAGAAACAGAAACTCATAGAGACAGACAATAGTTTAGTGGTTACCAGGGGGTGAGGGGTGAGGGGGGTAGGAGATGAGGGTAAGGGGGATCAAATATATGGTGATGGAAAGAGAACTGACTCTGGGTGGTGAACACACAATGGGATTTATAGATGATGTAATACAGAATTTTACACCTGAAATCTATATAATTTTACTAACAATTGTCACCCCAATAAATTTAAAAAATAAATTAAAAAAAAATAGGTGGTGGGGGAGGTTTCCCCGAAGGCAAGTCACTTTGTGTCTTTGGGATTGTTTTCTCTCATTTAAAACTTGTGAATCATAAAGAATTTAATTGTTGAAAATGATTAAAACATTTTACCTGAGTTTTATTTACATAATAAGCAAATGCTGAGGAATATAGATCTCTGAGTCAGAACTCCCACCTTTGTAGTTGCATCCCTAAGCAAGTTACTTTGCCTCATTAAGTCCCAGTTTCTTAGTTTGTCAAGTGGTAGTAATACAAAAACCTGCCTCAGAAGTTTCTCAGAAGACTAATTGAGATAATGAACAGAGCCTGGTCAATAGTGTTAACTGATATGAATTATCGGTGTTTTCATTACAATTATATGAAGATCATGCTGTCGATCGGTCATGGTGATAGGTCTGTTCACTCTACTTGAACTGTCCTTTCAAGACCCCTTGTCCCATTGTTGTGTTCTCATTTTCCCCAGGTGCTACTATATAGAGTCTTTAATATTTTTGTGGATTATAAGTTCACATAACTTGTCTGGAACATGTCTGGTTCCTCCTACTGGTCTAACAAACTGCTTCAGTGCAGAGATGATGTTTGCTTGTGCTCTGAACCTTACAGCCCAGCCTGCACTCAACCCTGAACTTATTAATTCTTATTAGGTATTAACCAGTGCTAGGACCCACTATAAACATCTAACCTGTGATAAACTGTAATGCAGGATCTCTGGTCCCGCTCCCCACACAAGAACACAGGAGATGGTGAGGCCAAAAAGGAACACCAACAGAGCCATGGATGGGGGTTTCATACCACTATAGTTTCTCTGGCAGCTGGGTTGGAGACACAGGAAGCAGGAGCCACACGATCTGCAATCTGCCGTCCACTTCTCTGCCAACCAATCAGCCCCCTAGCATAGCCACAGCAGTTATATTAGTGGCTAATGGCTGAATGGTAAAGCTGATGGCCATCTACTACCCGAGCCAGCACCTTTCCGCCTGAGGCCAAGAGCCTGGAAACTGCTCTCTGGGGCTCTGTCCCCACATATATCATTCTTACGTGAATGTTATCTCATTCTATCTCTATGAGTAGAGAGTATTACAGCATGATCTTAATTTTACAGATGAAGAAACTGAGGCACTGAGAAGTTGAAAACTTGATGAAGGCTGTCACATAGTAAGAGGTAGAGCTGGTGATTTGATGCCAGGCTATCTTTCCAGAGAACTTGTATCCTTATCCATCTTGCATATCGCCTCTTAGGGAATGTGCAATATATATATATATAAATGCTCTGACATGCTCCCATTCTTCTCAGGGAAATGATGAGCTCAAGGATATATGTTACTGTGGGGACAGAGTTCCAGAGAGCAGTTTCCAGGCTCTCGGCCTCACATAGAAAGGTGCTGGCTCGGGTAGTACATGGCTGTCAGCTGTGGCTTATTGGTCGTCAGCTGTTACCAGTTAGCCAATTGGCCCCTGATACAACTGCCTTGGCTGAGAGAGTCGAGTCGAGTCGAGTAGGTCAGTTGGTTGGCAGGCAGAGAAGCGGACAGCAGGTTGCAGGTCTTGCGGCTCCAGCCTCCAGTAAGACTATGGAGCCTCCAGTGAGACTATAGTGGTATGACTCCCCTACCTATGGCTCCGTGGGTGTTCCTTTTTGGCCTCACCATATCCTGCGTTCTTATGTGGGGAGCGGGAGCTGATACCCCGCAGGCCACCCTGCATGACAGTTACAATCAACAAACCAAGTGAAACCAGCTGGGGCATTCGCTAAGCAGAGAGAAATCCTTATTCCTAAATGAGAAAACTGAGTCCCAAGGGTGAAGCCGCCTAGCTAAGATCATTCATTTGATTCAAGTAACCATCCCCTCATCCGGGATGTGGGGACAGGGTCCTAGAGAGTAGTTTCGAGGCTCTCGGCCTCATGTGGAAAGGTGCTGGCTCAGTTATTAGATGGCCATCCACTGTGGCGGGGTGACCATCAGCTGTTACCAGTTAGCCATTAGCCACTGATATAAATGCTGTGGCTAAGGTAGGGGGTTGGCTGCTTGGCAGAGAAGCGGTCGGCGGGTTGCATGTTGTCTGGATCCTGCTTCCTGTGTCTCCAACCCAGCTGCCAGCAAGACTGCAGTGGTATGAAACCCCCTATCCATGGCTCCGTTGGTGTTCCTTTTTGGCCTCACCATTTCCTGCGTTCTTATGTGGGGAGCGGGACCAGAGACTCCACATGATACAGGGGTTCTCAAACTTTAACCTGCATCAAAATTACATAGAGGATTTGTTAAAACACAGATATGAAGATCCTGTCCCAAGAAATTCTTATTCAGAATATCTGGATGTCATGCAGAGTGTCATGCGGGGTCTCTGGTCCCGCTCCCCACAAAAGAACATGGTGAGACCAAAAAGGATCACCCATGGAGCCATAGATAGGGGAGTCATACCTCTATAGTCTCATTGGCAGCTGGGTTGGAGACACAGGAAGCAGGAGCCATACGATCCTCAACCCGCCGTCCACTTGTCTCTGCCAACCAACCTCACTTGCTAGCTGCAATCCGCCGTGCCAAATGCAATCCTCTTTTGCTTGCTCAGCCACCATCTTCTCGCTAGCCCCCATTTTTCTGCTACCATAGCTATGGCAGTTTTTTAGTGGCCAATGGCTCACTGGTTACAGCTGATGGCCAACTAGCCACAGCTGATGGCCATCCAATCACAGTTGATGGCCATTTACTACCCAAGTGAGCACCTTTCCACATGAGGGCAAGAGCCTGGAAACTGCACTCCTGGCTCTGTCCCCACATTGGGCTATTTGACTTTCTAGTAAATTCCTTATAATGCTGGTCTGGAGAAAAACCGAGAAGCACTATCCTAGTCCAAAGCTCAATTTAAGGTCCAGTACTATGTGCCTTCATGATTCCTTGGATCATTACCTGAAGTCACACAACATTTTTAAGTTGGTTTTTATGCATAATCAGTTGCAGCCTGGTATCACAGACACCTGATCCTGATTTCCATTCAGAAATTTAAGAAATGGCATTCCAGCATAATCTGCAGCTGTGCAGCAGAGGCATTTTCTATGTGTCCATCAGCATGTACAGAATAATTCAAATTCTCCCTGACATCAAGGAGAATGAAGTCTGAGAGGAAAATGCGAGTTTGTCTGTTTGGATTCCTGGGTTTTGTGTGAGAAAAGAGATAAAGCTGTTCCATGAACGTTATGGAAATTATATTACATAGATGAACATTATTTTGAGTAAAAAGCCACGTGGCACTAATGGCAGGATAATATTTTCAATCTAAAAATGATTTTTAGGGCACCCTCATTTTGTTTCCCCTTTTCCTTTCCCCCATCCAAGGAGATGGTCTGCTCTCAATTCACTCTGCTCTCAATTCTCTTCGATTCCAGAAGAGAGATTGGGTGATGATGAAAAAATAGTTACAAATCAATCTTACAGCTTTGATTTTTCTAAATCCTAATCTCTTGAGACAATGCAAGAGGCCTCCAAGGCAAAAGCCACAATGGAATTAGGGAAGCCTTTCCCCCAAGACTTAAAAAGTATTCTAGCATGGGAGGATGAAACATCAAGAGAAGGTTAAGAGAGCAGAGGTTTGTGTGTGGTGGATAGTGTACCCTGCGCTCTGTTCCTGGGCAGACCCTGGGCAGCCAGAGAAGAAATGCCACACAGAAGATAGGCCACAGACAGCTTCATAGATTTCCACACTCTCGTGCACTTTAAAAACACCAGAAAACCAGAGGGTAAAGGGGGAGGTAGGTGGTTGATTAGGGTAGAGGGGATCAAATATATGGTGATGGAAGGAGAACTGACTCTGGGTGGTGAACACACAATGGGATTGTGGGGACAGAGCCCCAGAAAGCAGTTTCCAAGTTCTCGGCCTCACATAGAAAGGTGCTGGCTCAGGTAGTAAATGGCCATCAACTGTGATTGGATGGCCATCAGCTGTAACCAGTGAGCCATTGGCCACTAATATAACTGCTGTGGCTACGCTAGCAGAGAAGGGAGAAGAGGGAGAGAAGAATGGGGGCTAGCAAGAAGATGGCGGCTGGGCTGGCAAGTGTGGATGGCGGTTTGCGGACAGTGTGGATCCAGGCCTCCAGTGAGAGTATAGTGCCGCCAGAGAGAATATAGTGGTATGACTCCCCTACCTATGGCTCCGTGGGTGTTCCTTTTTGGCCTCACCATATCCTGCGTTCTTGTGTGGGGAGCAGGAGCGGAGACCCCGCAGGCCTCCCTGCATGACAAATGGCGCAGCTAGCAGGGTCTCCCGCACGACAGGGATTTATAGATGATGTAATAAAGAATTGTACACCTGAAATCTATGTAACTTTACTAACAATTGTCACCCCAATAAACTTTAATTAAAAAACAAAAAAAAGCCAGAAAGATTTGTACATGGCAAAGCACAGTGGAAAGTAATGGGGAGTGTTGCTCAGTCTGACAGGGATCAGGAAACGAGAAACAACTAACTGTCTGGCAACGTGTGGAGGGGAATGAGAAGCTGCCATCAACTCCACCAATGATTCCTTGGTCAGGTACACTTCATTCCAATGTCTTGTGCTATGTAACACTGTTCAACTTAAACAAATCCCCTGCAAGGTGAAAAGAGACCACAGATTGACCAAGATTAATTGCCCATAGCCCTAGAAATTAATTTGCACAACTGAATTTGTGAACTGAGAATTATGCTCGTAGCAATCTAGACAGGAAAGCCCTAAACCTTCATGCTTAGTAAAGCACCCTAAATAGAATTTACCATCTCAGTGGAGGAAAACAAGGTTTGAGGAATTCCAGGAAATGTTTCTAGGTGCCAACATAATACTAGGAGACAAAAATAGATTACATAAACCCCTACTAGGTGGATGGCATTACTGCATCAGATAACAGTTTTTTCCATCTGTATGTTCAAAAGTCCTTTCCATTTACATCAGCATTTAAATCTTAGAAAAATGACAGAGACATGCCGAGAATTCTGAGTGTTGATTTTGAAAATAGTGTCTTTCTAATGTTGTTACTTTGCTACCCTTCTCCATTTCCTCATGTTTCTTCCCAGGACAATACCAGCTGTAATTAGCACTGCAATTAGAGCTTAATATATCCCAAAATTAGGTGTAAAATCATATCAAGCTTTCACAGTTTTATTAGTAAGAGCAGTGATCCAAATTCTTTGTTAAGGCCTATAGTTAAGTCTTTTACAAAATAATATTGTCTATTTAATCCTTCCATTTTTAAAAACTGAGGATTTTATTCATCACAAAATGCCATTAGCATTTAGCTTTTCCTTTTGGGGTGCAAATCATTTTCCTCTCTAATTTTTCAGTTAATTACTATCTTCTCCTTGCTGATTGGAGAATTGAAAATACAGCTACCGTGGGGCTCTCTGACAATCAGGTAGACATCTTGGGAACACTGATGGAACTGATAACAGGCCATTTTATAGGGCCTTAAAAGCTACTCAAGAAATGAACAAGGTCCATTAGACTTTCTGTCATGCATATGATGGGAAAAAATATACCACCATAAGATCCACTCAATTGTCTTGCTGTGACAGCAGTAGCTATTGTGTGTGAGAGGTTTGGGGAAGGTGGCTCCACCATGGTGTTTATGCTCTGCTGGCTAGTGGGAGTTTCAGGTACGGCATCCTAACAGAAGGGGCTTTGTGATAGGCTATCAGTGACAAACAAGAACGACAACATGCACCCCAGTGGTTTGACAAGAAGGAGAAGCCCAACAAAAGGAGAATGACCTGCTTCAGTTTCCCGTTTCAGTCTAACATTTACTTCCTCACACAAAGCTTAGCTTGGTGTGTTGGTGTCCAAATCACATTCGAACCTTGTACAGAGTGATGAAAGTCAAGCTGAGATATTTTAAGTGGATTTCTTTTCTTTGTACCCTACTTTGAACTGCTTTTAAATCTGCAGATGTTTGGCAGAGCTGTCCAAACTAAGAAGTTGAAAATGAGAAACATGGAAAAGTATGCTACTGTTTTATTTTTAAATACATATGTATAGTGCGTGCGTGTGTGTGTGTGTGTGTGTGTGTGTGTGTGTGTGTGTGTTAAATATGTCCTATAACCCAGTATTTGATGTGTGGATAAATGAAAGTCTAAGAGATAAGCTTCCCTTTTTTCTTATAAAAAAAAGCATTACTTTTTTATCGAAAGCCATATAAACTCTCAATTAAATAAACATTTATTGAGCACCTACTACTCAATATTACAGAGCATCTTGGTGGGAGAGACAGATTCAAAGATAACCAACACATGGCATGGTAACTTGCCCTTGGTAAGGAAACTGAGTTATGTAGCGAAGTATTTGTAAGGTCTGATATACTGTTATCAGTACCATATTCCCTATCAAGGCACTTCCAAGCTTTCCCTGTATTTCTTAACTCACCAATTCTACTTCCTCATCTTCTCACTTTTAACACATGACATCATCTATTATCTGAGAAAACCCAACATGAGAAAAGTCACATCACCTGTCATTATGTGGGTTTTGTTTTTTTTTAAGATAAAAATGTGTCAGAGAAGAAGTATACATGCCTGTTCAAATGGAACCTAATAGAACCTAATGGAAACTAGGGCTAGTCCTGTTTTAAAAGTTAAAATTCAAATTTGTTGCTATACCAACATGTGATCAATCTTTTGTCTTCTACCTAATTTCTCCCATCACTTATTCAGACTTTAATTTTTACACTCTCTTGAAAAAAAAGCAAATAAAGAAAAGTACATGTTTTAGCCAACTCTTTATGCCGGACACCATGCTAGCATTTGAGATAATGTATCTCATCTAATCCTCATCACAATCCTCTGAGCTCAGTATATGATCTTACAAAAGGGGGTACTGAGTCTCAGCAAGATCTCACAGCTAGATAGGATTCAAATCCATGTCTGTATGAATATCATGCTTTCTATGTAGCACATCCTATGTCAACCTGCCTCCCTCTATTCTACACAGAACAGGAAAGGAGTAGGGAAAATCGGTAGCTGCTTATGAATTACATCAAATATTTCACATCTTTATTATTAACACATATTTGAGCATTCCTGTTTAAAAAATGGTCCTTAAAAAGTAGTCAACTTAGGAGAGATCCAAGACGATGGAGTAGATAAACACTGTGCCTGCTTCCTTCCATGGACACATTAAAATTACAATTAAATTATACAACAATCAACCGGGAGAACAATCTGAAGTCTAACTGATCAGAATTTTGTAATTAGGATATAAAGTAGAAGCCACATTGAGACCAGTAGGAGGGGCAGAGACGTGAAACAGGCTGGCCCCAAACCTCCATGTAGTTGAGAATCAGGAGGGACATCTTGGCCATGGAAAGTTCCCCCAGAGGAGTGTTTGATCCCAGCCTAGAGTACTGGTGCCAGGAATAGGAGCCCCCACATCAGCTGGTTGTGAAAACCAGTGGGGATTCTGACCATCTGGGTGGGAAGAAAGGCTGTGGAAAAGCTAGATATTCTCTTGAGGGACTTACATACAGACTCATTCACTTGCAGGCACTCACCCTGGGCTCCAGCGGTGACAGGATGACTAGGGGCATCAGAAGCATATGGGGTACAGATTGAGGTGTGTGGCCTTGGGGCGAGGGCTGGAGGACAGTCACAATTTTTGCTGTAAGGGGGCCTTCCCCCGTGCAGCCATCACTGGGGTGCCATATTTCCTTATTGAGCCCACGCTTACAGGCAAAATCTGAATCTGATTGATGAGCTCTGCTGCTCCACCCTGTGGACTCCACTGGGACACAGCCCAACCCAACTCACCCAGCACCGAAGGCACTTCCTCTGCAAGTAACAAGTTCCACCCACATTGCACACTTTCTTGGAAAACTATCAAAGTCCACAGGCCCCATGCAGGTGGCGACTGGCCTCAGTGTGCTCTAAGACTTCTGCTGAGTAGCTCCAGGCTCAGCACTGGCACTAAACCAGAATCTGCATTAACCTGCTGACCACAGTCTTCCCACTCTAGTGACTCCCTGAGACCCAGCCTCACCCAACTTGCATACCACACAAGGCTGAACCACAGAGGAACTGGCAGATGGCAGCAGGCCTTTGCGTCCTCCCTTTTTGTAGACATACTGCAAGCTCAGTTCTGGTGGCACACATCCTTGATTCGCAGCGTGGCCCCTGGCATGTGCATCCAGGTTTAGCACAGTCAGCAAACAGCCACATATTGCTTTGTTGCTACTACCAGGTAATCCCTGACTGGTCACAGGCAATGGGTGACCTCGGCCTGCAATGGATTTCCCCCTAAGAGGCCCCAGAACCAATACACTTGGAGGTTGGCTTCCGACCACAGCAGAGCATGACCCAATTAGCCTCACAAGTGGCACACACAAAGGGCAGTCTCAACAAGCACCAGAGCCTGCTGGGGCAAATCCTCTCTAATTTTTCAGTTAATTACTATCTTCTCCTTGCTGATTGGAGAATTGAAAATACAGCTACCGTGGGGCTCTCTGACAATCAGGTAGACATCTTGGGAACACTGATGGAACTGATAACAGGCCATTTTATAGGGCCTTAAAAGCTACTCAAGAAATGAACAAGGTCCATTAGACTTTCTGTCATGCATATGATGGGAAAAAATATACCACCATAAGATCCACTCAATTGTCTTGCTGTGACAGCAGTAGCTATTGTGTGTGAGAGGTTTGGGGAAGGTGGCTCCACCATGGTGTTTATGCTCTGCTGGCTAGTGGGAGTTTCAGGTACGGCATCCTAACAGAAGGGGCTTTGTGATAGGCTATCAGTGACAAACAAGAACGACAACATGCACCCCAGTGGTTTGACAAGAAGGAGAAGCCCAACAAAAGGAGAATGACCTGCTTCAGTTTCCCGTTTCAGTCTAACATTTACTTCCTCACACAAAGCTTAGCTTGGTGTGTTGGTGTCCAAATCACATTCGAACCTTGTACAGAGTGATGAAAGTCAAGCTGAGATATTTTAAGTGGATTTCTTTTCTTTGTACCCTACTTTGAACTGCTTTTAAATCTGCAGATGTTTGGCAGAGCTGTCCAAACTAAGAAGTTGAAAACGAGAAACATGGAAAAGTATGCTACTGTTTTATTTTTAAATACATATGTATAGTGCGTGCGTGTGTGTGTGTGTGTGTGTGTGTTAAATATGTCCTATAACCCAGTATTTGATGTGTGGATAAATGAAAGTCTAAGAGATAAGCTTCCCTTTTTTCTTATAAAAAAAAGCATTACTTTTTTATCGAAAGCCATATAAACTCTCAATTAAATAAACATTTATTGAGCACCTACTACTCAATATTACAGAGCATCTTGGTGGGAGAGACAGATTCAAAGATAACCAACACATGGCATGGTAACTTGCCCTTGGTAAGGAAACTGAGTTATGTAGCGAAGTATTTGTAAGGTCTGATATACTGTTATCAGTACCATATTCCCTATCAAGGCACTTCCAAGCTTTCCCTGTATTTCTTAACTCACCAATTCTACTTCCTCATCTTCTCACTTTTAACACATGACATCATCTATTATCTGAGAAAACCCAACATGAGAAAAGTCACATCACCTGTCATTATGTGGGTTTTGTTTTTTTTTAAGATAAAAATGTGTCAGAGAAGAAGTATACATGCCTGTTCAAATGGAACCTAACAGAACCTAATGGAAACTAGGGCTAGTCCTGTTTTAAAAGTTAAAATTCAAATTTGTTGCTATACCAACATGTGATCAATCTTTTGTCTTCTACCTAATTTCTCCCATCACTTATTCAGACTTTTATTTAATTTTTACACTCTCTTGAAAAAAAAGCAAATAAAGAAAAGTACATGTTTTAGCCAACTCTTTATGCCGGACACCATGCTAGCATTTGAGATAATGTATCTCATCTAATCCTCATCACAATCCTCTGAGCTCAGTATATGATCTTACAAAAGGGGGTACTGAGTCTCAGCAAGATCTCACAGCTAGATAGGATTCAAATCCATGTCTGTATGAATATCATGCTTTCTATGTAGCACATCCTATGTCAACCTGCCTCCCTCTATTCTACACAGAACAGGAAAGGAGTAGGGAAAATCGGTAGCTGCTTATGAATTACATCAAATATTTCACATCTTTATTATTAACACATATTTGAGCATTCCTGTTGAAAAGATGGGCCTTAAAAGGTAGGCAACTTAGGAGAGATCCCAGGGGATGGAGTAGATAAACACTGTGCCTGCTTCCTTCCATGGACACATTAAAATTACAATTAAATTATACAACAATCAACCGGGAGAACAATCTGAAGTCTAACTGATCAGAATTTTGTAATTAGGATATAAAGTAGAAGCCACATTGAGACCAGTAGGAGGGGCAGAGACGTGAAACAGGCTGGCCCCAAACCTCCATGTAGTTGAGAATCAGGAGGGACATCTTGGCCATGGAAAGTTCCCCCAGAGGAGTGTTTGATCCCAGCCTAGAGTACTGGTGCCAGGAATAGGAGCCCCCACATCAGCTGGTTGTGAAAACCAGTGGGGATTCTGACCATCTGGGTGGGAAGAAAGGCTGTGGAAAAGCTAGATATTCTCTTGAGGGACTTACATACAGACTCATTCACTTGCAGGCACTCACCCTGGGCTCCAGCGGTGACAGGATGACTAGGGGCATCAGAAGCATATGGGGTACAGATTGAGGTGTGTGGCCTTGGGGCGAGGGCTGGAGGACAGTCACAATTTTTGCTGTAAGGGGGCCTTCCCCCGTGCAGCCATCACTGGGGTGCCATATTTCCTTATTGAGCCCACGCTTACAGGCAAAATCTGAATCTGATTGATGAGCTCTGCTGCTCCACCCTGTGGACTCCACTGGGACACAGCCCGACCCAACTCACCCAGCACCGAAGGCACTTTCTCTGCAAGTAACAAGTTCCACCCACATTGCACACTTTCTTGGAAAACTATCAAAGTCCACAGGCCCCATGCAGGTGGCGACTGGCCTCAGTGTGCTCTAAGACTTCTGCTGAGTAGCTCCAGGCTCAGCACTGGCACTAAACCAGAATCTGCATTAACCTGCTGACCACAGTCTTCCCACTCTAGTGACTCCCTGAGACCCAGCCTCACCCAACTTGCATACCACACAAGGCTGAACCACAGAGGAACTGGCAGATGGCAGCAGGCCTTTGCGTCCTCCCTTTTTGTAGACATACTGCAAGCTCAGTTCTGGTGGCACACATCCTTGATTCGCAGCGTGGCCCCTGGCATGTGCATCCAGGTTTAGCACAGTCAGCAAACAGCCACATATTGCTTTGTTGCTACTACCAGGTAATCCCTGACTGGTCACAGGCAATGGGTGACCTCGGCCTGCAATGGATTTCCCCCTAAGAGGCCCCAGAACCAATAAATTATGAATAATCAAATAGCAACAACTACGTATCTATCAACAATTACTTTCAATGTAAATGGATCAAATGTTCCAATCTAAACACATAGGAGGGCTGAATAGATAAGACAACAAAACTCATATGTATGCTGCCTATAAGAGAATCGCTTCAGATTGAAAGACACACATGATGGAAAGTAAATGGTTGGAAAAAAATATTTTGTGAAAGTGAAAAGAAAAAAGCTGGGGTAGCAAATTATACCAGACAAAATACACTTGAAAACAAAGGCTACAACAAAAGAAAAAGAAGGACCTAGTATTCCCACTTCTGGGTATTTATCTGAAGAAACCCAAAACGCTACTTTGAGGGAAAGTGTGCATCCATATGTTCATTGCAGCATTGTTTACAATGGTCAAGATGTGGAGGCAGCCTGCGTGTCTGTCGATGGAAAAATGGGTAAAGAGGAGGTTGTACATATATACAGTAGAATATTACTCGGCCAGGGAAGGGAATGGATTCTTGTCGTCTACAGTGGCATGGCATAGAGAGTATTGTGCTGACTGGAGTGTCAGAAAGAGAAAGACAGATGCAATGTGATTTTTACTAATATGTGGAATCTAAAGGTCTAAATAAACAAAATGGAAACAAACTCATAGATACAGAAAACATTTTGATGATTACCAGATTGGGTGAGGAGGGTTGTGGGTGTGGGTGAAAAAAGTGGAAGAAATTAAGATACAAATTGTTTGCTACAAAGTAGTTATGGGGATGTAGTGTGTAGAATAAGGAATATAATCAATATTATAATAACTATGGTCGATTTGTTGGGGTGATAGATAAAAAGGGGTTGAGGGGCAGGGTGTAGAAGGGATTAAGAAGTACAAAATAGGTAGTTAAAAAATAGTCATGGGGATGTAAAATAAAGCATGGGGAATACAGTCAATGATATGGCAATAACTATGTGTAGTGCTAGGTGGGTACTAGTCAGGGGGATCATTTCTTAAATTATATAGATGTATAACCACTATGCTGTACACCTGAAATTAATATAAAATAATATTGAATGTGAACAGTAATTGAAAAATGTAAAAAGGGGGAAAAGGTGAAGGGGAATAAGAAGTCCAAATTTCCAGGTATAAAACAAATAAGTCATGGGATGTAATATATAACATAGGAAATATAGTCAATAATATTGTGATAGTGTGGTACCATGTCAGATGGTCCTGGACTTCTCATGGTGATCACTTCCTCTGCCATATAAATGTTGAGTAACTATTGTGCAACCCTGAAATTAATATAATATTGTGTGTTAGCTATATTTTTACTAAAAATCTTTTTTTTAAAAAAGGTAGTCAACCCACTATCCTACATCAATCCTTACTTTCACTGCCAAATTTCATTTTTTAATAATTTAGAGACTTTTTATGTAGTTTCAAGTTTACAGAATAATTGAGCAGATAATATATAACATTTCATATAGCAACTTCTCAGCCCTGCCACACGCAGTTTTCTCTGTTATTACTATCTTGCATTATTGTGGTTGATTTGTTAGAGCTGATTAATCAATATTGATACACTAATAGCCCGTAGTTTACATTAGTGTTCACTTTTGATGTTGTACAGCTCTATGGGTTTTACCAAATAAATAATGACATGTATCCATCATTATAGTATTAGGTTGGTACAAAAGTAATTGCAGTTTAAAAGGTTAAAAACAATTGCAAAAACTGCAATTACTTTTTGCACCAACCTAATACCATACAGAACAGTTTCATCACCCTAAAAGTCCCCTGTGCTTCACCTTCTCATTCCTTCCCTTCCTTCCTCCCCACTCCTGGCAACCACTGATCTTTTTATTGTTTCTATAGTTCCATTTTTTTCCAAAATATTATATGCTGGAATCATACAGTATGTAGCCTTTTCAGACTGATTTCTTCCACTGAGCAACATGCATTAAGGTTTTCATGGCTTGATATTTCATTTCTTTTTATTGCTCTAAATACCGTTTTTAAAATTAGTTTCAGGCATATAAAATAAACAAATAGGACTATATCAAACTAAAAATTTTTTTGCACAGCAAAGAAAATCATCAACAAAATAAGGACATCCTACTGAATGGGAGAAGATATTCACCAATGACACATCTGATAAGGGATTAATATCCAAAATCTATAAAAAAAAATCATACAACTCAACACCAAAAAAGAAACAATCCGATTAGCAAATAGGCAGAGGATCTGAACAGATACTTTTCCAAAGAGGACATACATACGGCCACTAGACATAGGAGAAGATGCTCAACGTCACTCATCATCAGGGAAATGCAAATGAAAACCACAATGAGATACAACTTTACTCCTGTCAGAAAGGCTATCATCAATAAATCAACAAACAACAAGTGTTGGTGAGGATGTGGACAAAAAGAGAACCTTTGTGCACTGTTGGTGAGATTGCAAATTGGTGCAGTCACTATGGAACACAGTATGGAGGTTCCTCAAAAAATTAAAAATAGATCTAATATTTGACCGAGCAATTTCACTCCTGGATATTTATCCAAAGAAATCCAAAACACCACTTCAAAAAGATATATGCACTCCTATGTTTACTGCATCACAATTCACAATAGTCACCATTTGGAAACAACTGAAATGTCCATCAATAGCCGCTTGGATAAAGAAATTGTGGTACATATACAATGGAATATTACTCTGCCAAAAAATTATATCTTATCATTTGTGACAACATAAATATGCTTTTTAACATAAAATTGTAGCACCTACAATATGTCAGGCTCTGTGAAGATTACTGAGAATACAGAGATGGAGAGGACACAACTCCTACTCTCAAGCATCTTACTGCCTAGCATTAAGAGAAAGGTATGTAAACACAGAAAGTAGCAGTGTGTAGGTATTATAATAGTATTTTATAGTTATTATAATAAAATTCTATAGGGTTACAAAAGAAGGGCCAAGTAGGGAGAAGTCAATTTAACTCCTGGTAGAGTGAGGAGTGGCTCCCTACAGGATTTGGTGTTTGAGCTGTAGGACCAGCAAGAGCCAGAACACAGCACTAGAAGTGAAGTGCAAGGTTTTAGGTGAGACAGCAGGACATGTTTTGAGAAAGGCAAGAAGCCCAGCCAGTACCTGGTAGAGTTGGAAATGAAAATGTCAACCTCTCAGGTCCCTTGTAGAACGTGTATTCTCTCTCTCACTTCCTTAGTGTCTCTTCTCAAATGCCACCTCATCAGAGACCTACCCAGAACACCCTAGAGAAAAGAGAGCACCTCCTTTCTACCTTCCCTCTTCGCTTCTTACCCTCCTTCTTTTTCTCCATAGCTATTATCAGCTTTCATATACTAAATATGTATTTGTGTTTGTATTCTCTGCTTCACCCGCCAGAATGTATGACCCTGGGGACAGGGACTTTAGCTTTGGTCATGTCTGTCCCCCAGTAGGCCTGCAATAAGCATTTCCTGACGGGATGAGTATACAGAGCAGTTTTATCAGTGCCTGAGATCCTTCTGGTAGAGAAAAAACACTACAGACAATGCCCGATTTAGGATGGTTCAACTTTACCATAGTGTGAATGCGAAACATATTCAGGAGAAACCGTACTTCAGATTTTTAATTTTGACTCTTTTCTGGGCTAACGACATGCGATATGATGCTCTCTCATGACGCTGGGCAGTGGTGGCAAGTCACTGATCCCTGTTAGGCACATGATCAGAATAACTGATGTTCTACAGTGTCATATTAAATGCATTTTCAACTTACAATATTTTCAACCTACCATGTATTTATTAGGACATAACCCCATTGGCAGTAGAAGAGTGTCTATATAAAGAATGTATGAATATATCAAATCTTACCAAATGGGAAGCTTCCAACCCTAATTTATAGATTTTCAACAACTGCTATTAAATCAACAATACTCTAATGCCCAAGATTCTAATATTGTTTTATTTCTCTGCATTACATTGGAAGACAGAAAAAGGAATCCCAAGAGTTTTGAAAATGTCAGATAACTTTACTGAACTTTACAGACTGTAATTTTAACAAAAACTATTTTTCCAGCACTAAATCAAGGCCTACCCTAATAAATATCCCTGGCTACACCTAACATAGCCTGGCACTTACTCAGATAAGGGTGTAAATTAAATACGTAAACAATGATCCTAGAGAAAAGCTGAACACTGGCACTCAACTCCTTATTTTTATACAGCACATCTTGTGGCCTTCAGGGTTTAAAATTTTTAAATTATCTCTTTTGTGGTTAGGTTTTGAGGGCTACACCTGGTAAACTTTCCACTGGGAATGCTGTCTTGGAGGGGGGTATGTGAGGAAGTGACGTGCTCTGAGCACTACTGCGTACAACATGCTTCAAACAGTACTGCTCCAAGCCACGGCTAAAGCCCCAAGCACTGATTCCAGTGATGAAACTGAGAGGGGAAGAGATGATTCTGCACCTTTGCCCCAAAAGTAACTATCTGTTGTGTGACGATAGTGACTATTTCAGTTTGGAACCAAATTGTCCAGGGTATTACTTCCCCCAGGGAGCATTTTATGAAAAGCACTTGCTTTCATCATCCCTTGACTTCTCTGTTCTTATATCTTTTCTCCAATCTTTTTCTCTATCCTAACCCATTCATTCATGTCCAATGCCATAACTTTGGACCTTGACACCATTTATAAATACACCACAGAAAAAATAAAAATAAAAAATCTCAGTGTCAGGCTCCCATCTTTTTGACATGCATCCCTTCCCCTGTTCCTCCCCTTTCTCTACCTCCAGTGCCAGTGCCAGCAATTATTCAACTGAGTGAATAGTTTTCCATTCCCATCATCTCACATCCTTATTTCTTACCTCTCCCAGTCTAGATTCCATGGATGATCATTATAATCAACTTGGTCTTTAACTCCTGTCCCTCCTTCCCATTTAATTATCACCCAACTCTGGTTAAAGTCAATTGTCCACCTTCTCTGCACCTTTGCCCCAAAAGTAAATGTTCTTGGAGAAAATCAACAACTATGTAGACTGATCTTTCTTTAAACTTATGACCACCAATCTTAGAAGAGCACTCACCAGTACCCAGAAATCCTGCTGCATTTCCCATTATTTGAGACAAGTTTCAGATCTTCTTTCTCTTCAAACCTCCAAAACCCCTCCCCTCCACAGCTCATGAACTCACTTTATTCTTCCCTGAAAAAAGAGTAGCAATCAGATGGGAACTCCTTCAACTTCCCACCACCAACTTTATTAACTTATCTGCATCTACACTCACATTCTCTGCCTTCCTCTTACTACAATGGAAAGAAAAGTTTCCCAGTGCCCAAAAATGCCAAGTCCCCCCTCCGCCTACTTTCTGGATTTTATCCCCTTCCCATGTTCAAGAAATTTAAGCCTGCAATTATCCTGTGACTCTCTATGTAGTGTAAGACTCTCTCTGTCTGCTGGATTATTCCAATAAACATAAACATACACACAACTCAATTTAAAAAAACCTCTTTTGACTTCACAGTTATTACCTCATTTTTACGACCCTTCACATCAAAACTTATCAAGAGGCCCTAGATTTATTGACTTTCTTTTATCATTACACCTTTTATCCTCAACTCACCCAGTCAAGTTTATGTACCCTTCAAGCAGTGAAATTGTACTTGTCAAAGTCATAATAATGTCCAGGATATGAAATTAATGGTCATTTCTCTGTTCTCATCTGACTTAACCTTGCAGCCATTTACTTCCTTCTTGAAACCCTTTATTCTCTTTATTCCAAGTTACAACATTGTCCATGTTTTCTTCCCTTTGAAATGGACTCTCTTCTCAGCCTCTTTTGCTGGCTCACTGCTGGGCATCCATTTCTTCATCTAGACTCTGCTGAGATTTCATCCAGTCTCATGACTTTATTATCTGTGGGCTGTTGACTCTCCATTTTGAATCTCTAACTCGGAAACTCTCCCCCTGAGCTCCTAGACTCATGTCTCTCCTTGTTTTCCCTGACTAATGAAGGGTATCACCTTCCAACCATTTGCTCAAGCAAAATTCCTAGAAGACATCTTTGACTCCCTTCTGTCTCTTATACATCCTGCATCACCTACACATATACTTCTTAATCAAGCATCAAATCTGACCAGCGCTACCTCAGAAATATCCCCTTTATCTGTCCACTTCTGGTCAGCTACCACCATTGTCCATGTCACTGTCACCTTTGCTGATAGTACTGCAGTAGCCTCTAAACATTCTTTTTGTTTTTTGTTTTTTCTAGGCCCTCCAAATCTATTCTCCATATAACAATTCAAGGGAACTTTCTACAATGTAAATAAAATAATTTTAATTCCCTTAAAATTCACCTGTGGCTTCCCTTTGCATTCAGAATCAATTGCAAACATCTTTCCTTGCCTGAATGGCCTTTTATGATCTATCCCAATCTATCTCTCCAACCTCAGTACACTCCACTCCTCACTATGATCCAGTCACACAGGCTGGGGTTCTTTGTATTCTTCAAGTTCACTAAACTGCTTCCCAATTCAAAGCCTTTGAAATTGCTTTTCTTTCTGCCTAGTGTGCTCATCAGGTTTCATCTCTATATTAAGAAATGTCAACTGAATTAAAGAGGTAAAGGCATCTTCCTCTTTCTTTCCTTTCCTTTCCTTTCTTTTCCTTCCTTCTATTCATATCTCTAGAGAATACAATTCATAGTCTGATAGAATTGTCAAGTATGTGAAAATTAATTATAAAACAACCTAATAAGTGCTAAATAAGAGAGAGTGTAGCTTTATGGGAGTTTTTGACGTGTTTTCTGTGTAAAACTTAGGATTGAGTTTTCCTTCAATACAGAATTTTAAACATAATTTCCTACAAGAGGAAACCAAGAAGAACTCAGTTCAGATCAGATGCTCTTAACCATTTTTTGCTTATAGATGTATAAGTTAGCCTCTTTCTTTTCTTCTCGCTCTTCCTTCTCAAAAGCAAAGGCAGTAATTTATTTTTATTGTGGATATTATTAGTTTTTAATAATTTTTTCTGCATTACTATTACATATTTCATTACTGCTAAGCTTAGAGGCAAATCTTCAAAAGCTACATTTTAAAACTTTACATTTTCATTTTGATAATTCACTTTCAACAATGGAGTTGACTCACAATCCCAACATTTTCTTATTTGACTTGGATAGTGTTCTTTTGGGTACATGAGTGCCAAGGAATATATTCAATTCCCACATGGTAAAATTCATAATAATCCTTTAATGTGCATTGTGATAATACACACACACACACACACACACACACACACACATACACACAATCCTATGAAATATAAATTACTATCCCCACTAAACAGTTAAGAAAAATGGAGCCATGACAAATAGACTGGCTTACTCTAACATGACCTTACTAGTAGTAATTGGCAGACCAGGATCCAACCTAGATCGCGGAATTCCAACTCCAGCATTTTCTCCACTTCATCACAGCTATTTTCCTACATTATCAATGCATCTTCCAAAGAATGTGATACCTAATGTATTTGCAGTATTACAAATCTGTTTCCACAACAAATAAGACAACTCAAAGAGCACCCTATTGATAATTAACTTTCATTCTTGACATAAAATATTATTAAACTTCCCTTTAACAAGTCAAAAACCATTTTTCATGGCTTACTTAAGAATATTTACATTTATCTTAACATGCCCCATGTGTCCATTCTATTGAATTTTAGTACTTACAAATGTATGACAAAAATACAAATGATCAAAATATAAATATCACAGCAATAAAAATCTGTTAGCCTTGAAAGAGGCTTGAAACATACTGGCAGGAAAAGGCTTACTTTTTGTTAATGTTGAAACATATCTCAGTAATTGGAAGTTTTTCCTGTAAGCTGTCAGCATTTATTATGAACTGTAAGTCACAACTGAAATCTTTGTAACAAGTAAACAGAGGAGACACTGTCTAAATTGAGAGAAGATAGAGGGATAGAAAGGAAAAATGGGATGAAAAATTAGATATACTAGATCAAACAGAAGAAACTATAAGTATATTTTATTCCATATTTTGAATAGCTATAACAGTTATTCCCTTCGTGATCCTTTTGTTTCTTTTATTTCTTCCCAGTATTCAATCACATTTTCAATACAATTATCGTATTATTTTGCAGAAACACTTTGTGTCCCTTGGTGGATTTATTCAGCTAATTAATGTTTTAAAAAGAATTACTGAAAGCAAATATTGCGAGAAATAATTTCCAAACTGAAATTTATACACTTGAAAACTGATTCCTACAAAAAATGATTTGGCTCTCTAAAAAAAGAAGCAATCCATCAGCTCCACAGACCCAGACATGGGCCTGATAGGATTTCTTTTTCATAGGAAATTACTGCTATGACTGATTCTTGTTAACCCTACGGGGGGAAAAAATCCAATGGCAAGGCCTAATCAGAGACTGAAACAGAATGTTCTATTGTCTGAAATGATTATCTTTGTGTAGTAGTTGAAAGACAAATTAAATGTGTTACAATCAAGTGAAATATTCATTTTCCCTCTTAATTTCACAGGGCTACCTCACTTTAAGTGAATTACTACTAGGTGTCTTTGCCCCTTAACTCCTCTTGCATCCTGATAATTAAATATATACCCCATATTTCATTTCTATTCAGACTCACAGTGGAAGACTGTCTGCGGAGAGAATTAATGTGGCCTGTCCTAGTATCCCTACCTAGCTGTATTTGCTGCCTCGACCATTCCCTCAAACCATCCCATGCTGCTAAGGAGCATGTCAGACATACGTCTCTGTCATATATTCCTTTCATAGGTGGCTTTTTCTTGAAAGCTGTTACCACCACCACCACCACACTCCCAGAAGGCTCTTGCCAGCCCTGGCAGCAGAGTGAAGACAGCATGAGAATATTTGTATCTAGTAGCTTTTTTGCTGTGTTCCTATAGTATTTACTTGTGTTCCTATAGTGTATAATAGCTAAGTAGACCAAGTTATAGCTTTCAGTGGAAAACGCAGAGGCCCAAAACACTCCCAAAAGTTAAGCCTTCCATGTTCATTTTTTTCTGACTTCCCAAAATTACTAAACATGCAGATCATATTTTTAAATGTCACAAATCCTTTACCTCAGCCTTCAACAGAATGTGTGTCACGTAATGAAACAGTGAACTGAAGTCAACACGTTTGAGGATATATTTAAATGATAAATCATGACTCAATGGTTTTATATAGCTTGAAGAAACTGTGCTTTAAACTGTGGCACAGCAGTGAAGCATGAGTTCTGTCCACCCTCCAACAACTGGCTCTATGACCTTGAGCAAAGTACTGCCTATGCCTATTTCCTGCTTATGTAAAGTTGAGAAAATGATACTACCTACTTCATCATGTTATTATTAGCATTAACTGAGATAATACATGCAAAGTACATAAAACAGTATCTTTCATGAAATTAGACCTCCGCAAGTTTTACTCCTTACAGTCACTAAGAATATTGTAAATGAAAAATATCTCTAGATATTATTATTTAGTTTGTAGACATATGAAGGCACAACATGGATTCTTAAATAACAATTTTCAAAAATATACTTTTTTATGATTACAGATTTATTTCAGGTAAGTTCTCAAATTCATCTTACTGTTGTTGTTTTCCCTCTAAACTCTTAGATCTTATTCGTCAGAACTTGCTCTGGTGTCATATAGCTATTATGAAAGAATGAAGATCAAGTTAAAGACAAAAAGCCTATTCTAGAATCATTAGTATTTAGAGTCATGTAAACTAACAAGTAAGGCTTCCATGTTAACTACTGTTGCTATTACTCTGTGTTTCTCAGTACTATCTCCCACGGGATAAGCATATTGTTTTTTTTTAAAAAATAAGACACCCAAGCAGTTAAGACAATTTTAAAATAATTCCTCCTTTTGGTTCTTCCTTTCCCTGCCACCACTTTTATCCTTATTTATTGGCATAGAGAATAGCCTAATAGCCTATTTCTGCTCACCTAATGCAGTTGAAAAACCTGTATATCAGAGAACACTTTACAACTGGTTTGCCAATATACTGGTCGTTTTCATGTTTTCCTTCGTTGTTAATGCATCTATAATTCCTTTTGTTTTTGCTTAGAAAGAAGAATTGGAAAGCATTCCACTACATAAAGTAAACTTTTTGTTTGCCCTAACATTTAAATTGTCAATATGATGTAAAATAGAAGAAATTATAGACATTTTTCTGTGTTTATGCTGAATTGAACTTGGTGTTTTTTCATCCCTGCTTAAAATGAATTATGTCTAGTGAAATCGGTTCTTTCTCCACAATACAGTGTTTGTGGTACAATGTAATGCTCAGAACCCATCTTTTCAAATGCCTACTATTTAGGTTTAGTCTTCTTCATGAAATGAGTAGCTAGTGATATCATTGTTCTTTTTTATACTGGTGAAATCAACATTTTCTCATTTTACCTCCTGAATACAACACTGATTAGACTTTTGAAAGATATTTGCTTACAAAAATAAATGAATTCATTTTCCTCTCAATCATAAGTCAAATCTTCCTGGGAATCTTGCACTTTTTTTACATTAACTATTCCTGTTCTTTATTCAACATTTCAGAGAGAGCTGGCTTTGATATTATAATGTTGGAGCCTAGTGATGGCTGGTTAAAAAAAAAAAGAAAAAGACCTTCCATTTAGAGCCTCCTGTGAAACAGAATTCAAGGTTGCTCAGTCACTGACTAACTTGAGGGATATTTGTTTTATACTGATTCCCATGTCCCTACAAGAAACTTGTTTATTTTGATGTATAAACTATAGGAATAAGAAAACTGAGGCTGAAGGTGGTCATTTAAGACAGGCCCTTTCTTCTAGCCCAGCAGGTCATAGGGTGTTAAGTGTGATGCTGATCTTAGTAATTAGAACTGGTAATTAGAACTGCCCAGAATCGTGTTTATATTCTCACTTCAATGATTATTACATGTATACCTCACACTTCCTTGCCCCCACAACTGTGCCCAAATTTTGCATGGTTTCCTTTGAGACCTCAAACAATATTCTCCCCAGAAGGTCTGTATAGAAATATATACCACAGTTTGGTTTTTATTTAGCAGTTATCTAACCGATGTGACTTTTTTTGTTGTTTTTAAAGCAGTCATCCATTGCTACACTGAAATGCTTTGTTTCACAGCTGGCATATATAGGTACAAGATTTGCGCCAAAAGAATTTATTGTTACTTCTTGTACCTAATAACAACAAAATAACTCAACCCGGTGGAATTCCTCATATATGTATTTCTCTCATTCATTGCGACTACACCTACTTTAAATTATGTTTTATTTGAAAGAACAAAGGGTGTGATAACAAAAATTAAAAATTGAGCAAATAAATAGATTAGCCATCTGGCAAAAAAAATAAAATTAAATCCTTATTCCACTGTCATTATTTTTATTAAAATTTTCCATTGGGGAAGACTTTTTATTCTAGTTTCTTGACATTAGTGAGAAATAGAATTGCTTATTTCCGTAGAATAAATTTTAAAACCTAAAAGTAGTGTGTACTTCCATAAAAATAGTATTTATGTTATTTGGTTTTAATTTCATTTTTTGTTTTTGTCTTTATCTGTGAGTAACATTCAGATTCGCAAAGTGCTCCCAAAGACACTTACTGTGGTGCTAATGTCACATTTTCTCCTTAATTCTTTTGTTGCCAACATAATTTTTTTATTCAAAATACGTGTATAATAATTAATATTAAATGTATAAATAACTATAAATATATTGAAACCATGTATTTTTATTTCAATGAGAAAAATTCGTAGGAATCTTGAAAGTACTTATATTACAGAACAGTACCATATTCTCAAAAGTTTTTTTACCATGACTATAGTTAACACACTCATTAAGAAATTTCTGGCAAATGTAAGCCAGTATGATATGCTGTGACTTTCTCCATATGCTGGAAAGGAGAGACAAACTAAAAATCACTCGAATTTTATATAGTACTATCAAATATACAATAATGATACCATCTCATTTAAATTATGGGATATTGTAATAAAATATTTTGTTTCATAAGCAAAATGTAATATGATTGTTCTAATTTTATTTGGAGTTGAATAAAGTATTACTTTGAATTTATATATAGATTATTATCCTATTTGCGTTACATCTTCTTTTACTTATTCACTAATGTTTACATTTTATTTATCTCATTTTTGCCTTTTATCTCATTGTTACATTTTATTTATCTCATTGTTTCCTTTAAGCCACCTAGAATTCTTTCTGAAATGAGGAATGGTGTGAATAAATTAATTAAAGTACGTTTCCAAATAATCACTTTTCAAGTGGAAAAGCTATTAACTGCAGAGCAATATTGTAATAAGTTTATAAACTATAGAACAATATACCTCATAAAATTAATCACCTTTTAATAGGAATTTACATCTGTATTTTATAAGTTGGAGTATTTTCCTTTAGATAGTTCTAAATTGTCCAGATTCTGACTATGCAGTGATAACTTTCACCCAAACTAAAACCCAGGGCTGTGACAAGGAAGCTGAGCCCAATAATAATTGTGTGTGACATTCAGTTCCAGGCATCCTAAACTGGATCCTAAGTTACAGCAACAATATTTCTGATCCTGACGTGCCAGGCAGGCAGGGAACCCACTTTTCCAAGCAGATGTTTCTGCCCCTCTAGGGGAAAAGCAGAGTCTCCATCAAATGCCCTCAAGTCATGGCTCAAAAAGACCAAGAGAGCACCAAGAACAAGCATCAGTCAAGCCCTTGTGAGCTCACAATAACATTTGGCCACCAAATTTAAAGTATGTACTATATACTGAGCAAAAGTGAAGAAGAAAAAATATTAAGTTATCAAAACTTTGGAGCACATAAAATGTTCCATAAGGAAATTTTTTTAATTTACTCTTCTGTAAATAAAATGTTGTGACTAGATCAGCATTCATCTAAAACAAAAATATATCAATTTTGTTTCAGAAATAACTAGTCTTAAAAAGGATATAATTGATTATGTACACCATATGAAGATTGTTGAAATCTTCCTGATCAGTATGGTAAATAATCAGCCTGTGAAGAAATATGGTTTTTTTCTAATTGTTATTTATGATGAGGTTTCTGTGCAAAAAGGAAGGAAGGAAAGAAAGAAGGAAGGAAGGGAGGGAGGGAGGAAGGGAAGGGAAGGGAAGGGAAGGGAAGGGAAGGGAAGGGAAGGGAAGAAGAAAAGAAAAGAAAAGAAAAGAAAAGAAAAGAAAAGAAAAGAAAAGAAAAGAAAAGAAAAGAAAAGAAAAGAAAAGAAAAGAAAAGGAAAGAAAAAATAATCCAAAATAATTTGAAAAGGTGTGTGATCTGTCAAGGCTTTCACTGTTGAGAAAATTTAGAATTATTTTTTGAGAAAATGCAATAACCTTTTAAGTTAATAATCATATTTATTTGGCAAGCCTTATTCTGAAGATATAAATCAGTCACCTGAGTCCCAGAAAAAAGGCTGAGTTCTTTTTATGTTTTGCGTTTTATTGTCAATGCACTGACAATAGATGTTTGCTTGCTGTAATTAAGAAAAGAGATGTCTCTGTTTTTGGCAAAGGCTTATGTCAGACTTATTTTCTACAAATAGCAGTGTTAAAGGACTTTGAAATAACTATCAACAATCACCTTAAACCAGTGCAACGTGGGTTACTGACACCTGAAACTTCCATGGCTTATAAAATCACGATCTTCAAAAGCAGTGGCTATTGGATCACTTGTCTCTAAACGCCATCACTAAAAACAATGTTAGATTCTCAACTCAAAGAGTTCTTTTCTTCTTTTGAATCTCACGGAATGAAAATCTGACCCACTATGTAAATACTCACTAGTACATCCTTTAAAATGTACATTGGGTTGTATACAGTTTGTGCTTTGAGTTTTTTTCTTTTCTTTATCATGTCCAATAGAGATCTCTGAGAAGAGTAACCTAGCCCTTACAACACTACCATTTTCCAGGATGCCTGCCAAGTGAGTACTTAGGAGGATGGCCTTTGGGCTGGGAGGAGTGTGTTATCCTCTATCTGGGCACTAGACACAATCCAGGAGGGTCCCAGGAGGATAGGCTCTGTTATCTGAGAGCTCTTTTCCATTTCTGACTAAATAGATGTCAGGAGTTTCCAAGGGGTTAATATTTCAGTTGAGACCAATAAATACACTTCTTTAGTGGCTCCTTGAATTTAGCATGGTCATAGCTGTATTATTTTTGTTTCTTATTCTCAGAAATGTGGATTCTGTCATTGATTTCCCTAATTAGAAAAGAAGATGCAGATTTTTCAACCTTTCGTTGAATCCAAACAGCAACCTGTCAATGCCAACTCCATCTGTGTTCATAAGAAAAAGAATAGTTCACCTCTTCCCTTTGGGCTTTATGGGATTTTGAGGGCCTTGGGAATCTTATTTTGTTATAATCATAATGTTTTAAAATAATATTCTTTCTATATATTTTGACAATTTAATTTGATGAATTAAATTGGCTTATGTCCTTTTTCAAAAGTCACTTCACACAGCTATTATTATATTTTATGACCCCAATCTAACATGGCATGAATATCATAGTGACATTATGATTTAGGCCAAGGTTTGCAACCATGACTGCAATAACTTATGCCAAAGCCTCACACCCAGAGATCCTAATTTAATAAACCCAGGTCAGTGCTCCAGCATATGTATGTCTTTACAAACTTTAAAATAATTTTATTACTTAAGAAAAAAAATTGTTGCACATGCTCCAGGTAATTCTTATGTGCAGCCAAGGTTGAGAACCACTGACTTAGGGCCTAAAGAAGAATTTAGATACCTACCTTTCTTTGTGTCAGTGATTTCCAAAGAACAGAGTGAACTGTAACAGTGAAGCTTCACAAATTATTCTAAAAACCCCAGTCCTGTTATAAGGTTGAATGATTATAGAGAAAGACAAAACATTCCTCACCACTCTAAGTATATGCTTCCCAGGCCCAGTGAGTCATGGGACTATTACCTGGCTACCTTGTATTTCTCTTCTCCTTTACTCCCTGTATTTTGGGAATTTCACAACCCATTAACAATTGGATCAAGACATAGAGAAGAAAGAGGAGAAAGTAAGGGGAGGGGGCAGAAACTAACACTCGCTGAGCTAGAGCTACAAGGAGTCAGCACTGTCATTGCCTGTTTCCTTTCATCCTTTCAACCACTATGAGGTGGGTGGTATTAAATCCATTTTATGGGTGAGAAAACAGCTTCAGAATGCCTGTGCGGTTTTTCCAAGTTTATGTCACTAATGAACAGTGGAGGAAAGACTCTAACCCAAGATTCTCTGGCTCCTAATTCATGTCATTTCCACCAGCTCCAAGGAAAGATCAAAGATTTGTTTTGTTATTCTTCATTGGCCATGGTAAAGGTGGGAAGGAAAAGACAGGTAAGGGAGACCTGAAAGAATACTTCAGCAGAAGTGTTGTGATCATTTTGGAACTTGAAGCCATTGAATTTTCGTGCCACCAGACACAATGATCACTGGATTTTTACATTAGTGCAAAAAGTCAGCTGCTGCAGCACGTTGCAAACCATGGAGTTGAGAGCAGTTGTGTATGTCTGTGTCCAGGCAGCACAGAAGGAAATTGCACTCACCCGATGCTAGAGCTGCTGCCGTGGCTTAACCCTCGGTGCAGCTCCCTCTGACTCTGAGGTCTCACTGGAGGACAATCTCCAAAAACAGATGGGAAATGAGGAAGAGCATATAGGGGAAAGGGAAGTTCTTCCTCATTTTGTACTGCCCTCCTCTAGTCATATAGCTCTCACATCTCCAGATTGAATGAGAGTTTGGAAAGGCCGTGTGTGTGTGTGTGTGTGTGTGTGTGTGTGTGTGTGTGTGTGTAAAACTGAGACATGAGAGGTCTATTAATCCCTGCAATCTCATATTGTGGGTGCATGAAGAGACAACACTCTGAAATCAAACTCCCATGCAGCAGCTAGAACTTGTGTAAGAACCTAGCTGCAGTGGCAAGGTCTTGAAACTGGAAGCTGTGAGAAGTCATGCAGAGTCTTTTCTGGGCAAAGAGAGGTCACACATTTTCCTGATGACAAACTGGCCAAGTTACAAGCTGTCATGGAAAGAAAATATGAGAAATGAACATGTAGGTATTATTAACATGTGCTTCTATGGTTCAGTTTAAAATACCGAACCCATTATGTATTTGGCACTGCACCGGGTGCCGGGACACATACACGTGATTGTGCTAAACACTGCCCTCAGGAAGCTCACTGGCTAGCAGGAGAGATAAACATATAATAGGATGCTTTACTAGAGACCATTCAGCCCCACAGTAATGGTAAGGACTAAGTAACACGGAGGTGGATCAGAGAATTCTTCACATTCTGCAACCGGCTCATGAAAAATGAATGAGAATTTCCTGGGTAGACACAAAGTTAATCTACAAATGGGGCATACGCAAAGAAATAGAGAAATGAAGCCACATGAAGCTATTAATACTTGAGCTCATATTTATCGAGGTGAAATTAAGCATATGAGAGGCTACTGTGGAATGATGGGTGGAAGTCACAAGTTTTGTACTTAAGATCTGGCTCTGATAGTTAGGAGACAACACTGGGCAAGCCAGGCACTCAGAGTTTCTGTTTCCTTTTTTTGTAAAATAGAAACAGTAACGCCTGTGCAGGATACTACGGAAAGCCATATAGGGTACCCAACCCAATCTTGGGGAGTGAGGGCTTTCGGCAAAGTAAAATGTGAGGTTGAGACCTGAAGGATGAGAAGGTGGGATAAAATGACCAGGCTGAGATAAGGCAAAGCCTGGAAGTGAAAGAGCAAACGTGGCACTTTTGAAGAATTAAAAGTTTCATATGCCTGGAGCATAAAGTAGCAATAGTGAAAACTGAGGCTATAGTAGTAAGATCATGACACGAGTTGGGGCTTCAGTCGATGGGCTAGTGGGGAAATACTGAAGATTTTTGTTTGTTTATGTTTTGGTTGGTTTTGTTTTGCTTTGATTTTAGAGATGTAACTGGATCAGATCAGACCTTTAGAAAGGTTGGGGAATTAATTGGAGGAGAGTCAAGCTGGACTCCAACATACCAATGAGAACACAATTTCGGTCAATGAGGTGAGAACTGAAGGTGGATTAAACTAAGGTAGTAGAAATGAAACACTCTGGTTTCTCTCTAGATCACATAAATCTTGTGTCTGTTCCCCAGGGATCTTAATTGTAGCTACCTCTTCTCACCATTCACTTATCACATGGCCACGGTTTCTACTCCTCCGCTTGGTTTTTGCTTCTTGCTTTTACTCAATTAAACCCAGATTCATTTTTTTTTAATTTGTTCTAAATATCTTTCAAATTAAAATGAAAAACTATCATGAATATTGTGCAGCTAGAAAGTATATTCAGAGATGTGTACGAGTGTTACACTTGTGTGACAACCAAGAGAAATACAGCACTTGCTCTTACTTGGAAGGCCTGGTTGATGAGCTTGGAGAGGTTGGTCCCAGTGTCTGCAGACTTCAACAGTTACTGAGCAACTTTACCACAAAGCAACATTTTCACATTATCCACTCCTTAATTTACTCGATAAACTTACATTTTGCATTCTTATTGCTCATTAGGGTATATGTCTTCACACAATAAATACAAATTTTTCAAAACACTAGCTACACTAGGATTATACTTGTGCTGAAAGAACAGGGTCATCAAGGTTATACGAAATTGCTTGATGATGGATTACCCTAGACAGCATTTCCCAAAATCTTTATACAGTATGTCACAACAGGTCAAAGATCGTGTTCCTCTCCTCCTGGCCCTCTGTCTGGAGATGTTCACTCTCACACTAGGTTATGTACCAGAAGAAGGCAAGAGGGTTTACAGAGATTTAACATAAAACACGTGAAAAGTCCTAAGAATGCAAGCACCTAAATTGCAACTGCAATGTGGCCTAAGAATCTAGCAACATACCTCAAATCAGAGGCAGGCTAGGATATAAAATAACAGAATGGCAACTATACATCTCCTTGATTTGGCAAAAAGCAGGGAGTGCCTTCAATTTGTTCATTTAGATAATTATTGTGGCACATGAGGAAATAGAGCTAAAACAATGTTTCTTTCATTTCTAAGAATTATTGTTCTTTCTGTGGTGTGCTGTTTTACTGTGACATAGGATGATCTCTCCCTCCTAATAATTCCATATCATCTAAAGCTCTTCCATATCAAATGTTATGTCTTAATGTTATATAGAAATTAAACTAAAAAATATTAACTTGATGTTTATAAATCTCATTCACTTCAAAATTGGGAAAATGTCGTATTTTAAAACTATTTTGGCAAGCTATTTTTTTTTTCTTTGAGCACCAAGTATGTCAGGAATTTTATTGGATAAATATATAAGTAAGTTTACAAAGATTATAAATACACTAGTAATTGAGCAAGAACTAGATGCAGAAACGTCAGCTGTTAAGAGTTCTATTAACAGCTACTCTAGCTGCACAGTCATTTTAAAAACTTGAATTACTCTACATAGTAATTTTAAAAATTTGAGTTACTCTACAATATATCTACTGAAACTCACATAATACTACTGAAATATAAAAAAAGAATGCTTTGTTCACTTCTCAGTGACACTACATAACCTGATGTGTCCACCATTGTGTCATGGGCTCTTTTATCTCAATCCAGGAAGAAATAAGTTTCTCTTATCTATATTTCTAAACAACTGGAGTGATAATTTACATTACATTTATAAGAATATATATTGAAATATTTAAATGTTGTATCCATATTAATTCTATTTTTCTATCATCAAAATGATATACAACATTAGAAATTTCATTTAATTTCATGTTCTTTTTATATTTTTCATGCCAAAATTGAAAACACTACATGTTTTATAAAGACTATGTTAGTTTTGTCAATATAAAAAGTCTTTGTGCTTTCAAATTATAAAGAGATTAAATGTCACTTCTAAATATTTTTATTATAATGAGTCTACAAAGTCATTTAAGTGTTTGCTTATTTTATTCATGTATTATTAGACTCTACTTTGTTCTTTTAAAAAAGTTAAAGCAATATTTCAATAGGTATGAGAAATCACTCATGTTATATATTTGATTTATAATACTTTATATTACAGTAAGAACTTAAATGTGTATGTCTGCAAGAGTGAGGAATCTTATCTTCATATAACCATTAGGATAGCAGTTCTGAAGAAGTTGATCCCTCCCCTATTATAACCAAGGCCGATCAGCCTCTCCTAAGCTTTATATTGATGCGAGTTGACCAAAAGCTTGTATTGACTAAACACTGTCTAGAATAAGAGAGAGAGCCTACACAGCACACTGTAACTTCTCAATAAATAGTTGTAATTATTTACCAGAAGCACAGACCTGAAGTGATGGCTACCTTTTCAATCCCTGCTCTACCATTTGCTACATGTATGATCAGGAGCAAATTACGTAATCTTGCAAACCTCGCATGTTTTAATCCATCAGTCAGAAGTAATAATTCACCTTTATCTTAGGTTTATTGTAAAGATTCAATGAGATAATCCGTACACCACATTTGAGATAGTGCTTAGCACAAATTGTAATTAAGGCAAGTAGTCAAACAAAAGCCATAAGACTAGATGGAAGTCACAGTCTCTTCTGGCTGTGAAGTTCTAGAAGATACTGACTTTTATTTCTCTGAGAACATTAATTCTGTAGTTAGAGAATGACTAGAGCACATTTTCCTTAGTGCAGTATCTGAATGTGCAAGTTAAGAGTGGAGTAGTGATCTAAACATGTATTTATCATTTGCTTTGTGGAGAAGCGGAGTGAGTCCATTTCGAAAATGTAGCAAGTGAAGAAAGAAGGAAGAGAGTCAAAACCTCAGAGCAAACTAACAGCAGGATTGCTCCCCATATTATCTACAGTTCATTGTTCTTTAGAGATATAAATAATATAAATTCAAGTGTAAAAAATAATTGAGAATCCAATAGTAGGAAACTTGTTTTATTCAAATATCTCTGTAGAAGGATTTGCCATATTATCCTCTACACCTTGGAAGCAAAGATAATAATGGTAAATAATTACAACTATTTATTGAGACGTTACAAAGTGCCAGGAACTATGGTAAGCACATAGCATATTCTACCTAGTATAATTTTTATTAAAATTGCATTATGGAGGCTCAGAAAAATTAAGTAAATTTCTTGCATTTGCACAGTTTCTAAGAGATAGAGGTAGGAATCAAATCCAGGAGTGATGAATTCCAAAACTCCTGCCCTTTCCTATGCTACACAACTCCTGGCAACAACTGAACAACTAGGACCTTTCTGGTCACAAGAGCTGCCAATACATTTGCCCTGGCATCCAGGACGAAGCTGAAACACGTTGTCACTGGGATCACCTATGTTGTCAGTTCTGGGCACATTTATTGCATCTACTTTAAGACTTTTTTTTTCTTATAATGGAGAAAAAATAATGTCAAAGGGAAGATTGGTCTTCATTCGCACAACAGGAACATGGAAAATTTAGCCAACTTCATTACGGTTACCCCAATTGTGCCATAACAGAAATGATTTTTAAATAAAACCGCAATTCCATTTCCAAATTTGAGTTGGTCTCTCAAGTTTCCAATAATATGCTACAATACCAACGATCTTCATTCCTTTTGTAATTCCTGACCACCTGTACTGAAACTTATCACCCTTTCCCTTTATACAGAGTGCGCTCAAGCTAGAGTGCTAAAAAGACTCAGTCATTTTCATTCTTCCCCTGGGATCTGAGATATTAATAGTAGCTTAAAGTAGTTAGAGTTTTATTCTATGTCCAGTCTTCCTTTGTCCATCAGCTCTTGCCTTTTTACTTCAGGAAAACAAAATGAGGCTGCCTAATTGAAATTCAAATATTTCTAAGCTGATTTCAACTTATTTACAAAGAGCACAGATATGATTCTGATCAGCAATGGATATGAAATGTGACTCATTTTACATTTCCTCTCATCACATGAGGGCCAGCCCACAGAATCTCTGGCATATTCTCAACACCTAAGATGTAGCTTATTTTGAGGCATCAAGGTTTCCAAAACGAAGTGGAAATGTAACCTACTAAAATTTCATAACTTAATGGACTTATTCCTGCATCTTTGAGATAATATCCTTTTAAGCAGTAGACCAAATCTCTGTGCAAGTGCAGCTGATAAAAAATAAGTTGTTATTAATAACCGTACTAATGAACACACAGGTAAAAATTACATGAAGCTGTGCACAAAGAAATCACAGAATTTTCTATTGCATTCACCTTCTCATTTATTTAACATATATTTATTGAGCCTCTAATATGTGCCAAGTATCGGATTTGGTGTTGGAGATGTTGAAATGAACAAAGCAAATGTTATCTCTGTCCTTCTACCTGCCTCCAACATAAATGATAAAGAGGAAAGAGTACTATAAGTAAATTCCTTTATCATAAACAAAATGATGAAAACAGTGAAAATTATAAAGATGTCATTTATATGAACTTATTGCAGGAAAACTAGAAATAAAAATCCAATGGGTCTTCATGCACCAGTATTTGTACTCCTACAGCAAGGTTTAATAGAATTTTTTAATTTTAGAGTAGAAGACATGTCAAATGCAGTTTACATTTCTCAGCCAGTAATTATATTTTCTTACAAGTGGCTATTACATTTTTAGAGACAGACACAACAAATAATAAGAGGTTTTATTTGAGAGGAGAAACAAGCATGGTGGGTTTTGTTTTTTTAGATGAAAGGGGTATAATAAATTTATGAGACCTCACATACAGCCATAATATAATAAATTAGAAGGATTAATAGAATTGTGAGCTACAGTAACCTGCACTAGTAGAATGCCTATTTTATGGAGCTCGATAATACAGTTTATCATTGACTCCATGGGAATTCCCACAATATATTAGCTGTGGTGTAACAATAAAGCACACACAGTAAGGGGCATGTCCCTTTTGACACACATTCTCTTCCCACACTTATTTTACCAGGGAAACAACTCTAGTGCAGTTTAATTAAACTGCACTGCAATGAATTAGTCCAGGTCTTAGCCCTCTGACAGAGAGGGGCCTGGCAGTACCACGGGGGTTTGTCCCCTTATGACACCAGAGATACTTCAGAAAACCTGGGAAAAATGTATAGGTTCCCTCAGATGACAGTGTCACTGGGAAAGCCTAGAGCTGTCAATCAGGTCACTTAAGGAAGCATTCATCTCTTTGGAGAAGTTTTATATTTCCCCATTTATTGACTATGAGTCAATCTTTTGGGGAACATCTAACTGCTTTGGGAAGGTTATGCTCTATTCCCTAGATGGGGACAAGACCATCAATGCTCATTTTAAACAAAAATTACCTTGCTATTTTAAAGTCCACTGTGTATTCATTCATAGCTAGCTTTGGAAAGGCAAGCAAGAAAGTAATAACTGGAAATAAACTTAGGATGATGATGAGTTCAAATAAACTCTATTGGAAATAAGAGATGAATAAAAAAATTCTGTTCAAGTTAAAACTCTCCAGCTAAACATGATCTAGAATAGCCAGGATGGGAATGTAGTACAGAAGATACGTTATTTCCCCAGAGTTTCTGATCAACAGCATAGTAAGGTTACACCCCTCAATGACACAGAAAATCTTGCATTATTGATGAATATTCTTATTTTATCTGAATGCTGTTTATTAATTCATGAGGGTGTTTTGGAATTGAAAATAAAAATTTACAAAACAATTACATTTTTAATAACTGTTTCTAGCTGGAAACAATGAATATTTAAGTGAACTATCACACAAAGACCTCAGAAGAATTTATTAGACAATGGCAATTAGATCTCTAATAACTTGGCTCCGCTGGAATTACTGAGCTCCATTTAGATGCCAGACATGGCACCTTAGTGATGGGTACACCATGTCGCCACCCTGCCTTTGGCTGAGGACCCTGAGAAATGACAGTCACATTAGGTGTCATGTAAAGCAGCTGACCTCACACTCTAAGCACTTGATCTTTGCACTGCAAGTGACCATTTGTCACTGTTGCCCAGAGATGGAACTCAGGTAACTCAATGTCACCACTGCCTTTTCAAAAGAGTAAGATAATTGTAAGTTTTTTCCAAATCTATTTTTTCCAAGCCTAAAGTGAAAATTTGCTTAGAAAAATGGATAGACAAATTAAAAGCAATGAATAGAACTTTTTACTCATAAGGAATATGCTTACTAATCATTAAAAAAAAGTATCTGGACTTAGAACTTTTTGATCAAAGGGAAAAAAGGAGATTTGTCGTTGTCTGAAAACTTTTTCCTATTACAATCTTTTTCCTAAGTAGGTAATAGAGAATAAAAGTATTTCTACTAGAGCCAACACTTTAACATAGAGCCCCCCAAAAGTAATATTGCTCTTTCCTTCTTAAATAATATTTAGTTGTCCATAAATGGTGGCTCACGTAATAGAAAAATTCTCACCACAATATTTTCAAGCTTTGGAGATAGTATTATCTCCTTTATTTGTTGTGCCTTAGAAATCCCAGAATTTGAGCTAGTTAGATGAGAGACGAGCTCCTCACATTTCCAGTCTTTCGGGGCCTTTTTCACCTCAAGTGATTCTGAGATCCTCTGTGTTGATTCATAATAGTAGCTATTGTGTATTAGTTATCATTACATACAGACACAGTGTTAAGTGCTTTACATATTTTAGGAGTGTTTTATTTTAGTTCTCATTAGAAGCATGGGAGTTTGGTATTATTATTATTACTGTCATTTCATAGATAAATAAACCGAGAGTCAGAGAATTTATATTATCTGCCCAAAAGTAACAGAGTTAGTAGGTAGCAGAGTTTGGATTCTAACTGAGTGATCCTAATTCTAAAACAGATGCTATTAAATTCTTATCTACATTATCTCTCAAAATTAAAAGTTTGGAGAGCTTTTCTCACTGGTAAATATTTCCATACTATATTCTACTTAGAAAGAAAATGTCTAATTTTTTTCAACAAGATTCTGAAGCGATTAAGCCATCTCTTGTCTCTCTATACCCTCTTACTACGTGTGTAGTGACAGAGGCTAAGATGCTGTTTTACTTGGGGAAGCAACTTCATTGTTTAGTCTGAACTTGCATTTCCTTAGGAAAGGGGTTACTCACATCATTGTGCTCTTACCCCTTCTTCATGCACCTGTGTCTCCACAGGAAGGGAAAGTGGAAAAATTTCTTTTCACTGGATGTGCAACTATGACACCAAAAATTAAACATTGCCTTAATGGTCAAGGAAGAAACAACTGAAACTCAAAGTTATGATAAATTACCTATAACTATCTTCCTCCCTATCATTACCTCCCACCTCCCAGCCCAACCCAGGATTAAAAGAAATGAGTTTGGTTTATAGTTGGAACGCAAAATGTATTCATTTTTAATTTATTGGTATTAGAATAGGAAGAACAATATCCTGTGAATTCAGAGTCTCATTTTCAACACCTATGGCCTTTGTTTTCCCAATTCATTTTATAGTCTCATATTTCCCATTTTATAGTATTTATGAAATAAAGTTTTATGTCCCTCTTGAAATTTTATTCTGAAATACCAAGCATATCAATAAAAAATAAAATTTTTGACAATCTCAATGTTTCCATATATTTAGAACTAATATTTGACTTTGAACATGGTGGCCTATACCAAAATTTTTTTAAAACCTACACTATAATGTAAAAGTATTAAAAATATTAAAATGCTAAGTACAAATATAACAGAAAGACTTAAAATATATAGCTGATATCAAATGAAAGAAAATCATGCATGTGCCAAAGAGGAGCCAGAACAGGCAGCTTATAAAACTAATAAAAATGGAGTCAGTCAGAGAGATGTGGGCAAGTTATAGACCTAAGGACCAGAGGATGAGGTTTCAATTTCTATCCAGGGATAAGAGATGTGGCCTTGAACCCATGCATTGTAAAGAGGCAGAAATTAGATTGTTCATGAAGTTAGGACCCCAAAAGTGATGTTTCTTCAGTGTAAGATAAGGATTCCACCCAAAAGTTCAAGAGACAAAAAAGGACACTGTCCCTCCTAAGAGCTCTGCAAGGCTTAAAAAATTAAAATTCATTACAGAAAGTGAAAATTCGCCCTGTGTCATCTTGTGGCATAGGAATCCTTAAGGCAAAAAAAAAAAATAGCGTAAAAATTCATTCCCAACTTTTAAACACCTGGTAGAAGAAAATGCAAAGCTACTCTGCATTAGCATTACAGAATTCTACATTGAACAGTTATTTTTCTTCAGCATTATTCTCTGTCCCTGGACAAATAAACACACAATCATGAATAAAGATGGTCTGAACTTCAAAGTGCGAATCCTAAGAGGAAACACTCCAACATGAATACATGAAGCAATACAACACTCAGGGGGATTAGAACCCAAGGCCTTCTGGCAATAAAATAATATGAAAAAAAACCCTGTAAAATAAGCACATTTAAGATTATTAAGGAGACAATAAAAAGAGCAAAAACTATAAGGAAAGAACAGAACATTGTAAAAACCAAGATATGAAAAACGAATAGGAAAAAAGTTTTGGAATTAAACATTGGAATTGAAAATGTAAAGGATGAATTAAATAGCAGTGTAAATGGAGCTGTGGGTTCAGATCAGAGAACAGGAAGATCTGAGGAAACTACTCAGGGGTAATATAGTAAGAGGAGTGAAGGAATAGGAAATATGATAGAGAACAGAAGAAACATGGAAAATAGAGGATATAGAGTCCAACATAGAGGATATAGCAGTTCCAGAAGGAAAGAATAGAAAGATTAAAAACATACCCAATGAGATAATGTTTGATAATTTTCTGTAATTAATGACAAGAATCATTTGATTTTTTTAAAAATCACAAAGAGCCCAAAGCACAACAAACAAATCTACTCTGAAACACCCCTTGCTAAAATTGTAGAATAGCAGAACAGAAGAAAATATTAAAAGCAACCAGAGTGAAAAGATAGATTACCTGCAAAGGAATAAAAATTAGACTGCCAATGGACTTATAATCATCCAAAAACAGAGGCCAGAGAATAATACTCAAGAAAAATAACAGTTAACCTAGAATTACATAAGCAGCTCAAATATCACTCAAAGGTAAGGATGAACAGGTTATAGGATATACAAGGAATAAAGGAACAAGCTAAATGACACCATGAGGTCAAACAAATTCAACAGCAGGTCATTCTCAAAACTATTAGTCTGGTATCTTAAAAAAAAAAAAAAAAAAAATCAGTGTCATGGAAATAGTGAGGCATAGGCCCTATGCTAGATTAAGAAGGTTTAAAAGATATAACAAATAAATACAGTGTGTGTTTTTGCTACTTACAAAGCACACCAATGAATTTAGTAATAAGCAAGCTTTAGTAAGAAGGAAATTGAACTTCAGAAACAATGGAAAATAAAAATTGAGGTGGCCGGTTTGCTCAGCTGGTTAGAGCATGGTGCTAACACCAAAGTTGCTGGTTCGATCCCTATATGGGCCACTTTGAGCTGTGCCCTCCTTAAAAGAAGAAAAAAAAGAGAAACAATGGAAAATAAAAATTAGTAAATGTAAATCAATATAAACAATGACAATAATGCCTACTAGAAAGGGAGTACACAAAACCAATGATGGAAATAGAACACATGAAAATTTGAGATGGGATTCAAGAAATACACTCTGAAATTCGGAAAATTTACTAAAAATGTAAAGATGCATATTAATTTAAAGATTTTTGTAGAGTAAGAATGCATATTAAAGTTTTTGAGATTATCCATTAGAATAGAAAAAATGTATAACTTCAAAAAAGTGAAAAAAAAGAAAATTATAAATCCAATCATTGCAATAGAAAGCAAGAAAAATAAATAAATAAATAAATAAATAAATAAATAAATAAATAAATAAATAAATGTAAGATAGTAAAAATAAATAAAATTACTCCAGTTTTGGTGATAAGTATAAACGGACTTAAATCCTAGTTAAAAGATTCTCAGATTGAATGTTTACAACTGTAACTATATGTTACAGCATATGAAATAGATCAGCAATCATCAATATGGATGAATCTCCAAACATATTGTTGAATTTTCTGAGAGTTGTAAAAGAACAAAATAATATAACACCATCCATATAAGACATTAAATACACACAAAAGCGTTTAGCATGGAATACTATTTAGCACTAACAAGCAACAAACTTTTGGTCATTTTTGAAAAGACAAAATTACAGATTAGTGGTTGCTTGGGGTTAGGGATGGGAAGGAGGAGGGCAAGAGCTGGGTGTGACTATAGAGTGGTAGCATGAGGGAGACCTTTGTGGTGATGGAATAGTTCTGTATCTTGCAGTGATGGTTACACCAATCTACACATGTGATTAAAATGACGAAACTGTATACATACGTGGTACCAATGTCCTGCTCCTGATTTTGATATTGTGCTATCGTTACATAAGACGTAACCACTGGGAGAAACTGAGAGGAGGGTGCACAGGACCTCCCTGTACTATCGCTTGCAATTTCCCATAATTATTTCAAAATAAAAAGTTTTTAAAATACCACACTTAGCTTTAATTAAATATGTACATAGTAAAAGTATAAAAACATCTTGGTATTGTTTGAATTTTTCTGAGGGCTATATGCTTGATACTTAATATTTACCAAATAATAATAGTAGTAATGCAGAAGATAAGATCATAATAGCTTGCAAAAAATAAAAAGTGCTTGTCTTTGGTTTTCTGTTAGCAAATAACATGGACATGCAAACTAAACAGAATATTTACACATTCTCTTTGTTTTCTGATAATTATTAATTCATTTAACTCCACTCTCAGAAACTCAGAAGGAATTATGACATTGCAGTTTAAGCAGAGAATACAGGCAGTCCTGACTTTGCATGATTTTCATTTACGTGATTTTAGTTACCATCAATTGGTTAAGTAACATCTATCCACCAACAGTGATTCGAATTTCAGTTACCCATTGTATTCAATGTAACTGTTCAAAGTACAAACTTCTCTGATTTTCAGTCCACAGATCACTACATAAATAATAGATGTGCATCTTGATCAGTGAGCAATCATATTATTTCTTTCAAAGTCTGCTGGTGATCGATCACTGAGCATGTTATTCATTTCACGCACAGACAGCAAAATGTGTAGTGATGGTCATGTCCGTGTCTCCCAGTGGCGAACTCAAGGGACATTCCGCAAAAATAGATAATCAAAGAGGGAATTGGCCAACAAAGGTGAAAGTGCAGGGGAAAAAAAGTGAAAACCCTGATGTAAAATTAGAATGAAACAAAATACTTCAGGAATAAATGGTTGATCATGTGAATGTAGACACTGTCGCCGTGAGAGAGTCCAGCCAGAGGAACTTGTTGAAGGTAGACATAAATAGGAAAAACGGTTGTAGCAGAGATATCCCAGAGGAAGTGACTCCAGCAAAAAGCCGCACATAACAGTAGTTCTTGGAAATTGTTCCCTACATGAAAATGCATAGGATAAAATGGTGGAAGCTGATCCAAACTAAAAAAAAGTATGACAATTCACCAACACATGGAAAGGATGCTCATTCCTTATTGTAAATTATACAATGAGAAGACAAGCACTGCTCCAACTACACTTAATAACTTTTTGCAAACAAATAAAACACATTAATTCTCAATATTTCTAAAGTTTTAATGATAGTGTAGTAAATATTAGTTTCCCTATTATTGCATGTTCCTATACATGTATAACCATGTATTTACATGCATAAACAGTAGGAGAGTTTTTAATACTTTGACAAATTTTTAATGATCACGGAGCACAACAGTATCCTATTGATGTTAAGATGGTCTGCACACTGCTATGCAGTGAGGGCTGCCTAATCCACTTGTGTAGAAATTGAGTAATGAGTCCATCCCCTTCAAGAAAAAGCATATTCTCTAGGTGACTTAGAAGGTAAATAATACAAACAGGACTTACCTATGCTTCTCCACTAACTTTGTGTGCTATCATTTCACAGTTAAATCTCCTTTTTAATGGTTCTTCACATATTTTTAAGCAATAGAACCCTTACTTTAAATTCAGTCTGAAGTGAAATAACTTATTAACCAAGATTACACTTAAATGTATTTTGTTTATAAAGCTAGTTAATGAGAATTATGATGAATTAATCACTGTCCATGAGAACTGCAGTCATTTCTATCTAAATACCTAATTTTTTTCCTACATTTTTTGTTCAGTATTCAGAGATATACAAGCTCCCCTTGAAATCTCTGACTACTCTTCAATTAATCTGAAATGGCTAGTTTGCCTATTTGAATACATATGTGAAACTTTTAGCAATAATAATAATAAAACCTGAGAGGGCTGCTTTATTCCAAAATATGTACAAAAAATTTAAAAGGAAAAGGAAAATAATAAAATGATCATAAGAACTATAGATGAGAATTATTAAAAGAAAAGAAAGAGGTTTGTAGCGACATTCTTCATAATAGCTAAACATTTTTAAATTGAATTGACTTAAATATCTAAATTTAGATTGATAGTTGTAGAACTTTAAATTCAGAATGGAATATTAAGCATCCATGAAAAATTATGTTTAGGAAAAGTTTTTAACACTGAGAGGAAATGCATTCGATATTTTTTTTTAAACAAGACTAAAATATGATACATGTAATGCAACTATGTTAAAATGCACTAAAATATTAAACAGTAATATAATATTAACAATAGTCCCTACAAGGTGGAATCATGAATCTTTGATAAATGGTAAAAGAATTGATATTTCTATCTTTATATTTTTCAATGCTTTTTAAAATATAAATTATAATAGAAGTATTTAAAAATATTTCTCTAATAAAAATTGCATAAAACAAATAAGCCTCTCGTTCTAAACTAGAAGTGGTTCTCAAAATACCCATGGAATTGGGCAACAAAACAGGAACTTTTCATGGTAAGGAACTTTCTGAGAAAGCTTATCTATATCATCCTTGGGCCCCATCCTCAGAGACTAAGTGCAATAAGGAAAGACAGGAGCCCTTGATCCTCACTGAGGCAGCGGCCAGCAAGTACTGTAGCAACTCTTCAACGCCACTCCTGCCCCCATCTCCTGGTACTAATAATGGAGAATTTGCCAGAATGCAATCTGCCTGTGGCTTCTGTAGTATTTACTGTTTTGTTACAACTTAACATGATGGAAAAATACTAAATAATTTCTGCTAAATTGGATTGAAGCTTATATAAGACTTCTTTAGTAAAACAGTATAATTTAATAGTGGAACGATCAGAACAAATTACTACTCTTTTTTTTTTTTTAAAGAACTAAATAAAAAATCAAATCAAACTAAATGAAAAGAAGCAAAATCAGAGAGAACAGAAAATTAACAAATATCAATTTAACCTGTCACTCCTTGGAGGTAGTGTACTTGAAAACTATTACGATATCAATAGACCTGTGTTATTATTTTTCTCCATAGTTCCATTATCAATAAGTAGAAGGTCTATAAAAATAACTCAATTTTATTTTTTAATGTAATTGTTTATTATAAAAACACATATGCACATGACTTATTTTATAAATTCAAATAGACTAAAGGTGGTAAAATAAAAATAAGTGTCCTCCTCTACCCCAATCTTAATTCTCACTCTCTGGAGGTAAAATTAATAGTTTCTTAGGTCTCATTATAGAAATTTTGGGGACAAATACATACACACACATTTATTTTATACATGTGAGAGACATAATATGTCTGCTCTCCAGCTGTATCTTTTCTCCCTTAAAATACACATATTGGGAAATCTTCCATGTTGGCACATGAAATTTCATTCTTTGTAATAGTTAAATGCTGTTGCATGCATGATTGTACTATAATTTACTTAACAATTCCCTACTGATATATCAAGTTGCTTCCAGTTGTTACATTACAATCTGCTGAAATTGGCATCCATGTACATATATTTTTGCATATTTGTTCAAGTATGAACAAATACTTGAACAAATTAGCAATGGAATTGCTGGACCAAAGGCAAACGTATTCTAATTTTTGAGCGACATTACCAAATTACCTTATATATAAGTACACTAACTGATACCCCATGAACAATGTATAAAAATAACTCTTCCCACAGCTTCACATTGCAGCATTATTCTATGACTGTTAAGCATATTACCCTGAAAATAAGTGCCATTTCATCCACAGTTAGCCATCACACCGGAAGACATTGATCATGTATTCTTCCATGATATTCTTGCCATTAGAATTATTTAACTAAGTTGTATAGTTCTTGAGTTTCTGGTTTGAACATTAACTGTGGAATCCAGTAGGACTAAATTCTGACACATAATGGAGGGAATAACTGTGTAATCTAATTTCTAAAATCTTAAGTGTGTTAAAACTGGCTTGGATGGTACATCTAATGTACCATTAAAACATTTTAAAAAGTTTTTAAAAAACAAAATGTTCACTCATTTTTAATGATATTCTTTGATCTCCATTTATATTATTTTTTCAAAATATAAATTTTAAAACTTTTAAACATTTTTCATACCCCCAAAATAACTTTGAAATGTTTATCAGATCTTAGTCTATCTCCCAAAAAATACAAATTTTTCAAACCTCAGTGATGAAAAATTGCTTTCTAATTATTAGCAATGTAGAAATAAATAATTTCTTACCTGAAATTCTTGAACTTCTCTAATACGTCTCTTAAAAGATCTATGAAGTAGAAGCTATGAAACATATGGTACATCCAAAAAGGAAATCTTCAAATTTGGGACATAAGCACAAAGTGGTGGCTGTTTTAGAAGAGAATTATCTGCACTGCAAACCAGCTGTAGGCACAGTCTAGTTATAGCCCTCAGAAAAGCTGGGCTGTGATATATTAATTTACACCTACTGTGCATTGAATGAGAAGCCAAAGGCCATGGACTGGGCACATAACTTACTACCCCAACACAATATTACATTTGCTAGTAAAAATATTTAACATATGATGTCTTGGAATTTGTAGTGTGGCAAACAAGTAAAGAGCCTGAGAATTTATTGTATAATTAGCTATCCCATGTTGCCAGAATGTCCTTAATAAATAGTGAAAGAAGTGATCAAATAAACCTTGAAAATGTAATCAAATGATAGAACAGTTAGTAATTACTAAAATTATGAAGGCCATAAGTCAAGGTTTCCACACCAAATTGTGAAATATAGTTGGCATCAACAAATCAGACTATATAATGCTTATTCTTTCCTTAAAGCAGTATGGAAAAAAATAGTGATTCTGCACTACTTTTTGAAATGGTAGAGTCTTATATCTCACGAACAAAATAGTATATAATTACAACTTTCTTATTAGAAACATTTCATTTTATTTGCGACAGCAAGGCTACTTTTACACGAGAAAATGTACTTAAAAGATAATACAGTAGTACTCAGACATTGTTGATGCCATCCCATATTGTTGACTACTTCACCTGCAGTGGCACATGAAGGTGGTTTCTGGAACATTGACAGGTCTAGAGAGTAAATACTCTGGGGAGGAACCACCCTCATCCAATGGGTAAGGGAGTCAGTTGAAAACTGTCCCAGAACAGTTTTTAGAGGGTCCCCAGTGGGATGTGCCCACAGCAGTTATCCACACATTAGTGCACCCTTTAGTGACCTTTCTCTCTTGTTTTGCTTCCTAGAATGACTTCCCAAATAAATTATCTGCATCCAAGTCCTTGTCTCAGAGTTTACCTTGTGGGTAACCCAAATTAAGAAAGCAGCTTAAATGTGAAGAAGTTGGTTGTTCTTCCTTGAAACAGTCCAGAGGTGTATAGTCGAGGGCTGCTAGGGTAGTCCTGCTATCCTCAACAGGTTGTTTCTTTAACTAATTACAGGATGGTCCAAGTTGGCTGCTTCACCTCTCACCACCTCCCAGAATATGGAAAAGGGAAAAAGGAAAGATCATACAAGATGACTCCCACCGAATACCCTGTGAATTATAAGGTTTTCTATTCTGGGGGAGGGGAGCAGGCTCTTTCCCTGACACTGTGAGCCCTGGGTACTATTCCCTCCCATCCTCTTGGCTGGTTCTTTTCTGTGCTGATCAACACTCAGCTGAGTTCTCTGGTGCAGCCCTCTGCAGATCTCTGGAGAGCTGTTGTGACCTTTGTAAAGGCTGAGCCACCCAGTGTGAAGACAGGGATGCTCTGCCTCTGAAAGGGGAGTCGACTTCCGCGTGGTAGAGAGGGAGAGGGGGTTGATGTGGGTGACTGAGAGGTAAAAAGATCCCCTATTCATGCTCTCATCAACTGTGTCTGGACTTCTAGTAACAAGCCCGGGTACAGGTACCAGGAAGATGCATAAGAAATGGTAAATCATACATGGGAGTCACTTCCCCTTGAAAAAGTGCCGCAGTACTCCTCACCAAACTCGGGTAGATTTTTAGACTATGATAGACACTTTTGCAAGAATCTACAAAAAGAAAATCTAACTAGGAAATAGGGGTTGGATAATGGACCTTTTAAACTATTAGTAAAAATCACATTTTTTTCAACCCCTACCGCCAAAACCTATTTGTGTCCATTAAGGTGTCAGGACGTGTTTTTCATTTGTATTTGTTTTTAGTTGAGAAAAGAAAGAAAGAGCTTTTGATTGGAGCAGGGCCCAGAGAACAAATAAGCGAACAGAAGGGAAGGTGTAGGTCTGTCTCCTCTTTAGGGAAAGATGTTCTGGGGAAAAATTAACAAAATTTACTTTGAAATATTTAGGACACAATCAAAGCCACTTTAGAGCCCAAAAGGAAAATATTATATCTGCCTCTTTATTAAGACAATGTTTTGCCCCAATAGAAGGGCAATGTTTTTTGTTTGTTTTTGTTTTTGTTTTTTTAATGATAACACAAGGATGTAGGGAAGTAGGCTCTCTTATGCAGTGTTGGGAAGATGGCAAGGGATGGTGGGCTGCGCTCCCTGCATCTAACAAAGGCAACTGGACCTGGAGCTGAGCTGCACCCTCCACAACTAAGATTGGAAGGACAACAACTTGACTTGGAAAAAGTCCTGGAAGTACACACTGTTCCCCAATAAAGTCTTGTTTCCCTTCCCCCAATAAAATAAATAAATAAATAAATCTTTAAAAAATGTAGGTGGTAAAGGGGAAAGCAAGAATGAGCCTTGTGGGCCAGCCCGGTGGCTCAGGTGGTTGGAGCTCCATGCTCCTAACTCCGAAGGCTGTCGGTGCGATTCCCACATGGGCCAGTGGGCTCTCGACCACAAGGTTTCTGGTTCAACTCCTCGAGTCCCGCAAGGGATGGTGGGTTTCGCACCCTGCAACTAAGATTGAACACGGCACCTTGAGATGAGCTGCTGCTGAGCTCCTGGATGGCTCAGTTGGTTGGAACACCAGTTCTCAACCACAAGGTTGCCAGTTCAATTCCTCGAGTCCTGCAAGGGATGGTGGGCAGCGCCTCCTGCAACTAAGATTGAACACGGCACCTCAAGCTGAGCTGCCACTGAGCTCCCGGATGGCTCAGTTGGTTGGAATGCGTCCTGTCAACCACAAGATTGCTGGTTCGACTCCTGCAAGGGATGGTGGGCTGTGCCCCCTCCAACTAGAAAACGGCAACTGGACCTGAAGCTGAGCTGCACCCTCCACAACTAAGACTGAAAGGACAACAACTTGAAGCTGAACGGCACCCTCCACAACTAAGATTGAAAGGACAACAACTTGACTTGGAAAAAGTCCTGGAAGTACTCACTGTTCCCCAATAAAGTCCTGTTCCCCTTCCCCAATAAAATCTTTTTTTAAAAAAAGAATGAACCTTGTGGTGCTACATTAGATTTAAAGACACCAATATAAACTCATGTTAAGTTAATATAGATATAGGTCCAGCAAAGATAACAGAGAAGGTAAACACTGTGCTTTTTCCCTCCCATGACCACATTAAAATTACAACTAAATTATAGATCAACCTGGAGAACCATCTGAAGACTAGCTAAACAGAGTCCTCTAAATAAAGATATAAAGAAGAAACTACATGGAGATTGGTCAGAGTGGCAGAGACCTGAAACAGGCTGGTCCCACACCCATGTGTGGTGGGAGAATTGGGAGGGTTATCTCAGTTGCAGAGGTCACCCCTGAAGAGGTCACCCCTCAAGCCAGGCTCCCCAGCTCAGAGTGCCAGTGCTGGGAAGAGGAGATTCTACAGCATCTGGCTGTGAAAATCAGCAGGGATTCTGACCATCTGAGTAAGAAGGTTGAGACAGAAGACTGCAGGGAAATCCAAGTGTTCCTCTTAAAGGGCCTGCACACAGACTTTCTCACTCCCAGGTACTTACTCAGGGTTCCGGCAGAGGGACAGCAGCTCAGGAGGTCCCAGAGACATAGAGAGAGAGAGAGTTGAGTGCCTTCAGGCCAAAGGCTGGAGGGACAGCCAACATCCTTCCTGCGTTGAGCCCTCCTCCCATGTAGCCAGAGCAGACGCCATCTTTCCTGTGTTAAGCCCTCCCCAACATGGCCAAATCTGAATTTGCACTGGCCTGGTAAAATCCTCTGGCTATACCCTGGTGACTCCTTGGAACCCTGTCCCATTCAATCCTCACAGCCAGAAGCTCTTTTAGCAACCAGTGGGCAGCCTGTCTTAGCTCCCATTACAATCTTTCTTGGACAACTCTCAGAGGTCTGCAGACCCCAGGCAGGCAGCAGCTGGTCTAATGTGCACTGAGCCTTTTGCTGAGTGATTCTGAATTTGTATTAATCTGGAACACCACTTTCCCCACCTTGTGATTCCCTGATCCACACCTCACCCAACTTGCATAGCACCCAAAGCTCTTTCAGCAGCTGAGCCTTACAGATAGCAGGCAGGCAGCAACAGGCCTTGGGAAGCCCTGGGCCTTTATCTAGCTGCTCCAGGCCGACTGTGTTTCCCCAAAAATAAGACCTAGTTGGACAATCAGCTTTTATGTGTCTTTTGGACCCAGTATTATATTATATTATATTATATTATATTATATTATATTATATTATATTATATTATATTATATTATATTATATTAATTATATTATATTATATTATATTATATTATATTATATTATATTATATTATATTATATTATATTATTATATCTGGTCTTATATTATGTAGTAAAATAAAACCGGGTCTTGTATTAATTTTTGCTCCAAAAGACATGTTAGAGCTGATTGTCCAGCTAGGTCTTATTTTTGGGGATACAGGATAGTATTGGTGGCGGCCAGATTTAGCTCACATTGTGGTCTCCCCACGCACCTCCAAGTCCAGCACAGACAGCAACGAATAAAGAATTGCTTTGTAGCTCCTATGAGGTAGTCCTGGGACAGTCATAGGCAGTTGCTGACCTTGGCCTACAAGGGAGCCCCTCCCAAAAGGTCCCAAAGCCAACACAACCTATGGCTGCTTCAGACCACAAGAGAGCACCACTCAACTAGCCCCACAAGTGGCACACCCAAAGGGTAGTCTCGGCAGACACCAGAGCCTGCTGGGGTAAATCCTACTCCATGGGGTCAGCCCCTGCACAGCAGCTTATACACTGTGGTTGTGGCCAATCCTCACAACCTATTACCAGGAGAATCAATTCTACCCACTAATGTGCCAAAGTAATCAAGGCTCAACAACAACAGGAGGGTATATACAACCCACACCAGGGACATTCCTGAAGCATCTGGCTCAGTGATTGGGGAGGAGACTGTGCCACTAGGCACCATAGGACACTTACTACATAACTCCATCCTACCAAGACTGGGAGACATAGCAAATCTACCTAAAACATAGAAACAAACACAGAGAGGCAGGTAAAATGAGGAGACAAAGAAACATGTTCTAATTGAAAGAATAAGAGAAAACTCCAGAGAAAGAACTAAATGAAATGGAGGCAAGCAATCTACAAGGTATAGAGTTCAAAGCACTGGTTATACAGATGCTCGAGAGACTTAATGAGAACTTCAACAAAGATAGAAAAAGTAAAAATGAAGATAGGAAACATAAAAAAGAACCAGTCAGAAATGAAGGATACAATAACTGAAATGAAGAATATATTAGAGGGAATCAACAGAATATTAGACAAAGCAGAGAATCAAATCAGCAATTTGAAAGGTAAGATAGCACAAAACACCCAATGAGAACAGCAAAAAGAAAGATGAATCCAAATAAATGAGGATAGTTTAAGAGACCTCTGGGAGACGAAGTATAACAGCATTTGCATTATAGGGGTACCAGGAGAAGAGAGAGAACAAGGGCTTGAGACACTATTTAAAGAAATAATGATGGAAAACTTCCCTAATCTGATGAAGGAAATAAACATACAAGCCCAGGAAGCACAGAGAGTTCCAAACAACATGAACCCAAAGAGGCCCACACCAAGACACATCATAATGAAAATGACAAAGGTTAAAGACAAGGAGAAAATCTTAAAAGCAGCAAGAGAAAAGTAGTTAGTTACCTACAAAGAATCTCTCATGAGATTGTCAGCTTATTTCTCAACAGAAAATGTGCAGGCCAAAAGGGATGCGCATGAAATATTCAAAATGATAAAAAGTAAGGACCTACAACCAAAACTACTCTTACTCAGCAAGGCTATCATTTAAAATTGGAGGAGAAATAAAGAGCTTGCCAGACAAGAAAAATCTAAAGAAATTCATTACCTCCAAACCAGTATTACAAGAAATGTTAAATGTTTTACTTCCTTAAGTAGAAGACAGAAAAAAGAAGAGAACATAAATAGGAATGATAAAATGGCAATAACCTATCAATAATCACTTTAAATGTAGATGGATTAAATGCTCCAATCAAAAGATGTAAGGTAGCTGAATGCATAAGAAAACAAGACCCATATATGTGCTGTCCACAAGAGACCTACTTCAGATTGAAAGACACACACAGAATGAAAGTAAAGGGATACGAAAAGATATTTCATGCAAATGAAAATGAAACAAACAAACAACAAAACTGGGGTAGCATTACTTATATCAGACAAAATAGACTTTAAAACAAAGGCTATACTAAGACACAAACAACATTCCATAATGATAAAGGGATCAATCCAACAAGTGGATATAACCTTTATAAACACTTATGCACTCAATATAGGAGCACCTAAATACATAATCCAATACTAATCAGCATAAAGGGAAAGACTGACAGTAATACAGTCATAGTCAGCGAACTTAACACCCCATTGACAGCAAGGGAGAGATGTCCCAGACAGAAAATCAACAAGAAAACAGAGGGTTTAAATGACACTTTAGATCAGATTAACTTAATTGATATTTTTAGAGCATTTCACCCCAAAGTAGAAGAATATACATTCTTTCCAAGTGCACATGGAAGATTTCCCATGATAGGCCACATGTTAGGACACAAAGCAAGTCTCAAGAAATTTTAGAAGATTGAAATCATATCAATAGTCTTTTCCAACCACAATGGTATGAAGCTAGAAATCAATTACAAGAAAAAAAAACTGAAAAACACACAGAGGCGAAATAAGATGCTACCAAAAAAAAAATAAAAAATGAATGAGTTAACAATGAGATCAAAGAAGAAATCAAAAGATACGTGGAGATAGGTGAAAATGAAAACACCCAAAATCTATGGGAGACAGTGAAAGCAGTCCTAAGAAGGAAATTCATAGTAATACAGACCTACTCCAAGAAACAAGAAAAATCTCAACAAAACAACCTAACCATACACCTAAAAGAACTAGAGAAAAAAACAGCAAACAAAGCCCAAAGTGAGTAGAAGGAAGGAAATAATTAAGATTAGAGTGGAAATAAATGATATACAGTCTAAAAAATCCAAACGACTAATGAAACCAAGAGCTGGATCTTTGAAAAGATAAATAAAATTGATAAATCTTTAACAAGACTCATCAAAGAGAGAGTATGCAAATAAATAAAATGAAAAATGTAAGAGGAGAAGTGACAACCAACACCACAAAAACAAAAATGATCAGAAGAAAATACTGTGAACAATTATATGCCAAGAAATTGGACAACCTGGATGAAATGGATAAATTCCTAGAAACATATGATCTTCCAAGACTGAATCAAGAAGAAAAAAATTTTTGAACAAACTGATTACTACTAATGAAATCAATAGAGTAATCAAAAACTCCCAACAAACAAAAGTCCAGGACCAGATGGCTTCACAAGTGAATTTTACCAAACATTCAAAGAAGAATTAACATCCATCCTTCTCAAATTATTCCAAAAAATTCAAGAGGATGGAAGGCTCCCAACCTCATTTTACCAAGCCCTCATTACCCTAATTCCAAAGCCACACAAAGACATTACAAAAAAAGAAAATTATAGGCTGATATCCCTGATGAACATAAATATGCAAAAATCCTGAACAAAATATTAGCAAACCAAATTCAGCAACACATTAAAAAGATTATACACCACAATCAAGTGGATTTATTTCTGAGGTACAAGTTTGGTTCAATACCTGCAAATCAATTAACGTGATACATCACACAACAAAATAAAGGATAAAAATCACATCATTATATTAATAGATGCAGAAAAGGCATTTGACAAAAGCCAGCGTCCATTTATAATAAAAACTCTCAGCAAAGTGGGAATAAAGGGTACATATCTCAACATAATAAGAGCTATATATGACAAATCCACAGCTAACATCACACTCAATGGTGAAAAGCTAAAAGCATTTTTCTTAAGATCAAGAACAAGGCAAGGATGTCCATTTTCACCACTTTTATTCAACATAATACTGGGATTCCTAGCCATAGCAATCAGACAAGTAAAAGATACAAAAGGCATCCAAATAGAAAAGGAAGAAGTAAAACTGTCATTATTTGCCGAAGACATGACATGATATGTAAAGAACCCTAAATATTCCACCAAAAAACTATTAGAACTGATAAGCCAATGTAGTAAAGTAGCAATATACAATATTAATATTCAGAAATAGGTGGCATTTTTATACACCAAGAACAAATTATCAGAAAGAGAAATTAAAACAATCCCATTTAAAATTGGATTTTAAAATAAAGTAAAAGAAAATACCTAGGAATAAATTTAACCAAAGAATTAATAAACTTGAATAATATAAGACTGAAGAAAAAAATTGAAGCAAATATAAAAATAAATGGAAGCATATATCATGTTCCTGGATAGGAAGAATTAACATTGTTAAAATGTCCATACTACCCAAAGCAATCTATAAAATCAATGCAATCCCTATTAAAATACCAATGACATTTTCTATAGAACTAGAACAAATAATACTAAAATTTATATGGAATCATGAAAGACCCCAAATAGCCACTGCAATCTTAAGAAAGAAGAACAAAGTTGAAGGTAAAATGCGACCAGTTATCAAACTATACTACAAGGTTATAGTAATCAAAACAGCATGATACTGGCATAAAAACATACACATAAATCAGTGAAACAGAATAGAGAGTCCAGAAATAAACCCACACCTATATAGTTAATTAATCTATAACAAAGGAGGCAAAAATATACAATGAGGTAAAGACAGTCTATTCAATAAATGGTATTGGGAAAATTGACAGATACATGCAAAAAAAATGAAACTGGACCACCTTCTTACACCATATAGAATAAACTCAAAATGGATTAAAGACTTAAATATAAGACTCAAAACCATTGAATTCCTAGAAGAAAACATAGGTAGTCAACTCTCTGACATTGCTCTTCATAATACTTTCTTAGTAATATTTTTTAAATCTATATCCTCAGGCAAGGGAAACAAACAAACAAACAAGAAACAAATGGGACTATATCAAACTAGAAAGTTTTTTCACAGCAAAGGGAAACATCAACAAAGAAAGACAACCTACCAATTGGGAGAAAATATTTACCAATGATACATCCAATAAGGGGTTAATGTCCAAAATTTATAAAGAACCCACACAACTCAACACCAATAAAAATAACAATCCAACTAAAAATGGGCAGAGCACCTGAACAGATATTTCACCAAAAATGCCATAGAGTTGGCCAATAGACATATGTAAAAATGTTCAACATCACTAATCATCAGAGAAGTGCAAATAAAATCACAGTAAGATATTACCTCACACCTGTCAGAATGGCCATCATCAATAAATCAAGAAACAAGTTGTAGTGAAGATGTGGAGAAAAAGGAACACTCATGCACTGTTGTTGGAACTACAAATTGGTGCAGCCACTATGGAAAACAGTATGGAGTTTCCTCACAAAATTAAAAATAGAACTACCTTATGACCCAACTCTGCTTCTGGGTATTTATCTGAAGCAATCCAGAACACTTATTTGTAAAGATATATGCACCCTGATGTTCATTACAGCATTATTTACAATAGCCGAGATATGGAAGCAACCTAAGTGCCCATCAATAGACAATTGGTTAAAGAGGTGGTACATATATATACATATATACAAGATGAAGCTTAACTACTTCCAACAATTAATTGTGGGTAGTACTTAGTTATTGTTTACAAAGACTAGAGTATGGAAAATAAGAAAAAGAAAGGGAAAAAAAGTAACTTTATAGTGAAGAAACCTGACAAACATTATCTTGGTAAGATAATCAAGGTTAACCTAATCAGTGATAAGCCAAGTTGATAGCAAGTACACTTAATGGTATTTGATGAAAATCACCCTTTGCCTCCCTGATCATCCTCCCAAACACCCATAGCCTCAGACTGAACATGAGAAAAATATCAGACAATTCCAAGCTAAGGGGCATTCTACAAAATATCTGACCAGCGCTTCTTGAAAACAAGTCTGAGAAAATGTCACTGACCAAAGATACTAAGGAGATATGACAACTAAGTATTTATAATGTGATATTCTGAATAGGATCGAAGAACAGAAAGAGGACATTAGGGAAAAATTATGATATCTGACTAAACTGTGAAGGTTAGTAATTAATGACGTATTGATACTGGTTCATTTGTTGAGACAAATGCACCATATTAACATAAGATGTTAACAATAAGGGAAAAGAGGGAGGGTTAACAATAAGGGAAAAGAGGAACTCTGTACTATCGTCACAATTCTTTTCTTTTTAAATTTAAACTTTATTTTTTGGAACACATTCACATGGTTCAATTTTTTTAACATAAAATTTGCCATCTTATCCATTTCTAGTGTGAAGTTCAAGAGTGTTAAGTGTAGGGTGGCTGGATGGCTCAGTTGGTTAGAGTGTGAGCTCTGAAAAACAGGGTTGCTGGTTCAATTCCCAAATGGGCCAGTGAGCTGTGCCCTCCACAACTAGATTGAAAGAACAATGACTTGGAGCTGATGGGCCCTGGAAAAACCCCAATATTCCTCAATATAAAGAAAAAAAAAAAAAACTGTTGCTTTAAAAAAAAAAGTGTTAAGTATATTCAGTGTTATACAACCAATCTCCAGAACTTTTTAACTTTGAGAAACTAAAACTCTATACCCATTAAACAACTATTCATTTCCACATTCCCCCAGCACCTGGCAACCACCTTTCTACTTTCTATCTCAATGGATTTGACTACTCTAAATACCTCATAAAAATGGAGTCATACAATATTTATTTCTCTTTTTGTGACTGGCTTATTTGATGTAGCACAATGTCTCTTCAAGGTTCATCCATGTTGGAGTATGTGTCAGTGTCCTAGTCGGCTTGAGCTGCTATAACTTGATACCATAGACTAGGTGGCTTAAACAAATATTTATTTCTCACAGATCTTGAATCTAGGAAGTTCGAGATCAGGGTGTTAGTATGGTCGGGTTCTATTGACAGCCCTCTTCCTGGCTTGCAGACTTCTAGCTATGTCCTCACGTGGTGGAGAGACAGAGAGTTCTAGTCTCCTCCTCTTCTTATAAGGACACTAATTCCATCATGCGGTCTCTGCCCTCATGACTTCCTATAACATAATTACCTCCCAAAGGCCCCACCTCCTAATACCATCACATTGGGGATTACATGTTCAACATATGAATTTTTGGGAAACACATACATTCAGTCCAAAACAGTTTCTTTTTAAGGCTGAATACACACACACACACACACACACACACACACACACACACACACACATAAGTTCTGACAATTACATTTGTGAAGTTGTCATTATGCACTTACATTGGCAGTACTGTAGGAACAGCTCAGTAAGGTTTCATGACCTTAGTACATCAGTGTCTCACAGCTGTGTTCATGTCGACGTGTGGTGCTGTCTTGCTGAGTGCCGTTCATTATTGTTGCATGCTTTTTTGTGCCATCGTGAGAATGTTTGAGCTTGAATCAGAGCAACAAACAAACATTAAATTTCTTGTTCAACTTGACAAGAGTGGAAGTGAAATCAGGGACACGTTAGGGGATGTTTATGGGGATAATGCCATGAAGAAAATGGCGGTGTACAAATGGTTTAAATGTTTTTCTTGGGGGAGAGAATGTTTCACTGATGAAGAGAGGTCAGGGCAGCCAATAATGAGCAGAACTGCAAAAAACATTGCAAAATTTCATCGAATTGTGCGTCAAAATCGTCAGCTGACTGTGAGAAGCATAGCAGACCAAGTAAACATCTTGGCATGAGAAAGATATGTGCAAAAATGGTTCCAAAGGAGCTCTTGCATCACGACAATGCACAAGCTCACATGGCACAGTCTGTGAGGGAGTTTTTAGCCAGGAAACAAATAAACTGTATTGGAACACCCTCCCTACTCACCTAATCTGGCCCCCAGTGACTTCTTTCTTTACCCGAAGATAAAGGAAATATTGAAAGGAAGACATTTTGATGACATTCAGGACATCAAGGGTAATTCAAAGACAGCTCTGATGACCATTCCAGAAAAAGAGTTCCAAAATTGCTTTGAAGGGTGAACTAAGCACTGGCATGGGTGCATGGCTTCCCAAGGGAGTACTTTGAAGGTGACTGTAGTGATATTCAGCAATGAGGTAGATAGCACTTTCTCTAGGATGAGTTCATGAACTTAATTTTCAGACCTGTGTGTGTGTGTGTGTGTGTGTGTGTGTGTGTGGTGCCAAAAATATGTATACACATTTTAAGACAGGAAAAAACTGTTAAAATTGTAATAGTCAATATATACCTATAGCAAAAGATGAATTCAAGTCACATTTGACTTCTACAGTTACAAGAGGTGCTCAAATTGGTTACGATCAGCATCCAGACACTTCTGATTACGGCGAACTACTGCTTGAACAACGTTGACCAAAATGTTCACTTGTATACATTTTTTTGGCACCCCCGGTATATATTAAATTATCCTATGCTTTGGTTATTTTTTCCCTCAAAGAACCTGTGTTATTTAAATGGAACCTTTCCAAAAGTTTACGTTTTCAAAACAAAATAATTTTTAGTATGATTTCTTTAAAATATAAGAATTACCAATGAATCACCACACCTAATGGAAAGACCAGTAAGTTTCTGAAGTGGTATTCCAGTTCATTGATCAACTCCTTCAAATTCAAGGATTCCATGCAAAAAAATCCATTGGCAAAAACGAGATAAAGAAACACATGATTTTTTCAAACTTTGGTACCTGTAGCCAAAAGCAAAGACTGAGTAGAAAAGACAGAAAAGAGAAGGTGAACAGCCAGGTTTGTACTATGCAATTCTAAAAGCCTGAAATAATAGACTTCAAGAGACTTCAGATATTCTGGCATAGGTCAGACATAAGCAATTATCAGCTGACATTTTACTAGCAAAACACAAGAAATACCAAGAGTAATCACGAAGAAGGAAAAATAAAGTGCTGAGGTATAAAAAGTCATAAAGACAAACTTTTCCTACTATTCTTTTTTTTTTCTTTTTTGTCCTAAGATCAGTCCTAGCATACACATAAAACTATCTCTCTAGATTCCTTTCCATTGTACACTGAACAATGGTCTCATGTCATCTTTGGCATATGTGCATAGGTTACTGATTGTTCTATCGCCCTATTGCCAAACAATAAGAAGAGTAGAGAGAATTGAGTTGCAGTGTCTTAGGTCTACAAATGGGACCATTTGGAAAGGCGTTTTTCCTGTGGAACCTGTCTTCTCTGACTGAAACCTATTCAATAGAACTGTTCATTCTTGACCTCCTGCCCCCTTGACACTGATCTGTCCTAAAGAGGATGCCAGTATATTGTCTGTCAAATTTATATTAGAAAGCCATAGCATAAGGTCCCTATTTCTATATTGCACACAATGCTCTATGTCAAAGTTTGATAAACATGAAATCTCATTTTCAAAGGTTAAAAAACAAGTGTCAGTCAGTCAAAAATAGTTGACCACTGTGAGGGTCTCACTGGTTGACCTTGAACTCTTCCATGACTCTGAGGTCAATGATATGTCATTATAGGAAGAAATTCTTATAGATTTATGATAAACTCACTTCTTTGACTATGTTCTTGACATTAGAAACAATTTTAAGTTGTCCATCTTCAAACACCTATCTAGTGAATGAAAACATAAAGCTATAAAGGGATCAATCTTCCTTTCAATTGTGCAAGGAACTAACATTTTTCATGCAACGAAATTGATGTTAATAGGAGTTATACATGCATATCTATGAGACAAAGAACCCAAAGATTTCAATAGAATCTAAGACTCAATAAAAGAGACAAAAAGGTAGAAGAAAACCAAAGAAATGTTCAGTATTTACCACAGACTCCATTTCCACCTCAATTTTATTTGTATTTAATAGAAGAAAGTTAGCAGGTAGAATTATGCATGCATCTTTAAAGGTCTAAAAGAATTGCGAAGTTCACCTTTTATTTTAGTATGGCTATGGAATACCGTTTAACTATTGCTATTAGATTTATACTATGCCACACAAATATATGAATGAATGCTATCCAAACATTATCAGGGTCAGTTTTTAATATCAGCTACTAAGGGGTTAAATATAACCCAAGACAGGAATACTATTATTTAGATAGCAGAAAGTGTCATGTACAGTTAATTACTCTCAAAATGCAGTTCTTTCCTAGAAAACATGTTTTGTTGGCTAGTTTTTATTTGTTTGTTTGGTTTTGCCTACCTGTAAAAGATAAAAGAAATTAATTTGTATTTCCCTTTCTTTGTTTTCTTCAGTATCAATGCTATGAGCAATCAGAGAGATTTTAAATGAATGGCATAGATCTGTTGCACACACTCACCGATGATTATAATGAACATTTTGTTTTGTTTTGTTTTTAATCCTTTGAACATTAAAAGTTAGCTTATCATTCTCCCTGGGATGCACAATGTTCATAAAACATATCTTACAATTTCTCAACTATGATTTAACAGAAAGTGATATACCCTTGAGCATTTTGCAGAAGTACAAGGGCATAAATATAGGCTGCTGTCCTTAAATATTTGTTACGTGTTTCCAATGTTTCCAGCCATGTGATATTTTGTACTGTGTCTTTCATATCAGACAAAGTATGACTGAAAATAACGTTAGGCAGTGAGGCAGCTTTATTATTATTTAGCAAACACAGTTTTTTGACCCATTTGAGTTTCCAACTCAGATCAAGTCCACTTTAGTGACTATGTTCATTTCCTCAGTGCCATTTGTTAAGACTTAAGTAAAGACAGTCAGTGAGAAGAAGACAGCCCTTAAACTTTATACTTAGACTCACATCTACTTGAAGGAGAAATACATGACAGATCTATTGTTCTGTATTAGCAGGACATTGTCCCAGTATATGAACACATGCAAACTACTCAGGAAGGCCTTTGAATATTTAAGGCAAGACACTAGTGGTTCATCCCAGTGGGAACCACAGAAAAGGGGAACCTGATTAAATTTAATGTCATTGTCACTTTTTTTTCATTGGGAAGAATTATATAGGTAGCCATAGCTACCACACTGTTCAGACAGCATGACCACAATATTCCCCCTCAGAGGTTGGCGTCAAGGACTGAATTATTCACTCAAAGAATGTGATTCATTGCTGGATGTGGGTCTTACAAGATTAAAAGAGTCATCAGTATATAAAATACACATACATGGGGGCAAAAGTAAAACGAAACATTGAAACCGTTTGATCACTGATAAGGCTTTGAAAGAATATGTTAAAAAACTATAAATATTTATTTTTTTAATATAACTTGGACTGTGAGCCCAGATCTCTCTCTCTCTCTCTCTCTCTCTCTCTCTCTCTCTCTCTCTCTCTCTAAAATCAATTTGAAGTTAAAAAGTTTTAATATAAATTGTTGGAGAAGTTTAGAACAAGATCCTCTTCTCATTCTTATTCCTTTTAAAAGGGAATCCATTTACTCAACATTTAATTATGCTCCTCTGTGGTATGCAGTATCTCTGAGTAAAAAGTACTCATTCATCAAAGATTGCTTGCTGAGCAGCAGCAAATAAATATTATAATAATCTAACAATGTTTACCAAATACGTTGTCCTTTATTGAAATGTGATTTCTCTTAAGTCTCAATTTACAATTTTCTTTTCTTAGATAAATATTTTCAAGTGTACAGAGTCATTTCTAAACACATCACCTAGTCAAGTCAAATAAATATGATTTTAAGTAAGATCATTGAAAATTAATTCAGTTTTCACTTACTCATCTAATAATATGACAAAAGAAAACATGCTATTATTTAGCCATCTATGTAAAATTGCTTAGACCTCATCTTTTTCACTAATATCAGGCCCTACTCTTTAAAAGGCAATAAATATAAAAGTGAATGTTAGCTGATGCATAAGGTAGTCCACCAACGATGTAATTGGTAGCTTTTTATAAACTCAGGGGACTAGTAACAAGCTTTCACTTGCAGAATGTCAGTTCATCTGTTCAAACTCAGTCCATGAGGGCCTTACTGAAAGCCATGCCACCTGAGTGTCACTCACTGGAGTCTATAATATGAACTGGAAGCAAACTCATTCTGATTAATAGTGGACACAAGTCTACAACCCAGCACCCACCATCATAATTGGCTCCCTCGTTTGATGTCTCAGGAGACTGAATGGGCAATGGAATTTGAACTACCAACTTATTCTGGTCTCAACAGGGAAAGATGAAGGCTCCCTGGTGGGGCTACTTGGAGAAACTAGTAATGCTGCCATTGTGCCTTAGACCTAACCTATAAAAAAATAGAGAGCTGTCCTTTCTACAAGTGTGTACACACTTATGCACCTTTGAAACACTAAGTAATTCATTGCACATACATAGGGTTTAATTAATATTGTTTTATGACTACCTTAAAAATAAAAAATGTAAATAAGCTTCTTTATTTGTTTTAATCTACGTGGAAACAATTTTGTTAAAGAATATTAATTGTATTACAAAGAACTTAATTTACACTCTAATTAAAACCTAATCTCATTACCTTCTAGTAAACCTTTGTTCACTGAGATAAAAATCACATCTAGAATTTTCTTAAATACAATCTTATTCTATAGTATGAAAACATGCCAATTGCAAACTCAGAGGTCATAATTTCTTTCTATTTAAAAAAAAATCTCTATATAGATTCTACATATTGATTATTTAAATTGGATGTCTACAGAGATATCACTTAATTGAAAGCTAGGTTGATTACCATGGAATTTATGAGAAGTCAACTGTAAGCAGTCGAAGCCTTGGAGATGGAAGTTTGTCCTTGAAATACCAAGGGACATTTTCCTCGGTAAAATGTTAATGCGCCTTCAACAATAAACTGACAATGCCTTTCCTGAGGCTTGTGGAGTGGTCACGGTGTTGATCTTGTCTTTTCTTCTGAATGTGCTCCCATACCAGAGACATTACAATGGTCATTCACAAAAACTACAGTACGGAGAAGTTTAAGATGCTTCTTCTGTAATGTTCCTTTCTTCTATCTGCAGCTGGGGGTTTACAGCTGGTGTCTTTTTTTCTTATTATTTTTTCTTTTTTAGTTACCTGAATGGATTTCCACGTTTTAACTGTACCAGCTGCCATTCATTGTGATGATAGGTTCAATCAGAATATTTTAGTGTCCCTTGGCTTCTGAGATACGCTTTAAACAGTTTCAAAGAAAGTTTTGCTAATGTTGAATATTTTCTTCTTTAATACCCTCTTATGTTCCTTTATAATTATCAGAAATTCATATAATAAAATGACTAATTGAGTAAGTTTTTAGCTAAGGCCTATATGTAAAGGATTTTTTTCTTTTCAAATGCTGTCAACAAAAAAAGATTCTTAAAAATGGAGTTACATAACCACAGTTTCTGATAATGCATCAGTAAATGTTATGGCATTTACAGAAATAAGGGAGCATGAGGTAGAAAATAACTAAAATTAGGCTCTCTGCTCCTTAGTCTATATTCTAAGACTAGTGATAGAAAAGACTCAGTTCAAGGTCACTACAAGGATTGTCCAAAAACAGATATTGAAACACCACAAACTTGAGTGTTTTAATGGTTTCGTGACCTGCATATTTATAATAATACATACCATTTATGATATCCTTACTATGTACCAGGCACTGTACATAGTATTTTACATTACAATGTTAAATTAATCCTCACATTATCAAACCTATATGAGGTGGGCACAAAATATGCCCATTTCACAAATGAGAAAACTAGTGATTAGATAAGCTAAGTAAATTGCCTAAGGTCCATAATGATCTAGGAGAATTTGAACTCATATCTGCCTGACTTCAAAACCCTTGCTCTTAAATGCTGAATTATACGGTTTCTTTATATTTATATAAACAACTGGATATTCATCAACTGTGGATTTTTGATAAACTATTATTCAAATATTATCCTTTGGAAGATATCCCCTGGCATTTCTTAATATTGACTTTGAGTTGTTTTTGTTGACAAACTTAAGACTTATCAGACAGGTGACCTTGGGTATGTCATTTTATCTCTCTGAATCTCAATTCTCTCATCTCCAAAATCAGTTAAATGAACTAGATGAGTCTCTAAAAGTCTGTATTAGCATCAGCTGTATAACAGATCATGCCAAAACTCAGTAACTTAAACAAAAACCAACGATGTATTAGTTCATGATTTTGTGGGTGAGAAATTTGGATTGAGCTTAGATGATGGTTCTTCTGCTAGTCTCGGCTGGGTTCAATTATGTTTCTAGGATAACCAACCATCTTAGTTTGCCTGGCACTGAGGAGGTTTCTGGGACATGGGACTTTTAGTGCCAAAACTGGGAAATTTCTGGGCAAACCAATATGAGTTGGCCACCCTATATACCAGGGGTGCCAAAAATATATATATACATGACTTGTATTCATCTGTTGTTATCGGTATATATTTAGTATTACAATGTTAATAAGTTTTTCTTCCTTTCTTAAAATGTGTATACATTTTTTTCGGCACCCTCTGTATATCTATGGTGGGCTGCTGTTTAAGCCTTCACTCACATATGTGGTGACTGGCTGGCTATCAACCGAAGCAACAAGGTAAGTGAACCAAAAATATGATCATTCACCATCCTGGCTCAGGTTCATTCACATCATGGCAGATATAGGATTCCCAAGAGCAACAAGAGAGACAAGTCCCAATGAGCAAAGTCTCTGTTTCTATTATGTTTCCTACTCTCTCATGGTTCAAAGCAAGTCATATGGCCCAAATTCAAGAAATGAAAAAATATATTCCACCTGTTTATAAAAAGCTATACAAATTCACACTATAAAATAAAAAGAAGTATATAGAGGGACAGAAAGAATTTGTAACCATTTTTGCAATCTACTACAAGATCACTTACTACCCTGAAATCAGGATTTCTGTGCTTATCCTCATGTTGTATCAAAAACATCCATGGCAGTAACAGAAATTAAGTGACAGAAGTTATAATCTATCTGTTGTTATACTGCCCTGAGTAAACAATACGGTCAATTATCTTGTCCCAGGACTCTTATCCCACTTGAAGAATTTGCTTGGATTGTTTAGGTAGGAAACAAAGATTACATTTGTTTATATTATCTTTATATTATATTATCTTTCTTCTCGTGACTTCTGTTAATAGATTAAGTCTAAAAAGATGTCCAAAACTGGGGTTACATATACTGAGTAGCATTTCTGTGTAGTTTTAGCTGCGCATTAAATAGGTCCCAAAGGGGTCAGTGACCCAAGATGGTCTAAACTGAAGGCAACATAACAAAAATTGTTTCCCATTATAAGACTTTGAATAAAGAAATTAAAGACACAAATAAATGGAAACATATACCATGGTCCTGGATAGGAAGAACTAACATCGTTAAAATGTCCATACTACCCAAAGCGATCTGTATATTTAATCTAGCGCCTATCAAAATACTAATGGCATTTTTCACAGAACTAGAACAAATAATTTTAAAATGTAAATGGAACAACAAAAGACCCTGAAAAGCCACAGCAATCTTGAGGAAGAAGAACAAAGTTGGAGGTATCACACTACCAAATATCAAACTGTAATACAAGGCTATGGTAATCAAAATGGCATGGTACTGGCATAAAAACAGACACATAGATAAATGGAATAGAATACAGAGCCCAGAAATAAACCCATGCCTATATAATCTATGACTAAGAAGGCAAAAATATACAATGAGGCGAAGACAGTCTATTCAATAAATGGTGTTGGGAAAACCAGACAGATACATGTAAAAAAAAAATGAAACTGGACAACATTATTACATCATATAGAAGAATAAACTCAAAATGGATTAAAGACGTAAATGTAAGACTCAAAACCATAAAACTCCTAGAATAAAACATGGGCAGGAAACTCTCTGACGTCATTCTTAGTAACACTCTTTTCAGTAATTTTTTTTCCTTTGATCTATCTCCTCAGGCAAGGGAAACAAACAAAAAAGAAACAATGGAACCACATCAAACTAAAAAGGTTTTTTTTATAACGAAGGAAACCATTAACAAATGAAGACAATCTAGCAATTGGAAGAAGAAATTCACCAATGATACATCCGATAGGGTGTTAATATCCAAAATTTATAAAGAACTCACATAACTCAACACCAAAAAAAAGCAAAGTCCAATTAAAAAATGGGAAGAGGACCTGAAGAGACATTTCTCCAAAGAGGACACGCAAATGGCCAACAAACATATGAAAAGATGTTCAAGATCACTAATCATTAGAGAAATACAAATTAATACCAAAATAAGATATCACCTCACACCAGTTAAAATGGCCACCATCGATAAATCAACAAGCAAGTGGTGGTGAAGATGTGGAGAAAAAGGATCCCCCATGCACTGTTGTTGGGATTACAAATTAGTGAAGCTACTATGGGACACAACATGGAGATTCCTCAAAAAAATTAAAAATAGCACTACCTTATGACCCAGCAATTTCACTTCTGGGTATTCATCTGAAGAAATCCAAAACACTAATTCAAAAAGACTTATGTACCTCTATGTTCATTATAACATTATTTACAATAGCCAAGATATGGAAGCAACTTAAGTGCCCATCAAAAGATGTTTGGATAAAGACAAGGTGGTACATATATACAATGGAATAGATCCAGCCATAAAAAATAATGAAATCTTACTATTTGCAGAAAAAAAACAAAACAAAACAAAAAAAAAACATGGATGGACCTGGAAGGTATTATGCAAAGTGAAATAAGTCAGACAGTGAAAGACAAATACCATATGATCTCATTATATGTGGAATCTAAAGAACAAAATAAACAAATAAACAAAACAGAAACAGACTGATAGGTAGAACAAACTGATGGCTACCAGACAGGAGGAGTGTTGGGGAGCTGGGTGAAAAAGATGAAGGGATTAAGAAATACAAATTGGGGTTCGAAAACTGGAGAGATCCACAGCAGATAAACACTGTGCCTGCTTCTTTCCGTGAACGCATTAAAATTACAACTAAATTATAGAATAAGCAAAGTGGAGTACGATCTGAAGTCTGGCTGAACAGAAGCTTTATAACTAAAGATATAAAGAAGAAGCCACATCGAGAGCAGTAGGAGGGGCAGAGACACAAAACAGGCTGGCCCCAAACCTCTATGTGGCGGAGGAAAATGAGGCGGGATATCTCACCTGTGGAGTTTCCCACTGGACAAGAGACGGATGCTAGCACCACACCAGGCTTCCCAGCTCATAGTACTGTTGCTGGGAAAACATCACATTGTGAAAAAGAGTGGGGATTCAAATTGTTCAGGTGGGATGGAAGGCTCGGGGAAACCCAGACATCCTCTTAAGGGGCCTGCACACAGACTCACTCACTCGCAGGCACTCACCCTGGGCTCCAGCAGAGGGACGATGACTCGGAGAACATCAGAAGCATACAGAGGAAGACTGAGTTGTGTGCCCTCAGAGCAAGTTTTGGAGGACAGTCACCATTTTCCCTGTGAAGTGGCATCCTCCTGTGCAGCTGGGAGGCAGGTGCCATCTTTCTTCTGTTGAGTCCACTCCATCCGGCCAAATCTGAATCTGATTGCTCTGGTGAGCTCTACTGCTCCACCCTGATGACTCACTGGGTATCAGCCCTACCCAATTCCCCCAATACCAGAGTCACTTTCTCTGTGAGCAGCCAGACCCACCACATTGTACTCTTTCTAGGAAAACTGTCAGAGTCTGGGTGCCCCAGGAGGGCAGTGACTGGCCTTTGAACATTTTGCTGAGTAGCTTCAGGCTCAGCACTGGCACCAAACTAGACACTACATTAAGCTGGGAACCAAAACTCTTCCCACTGTAGTGACTCCCTGAGACCCTGCATCACAGGAGGCTTTATCATTCGCTGAACCTTAAGAGAGTTGGCAGGTGGCATCAGGCCTCTGGGTGTCCCAACTTTTCGCAGAGCTACCCTGGGCCTGGTACTGGTGGCAGATGTCCTTGGTTCACAGTGTGGCATCTCCCACGCACCTCCAGGATTAGCACAGGCAGCGAACAACTGCAAATCACTTTGTAGATCCTACCAGGTAGTCCCCAGCTGCTCATAGACAGTGGCTGACATGGGCCTGCACCAAAGCCATTCCTAAGAGGCCCCAGAACCAACATACTTGGAGGTTGGCTTCCAACCACAGCAAGAACATGCCCCAATTAACCCCACAAGTGGCACACACAAAGGGCAGCCTCAACAGAAACCAGAGACCACTGGGACAAATCCCACTCAGTGGGGTAAGCCCCACCCCCACACCCACAGCAGCCTGTAATCTGTGGACATGGCCAAACCCCACAGCCAACCAGCCTGAAAGTCAATCCCACCTACCGATGTGCCAATAGAAATCAAGGCTCAACTATAGCAGGAGGTCCATGCAATCCACACAAGGTATACTCCTGATGCACCCAGCGCAGGTGAACAGGCAGACTGTGTCCCTGGATCCCACAGGACACCTGCTACATAAAGCCACCCAGCCAATACTTGGAAACATAGCAGGTCTACCTCATACATTGAAACAAACACAGAGAGGCAGCCAAAATTAGAAACCAAAGAAATACATAATACATCCGAAATCAAAAAACAGGAGTAAACTCTAGAAAAAGAACAAAATAGAGGCAAGCAACTTACCGGAGCATCTTTGGTTACAAGGATGCTCAAGGAACATAGTTAGACCTTCAACAGAGAGAAAACAAGCAGAAAAAAGGACATAGAAACCATAACAAAGAACCAGTCAGAGGTGAAGAATATAATAACTGAAATGAAGAATGCACTAGAAGGAATCGCCAGCAGACTAGATGAAGCAGAGGATCAAATCAGCAATTTGGAAGACAACATAGCAGAAAACACCCAATCAGAACAGCAAAAGGTAAAAAACAATCCAAAAAAATGAGGACAGTTTCAGAGACTTCTGGGACAACATCAAGCATAACAACATTCGTATCATAGGGGTACCAGAAGAAGAAAGAAAGCAGGGGATTGAGAACGTATTTGAAGAAATAATGACTGAAAACTTTCTAACCTTGTGAAGGGAATAGACATCAAAGTCCAGAAAGCACAGAGAATCCCAAAATGGATGAACTCAAGCAGGCCCACACCAAGACACATTATAATTAGAATGGCAAGAGTTAAAGACAAAGAGGGAATCTAAAAAGCAGCAAGAGAAAGGCAACTAGTAACTTATAAGGCAGTTCCCATAAGATTGTCAGCTGATTTCTCAACAGAAACCTTGCCGGCCAGAAGAGATTGGCACAAAATATTCAATGTGATGAAAAGCAAGGACCTACAACCAAGATTACTCTACCCAGCAAGGCTATCATTTAAAATTGAAGGACAGATAAAGAGCTTCCCAGACAAGAAAAAGCTAAAGGAGTTTATCATCATCAAACCAGTATTACAATGAATGTTAGAGGGCCTTCTTTAAGATGGAAAAAAGAAAAAGATCTAAATTATGAATAATCAAATGACAATAGCTACATATCTATCAACAATTACTTTCAATGTAAATGGATTAAATGTTCCAGTCAAAAGACATATGATGGCTGAATGAATAAGAAAACAAAACCCTTACATAGGCTGCCTACAGGAGAAGCATTACAGATTGAAAGATACACACAGATGAAAAGTAAAGGGAAAGGAAAAAGATATTTTATGGAAATGGAAATGAAAAAAATTTAAAAACCTGGGGTAGCAATACTTATACCAGACAAAATAGACTTCAAAACAAAGGCTATGACAGCAGCTCAAAAAGGACCCAATAATCTCACTTCTGGATATTTATCCAAGGAAACCCAAAATGCTACTTTGAGGGGACGTGTGCATCCATATGTTCATTGCAGCATTGTTCACAATGGCCAAGATGTGGAGGCAGTCTCAGTGTCTGTCAATGGATGAATGGATAAAGGGGAGGTACTGTGTTTCCCCGAAAATAAGCCCTATCTGGAAAATAAAGCCTAGCATGATTTTTTTTTAGGATGACATCCCCTGAACATAAGCCCTAATGCATCTTTTGGAGCAAAAATTAACATAAGGCCTGGTCTTATTTTTGGGGAAACACGGTAGTACATAAACATGGAATATTACTTGGCCAAGAACAGGAATGGGTTCTTGCCATCTGCAGTGGCATGGATAGACTTGGAGTGTAATGTGCTAAGTGGAGTGTCAGACAGAGAAAGACAGATGCAATGTGTCTGCTTATATGTGGACTCTAAGAACAAAATTAACAAACAAAACAGAAACAAACTCATAGATACATAAAACATTTTGACGGTTGCCAGATGGGAGGGAGGTTGTGGGTGTGGGTGAAAAAGGGGGAAGGGATTAAGAAGTACAAATTGGTTGCTGTTCCAACATAGTTATGGGGATGTAAGGTGTAGCATAAAGAATATAGTCAATGATATGGCAATAACTATGTATAGTTCGTGTGGGTACTAGACTAGACAAGGGGATCATTTTGGAAATTATATAATGTCTAATCAGTATGCTGTACACCTGAAATTGATATAGAATAATATTGAATGTCAACTGTAATTGAAAAATTTAAAAAGGGGTGGGGAGGTGAAGGGGAATAAGAGGCCAATTTTTCACATATACAATAAATAAGTAATGGGGATGCAATGTACAGCACAGGGAATATAATCAATAATATTATGATAGCATAGTATGGTGTCAGATGGTTGCTGGACTTATCATGGTGAGCACTTCTTTAGGTATAGAAATGTTGAATAACTGTGGTGTACACCTGAAATTAATATAATATTGTATGTTAGCTATATTTTTAAAAATAAATTTAAAAAAGTACAAAATAGTCACAGAGATGTAAACTACAGCATAGGAATATAGTCAATAGTATAGTAATATCTGTGTATGATGCAAGACTTATTGGGGTATCACCTTGTAAGTTATATAAATTTCTAACCATTATGCTATATACCTGAATCTAATAAAATAACATTTAATGTCAACCATAATTGAAGAATAAAAATAATAATTTTTCCCCAAATTAGAAAGATCTTTGTGAAATGAAGGAGAAAAAAGGAAGGAAAAGGAAGTAAGTTTCTCATAAAGGAAAACATATTGGATTATTTTTTTTAAACAATGTGTAAGTACACATGTACTGTATAGTTATATGTATATAAATTTATTTATTTTGTAAATATGACATATATTTTCCTTTTATATTATATTTGTTTTGTAATTTATCTTATTTGTAATACAGGAGTCAAGCAGATGGTTCAAATGAGTGAAATTAGAGAAGTAACTTGGTGCAGTAAGAAACAGAGTGAAGGGGAATATAGCAAAACGGAAGCAGAAGTCCTATTTAGAGGGAGAAAACTGTTACTAACTTCTTGGTCAAGCTGATTATGTCCAGGTAGAATTGGGGCACAATACTCCTTTTTGTTTTAAAGAGAAGTCAGAAATACACAATTCTCAATTTAAAAATGTTGAAAAGTAAATTTAAAAACATTTTTTAACAGTGCAAGCTAAACAAAATATACCCAGAGTTGAATTCAGGCCACAATCACCAGTTTCCAACTTCCATAATAGTTGTTACTGTGGATTATTTTCATTTTTTGCCAAAATATGAATTTGGGACCAATATTTGGAGGATATTTATTGGTCTGTGAGTTTCCCAAGCATGGTAAATTTGTTATCTATTGCCACATTTGTCACATAGTGCCACAAACTTAACAGCTTCAAAAAAAACGCATTTATCTTCTCACCATTTCTATAGTTTAGAAGTCCAGCATTTCACAGCTGGTTCTCAAGGTCTCACAAGGCTGAAATCCAGGTATTGGCCGTAATCTCATCTAAGACTCAGAGTCTTTTCCCAAGCTCATTGGTTATTAGCAGAATTCAGTTCCTTGCATTTGCAGGACTGAGGTCCTGCTTTCTTGCTGGTTGTCAAGGGGAGTCATTCTCAGCCTCTAGAGACATCCCATGGTGGCCTGACATATGCCCCTCCCCACAACATGGCAGTTTGCTTCTTCAAGGCCAGGAGGAAAAACTCTTCATTTCTTTTAAGAGCTCACCTGATTAGGTCAGGCTCACCCCCAAGTAATTTCTCTTGTGATTAACTTAAATTGACTAGGAATCTTAATTACATCTGCAAAATCCTTTCTGTTGTATAATCACAAGAGTGACATCCCATCATATCTTAAATTCCCATTCACACACACGAGGGGAAAGGATTATGCAGAATGTGTACACCAGGCTGTGAGAATCTTGCAGGCCATCTTAGAATTCTGTCTACATACATGGAACCACCAATTTTGATTATTATGATACTGTAAATAAATATACATGCATCAAACAGGTTCTATGCCCTGATCTTCTTAACAATTACAGTTATCAAGTTGTACTATTTCTCTTCTTACGTTGTGTCATTTGCTTTTAATGAAAAATGATCTAGGATATGAGGTGTGGTCCAAAGATATGGTAAATGTTTAAATTTTAATAATTTATTACTCAAAAAGACACATTGCCATAATCCCCCTCAAAATATTCCCCTTTGCTTAGAACACACTTATCCCATCACTCTTGCCACTTTCTGAAGAAGTTCTTGAATTCCTCTTTCGTGAGTGTCTTTACTTCACCCACACATCGCTTCTGGTATGGCAATTTCTGTTAAATAAAAACATTATGGTGTGTTCTCATCCACCTTATTCACTGGATCTGGCACCATGAGACTTCTGGCTCTTCCCCAAAGTCAAAATGACCTGAAAGGAAAAGGTTTTGAATCGATTCAGGACATCGAGGCAGCCACAACAGCACAACTAAAGACACTCACGAAAGAGGACTTCGAGAACTGTTTCAGAAAGAGGCAAGAACATGGTATAAGTGTGTTCAAAACGAGGAGGAGTATTTTGAGGGCGATTAGTGGTTTTACTGTAATAAAATTTTTTTTTAATTAAAGCATTTACCATATATTTTTTTAAAATCACACCTCATATAGTCTTTTGAAAGTTATTTCTTCATGTTTTGTACAAATAATGAAATTTTTGTCTATAGTCTATGATTTTTTTAAGGAGCCTCATGTGAGGTATTTCTTCGAAAAGTTGCTAGGAAATATTTTGTTTATCCTGGAGAAGTAAGATTTTTTTTTTTCTTTTACTCTAGAAATATAAAATTGATTTTCTCTCTCTTTTCCTTTGGCTGCCATGAAACTTATAGCCAGATTTAAATGGTCTTTTATTATCTGTACATAATAGATGGAGATTCTGTTCTTTTCTTAAATTTATACCCATATTTTTCTAGTGCTGGTTTTAATTCTTAATTTTATATATTTAATGTTTTTGTTGAGGTCATCTCAAATCAAGGAGAAGATACATGACAAATACATAGATTAGATAAATGAGAGGGAGATAAATAAATAAATGATTAAAGTTAAACAGAATAAATAGTAATGAGAAAGACAAAATAAAGATCATGTATGCTTCCCATTTTATAGGTTTTCTGTACATAAATATATATAGCTATCCTCATACCAATGTCTCACTATTTTTGACAGGATGATATCGTACTCATATATTTAAGACCCAGAATCATATTTTGTTCTAGAAAATGAATGATATTATTCCCTTTAGAGTTGGAGACAGTTTAACTGATATGCAAGTCCAAATAGACTGGGAAACAAGGCAACATTCCAAAATGCTGACAAAGGTTTTGGACTTTTCTTGAGCAGCTGATATTCACTGTAGCTTTATTAATTTGTTGAAATATTTAAAATTGCAAAAATAACGTAGGCTAGTGTAAAAAATATGCTTAAAATTTTGGTGAAGATTCACAACATGGTGCTAATTCAAAGCCGAGACAGCATAGTAAAGAGAAGGAGTAAGGAGCATTGGAGTTAACCAAGCCGAGGCCTGAATCAGGCTCTGCTGTTACCTAGTAATCTCGCACAAATTACATACCTTACTGGATCCTTAGTTTCCTCATCTATAAAATAAAATGGATATAATAATATCTACTTCAGAATTATTTTGAGGACTAAATGAGATAAATATGTAAAGCGTTTATCTCAGTGATTGGCATTCATTTTGTGTGACAAGCACTACCCTAGGCCTAGGGATGCAGCAGTAAAGAAAACAGGTATCTACCTTCTTATTGTAGAGCTCATAGTCTAGCAGAAGAAAGAAAATAATCACAGAAATTACTACATAATTACAAGTTGGTAAATAATAGGAGACTATAACAGGAGTATTTAATGTGCTAATAATAAACACTTTATAATGTTTATATATATACAACAACAGATACCCACATACACATATACACATTTCTGTCTAAGATTGATCAATTAGTGATTGGCAAATCTTGACCCAGAACTTGGGCCCTTTCTCACTGGTGAGCTAACATTTCCTCTTTTAAACTTAGGATTTATAAAAGCAGTGTTCATTAAGAAGTTCATGTACTAGTTACATTTACATCACAATTCAATTTGTAATAGAATGTAAAAGACAATCAATAATGATTGAATCACAGGTCTGGAAGGAAACAGAAGAGGTCATATAATTAAACTGCTACCTTCTTGGCAAGTTCTCACCTTAAAAAATATTTTGAGTCAGATATTCTCTTTTTTGTTTGTTTAAAATGTGTTTACATCTGATACACACTGCATGAACCTTGAGACATTATGCTAAGTGAAATAAGCCCTATAACCAAAGGACAAACATTTTATGATTTCCCTCACATGAGGTACCTAGAATCAAATTCATAGAGACAGAAAGTAGCACAGTGGTTTCCAGGTCTGGGAGGAGGGAAGACTGGAGAGTTGTTATTTAATGGGTACAGAATTTTAGCATGGGATGATTTGAAAGTTCTGAAGATGGATAGTGGTGATGTTTGCACAACAATGTGAATGTAGTTAATGTCACTAAATTATACACTTAAAAATGGCTAACATGGTGAATTTTACATTATGCCTATTTTACTGCAATATTGTAGTAAAACATACATAACAAAATATACGTAACATAAAAGTTATGTGTATATATTTATAATTTAAATTACATATATTTATAATTTATATTACATATCATATATATTACATAATATATATTTACAATTTACTACATTATAGTAAAATATACATAACATAAAATTTGATAAAATTTATATATATGTATAGTATATTTACAAAGAATGAAATTGTTAATATTTACCTTTGAATAGGGACCATAATGAAGAGAAATATTTTCAGTTTCTGTGTAATACATATCTCTTTTATTTAGATTGTTTACATTTGTGTACTACTTTTATAATCTGTAAAAAATTTGTAAAACAAAATTTGCTTTCAGCATAAATCCTTATAACAATAAATATGGATAGTATCTATAATATGCACAAAACATAATGCTGTCACATAAAAAATTCAATTTAATTTTCTTTACTAATGAAGAGTAAAGAACAATAATATAAGAAATACACAATGTAAAGGGCTTGCTGGCACCTTAACACAAACAAACTTTCAAGGATCATCTTATCAGGGCCCCACCCTTTATCCACAGTGGTTCCTGTTGTCACGGCCAGAACAGAGAAGCCTTCTTTGGAAGTTAAGCCTGGACACGTCTGGCCAATGCTAGTACATGCTCCAAGGGGACTTCAAGGTAGACATGGAATCAGAAGATTGGAAGGAAGAGAAATTTATCTTGGAGGGTAACTCTGAGGATCAGTCAAATCTGAAAGGGTGATCTGCTAAAGACTCTTCTGTTTTTTCACCACTTTTGTAGGAAGATTATATATAGTCTGTTGGTTGATCCTAGTGACTGGTAGGGGATGAGTGAGGGTCTGAGCAGAGAACAGAAAAAGCAGAGAAGGGTATCCCCTGACCTAAGAAACCCAAAAATGGCATTTGAGCACTCAAGATTCAGGTCTTTCTTGTCTCTGAGAGATATAAAGGCCGTTATGAGTCTCTACAGTCTTCCTTTTTACTCCAAGGACTGAAAGGGGGTGTGCATACATAATAGGTAGTTAATAAGCATTATTCTTCTAACAATTGTAATTATTCAAATCATTACTAAAATTTCCTTCCACAATATACACTTACATCACTAGAAAAATATCAACGCTAACTTATTACGTTCTAACTTGAACCGTTCTGTGTATCATATTACTACTTCTGTATTGTTTGAGTATGTGAACAATGAACATGTTCTGGTAATAGAGTTTACAATTTTTAAGCTCCTACTGATTCCTTAAGGACAGCATTCTACCCCAAGAGGCACCATGTTGCCCTACTACACCCTTGATCTAATTTTTAGCAGGATCCAGCTCTGGATACATTCCAGTCTTCATCAACATACATTAGTTTAGCTTAACTCTAACTTGTGTTAACCTGAAAATAAAAAGGCTGTTCAAAGTGAGAGGCAAAACGCATTTATTCAAGATCAAGCCTTTATTTGAATCAATAAGAATAGCTACTCAGGAAGCACTGATTCAGGCAGAGGCCAAATAATGTTCCAATTAGGAGACAAAGGCAATGGGTATTTATGAGAAAGGGAAGGGGAATAATTACATCAATAGAAGGAAGGCATTTCTATTGGTGCAAGTAACATAATACAGTAATGTTAATTCTAAACAATGTTTTTAATTTCCAGTCATAACTCCTTTCTTGTTATCTTTGCAAATAGTTCTTTGGGGGCACAATGTTACTTTAAGCCTAGTCCAAAGGTTCTTTTGACCTGTTACAACATTCCAAAAATTTGAGGCATAAGACATTCAAGGCAGTTCCTCTGGCATGGCAGCTCTGGCACCATTTTAAAGAGGATCCGTTTTTTGTTTGTTTGTTTGTTTGTTTGTTTGTTTGTTTGACACCTGCAAAGGAATTCTTCAGGATTTTATTTATTACTCTCCACAGTGCCTAGAATGATGCAAACCATGTTCTCGATGCTCAACTATGTTTATCACCTGGCAATTTACTCTAGGTGATTTCTGATACAGGTACAATTTCCTCAGAAAATGGGAGGGCTAAAGTTAGTTTGTCATTAAGGCAGAGTCTATATACTCTCAGAATTCAATAGAAATAATTTATAGTATCTTTACCACAATGGCACCATTCAGATGAGAAAAAAATATTCCTCTTGAAGACTTAGTTTCTGGGTTTCCTACACCTATAAATAATCCTTTAAGCTTTCACTGCATGCTCTTAAAGACAATCATAAAGAAACTAGAATCAACAACTGTTCTTAGAGCAGTTTTTAACAAGTGTCAAACATCGTTATCTTGATTTGTTTATGTGAGCCCTTTTACAAAGCCACATTTTGGGTGATCTGTCTTCTCTAGTTTCCTTTAGAAACTTAACACACATTATATATGTTTCCCAGTGAATGAAATCTTTAATAATTACTAGGGAAAAATGTGAAACAACAGCAATTTATTTTGATAACTTCTTGTTACAGATGTACAGATTTCCTAGATTGGCAATTCAAAGCAGTTTCATTGATTTGTTTGGTTATTGTTTAGTTTGGATACTTGTCTGGTTGAGGTTTTTTTCTCGCCTATAGAATTTAGTACTCTCTTCAACAAAATGTCCTGCAAATTTAGTCAATTTTATATCAGTTATCTAGAGAGAGAGAGAAATAGAGACTCTTTCAAAAAGGTTACATTGAGAGTGATTTTTTATTTAAAAATTAATCCTTAAAACACATCAATTTAGAAAAGAAAAAAAAAATTGCACACTAACTGGTATTTTACTCCAGCAAATAAAGTCAGCTTAAGTGTGATTTTAAATTTTTACTGTAGATTCTTTAATAATCAGATATAGTGATCAGAACCTCAGAAGATTTTGAGAATGAGGAAAACACAATGCTATAAAGTTATAATTGTCCTAGAGAAGAGTTGCTCAGGTGACTGGTAATCTTGAGGAAGACAGAGAAGTATCCTCATACTATCACATGATTAAGGTATGTTATTTATTTTATATCACCCAATGCTAATCTCAGATTATATGCCCATAAAGATGTTATAATTGATAATTCATAGGTACATCATGTACTTTGACTCAAGCTGAGTATAAGTACTCTGAGTACTCTGTAGTCCTGTTAGGCTTGTCTCAGCATAGAGTGGGAGCTTGTAAGATAATGCCTTACAGATCTCACTGAATTCTATTCATGTCATTATTGAATTCAGCCAAAATGTCAAAGAAAACTGAAAGATCTTTATTTTTTTCAGTTTAAATAATCTCTGAAAACAAAATAAAATATCATTGCCTCTAAAAATAATTCAGTTTTATTCAATACAGTTCTTTAAAAAGCTAATTATAACGATTATATTTCTAGAAAAAAAATGTTTTTTCCTGTTTTTTTTATTGAGAAACAGAATAAACGTGAAAAAAGAGAAACAGAGGATAGACATATATGAAAAAACAACATGTAATTTTAAAAAATTGAATAAATAAAAGCTAGATGAAGCCACCTTTTAGATGACACACATACAAAAAAAAAGCTCCAAAATGACTTGATCTTTAAAATCAATAAATATAAGCTCCCTATACTCCTGAGAAAGGATTTCAATAAAACTTTACAAGCTACCACTACGATGGCAAATTTGGATGATTAGGCACATCAATGGAGGAGGGCATCAGAGAGAGAATGTAGGAAAAAGGCAACTGAGTTAGGGTCCTGTTACCAGATACAACAGCATCTGCATAAAGCTTGCCAGAGGCCAAAGTACTGCTTTACTCCGCAAAGGAAGTGTGGCATCTAGTGGTCATTTTGTTTCTGCAGTGCCTGCCTATATTTTGCAAAGAAATAGATGTGATACAGATATTTGAGGTTTAACTGTTTGTTGTTATTGTTGCCGTTGTTTTAAATAAGCCATGTTTTTATCTTGCGTGTTAAGTGTGATTTGTTTAAAGACTTGGCAATAAAATACAAGCTGCTCTTATTTTAAAAAAGTTGTTTCGAATCTATAGTTCTATAAAGTAAGTGTGCTTACCTTTTATTTTGAAAAATATTGCAGAATGAGTTTATTAAATTATACTTACATTAAATAAAATCATTTTTTAATTTTTCTTGGAATATTAAGTTTCCCAAAATGTGAAATGTTTTAAGAAAGGAAAAAACAGTATGCAAATGTAGCGTCTTATCGTGAAAATCTTACAAATCAGAGATTTCAAGTAATAACAGAAATATTGAACTTGAAATTCACACAGTTCTAAAGTACATGTTGCCTTCATTTTGGAAAATAATATTTTCAAAATAAGGTATTTTAAATTCGAAATTATAAACAAATTTCAGGCTTTTTGATTTTAGTTATTCACTGACAAAATAAAAGTTGGACTGGTCCCCAAAAAAATGTACTTCTGAATATTCTTCATGACCCAAAATACATTAACTTACTACATTATTGAGTCATATTTCAAAATTCATTTTTGTTTTCTGTCAAATGCGTCGTGTTTTTTAAAAAAAACTTACAAGTGTACAACTTGGTATTTATTAAAGATTAACAATTTCAAAATAGTGTTTTCCTATGAGTTAACTAAATTTTCAAGTTATCAAAGACTCTAGGCAACTTTTGGTACACTCTAAAATGTTATTTATCTACTATTGATTCCTCAATATTTCCATAGATTTGCTCGTATATCCTGATACAGTTGGCCTTTTAGCAATAGGAAACTTTGAAGAATAGTTTGTGAATTTCAGGTGGGCAATCTGAAATGGCTTGGGTTTTTTGCCACTTGGGGGAATGGAAGCCTATACTTCTGTTCATAGTTTGGTCCCCCCTAGTGGACATCAAGTAGCACTGTAAATTAAAATTTTCACATAATTATCCAATGGTCAATGTAATAGAGATTAGTTGTAGGTTCAGCTGAAGGAAATGAAGTAGTTATGTTCCTGTGATACGTTTGAATCTTACAGTTCACACTTAACTTGGTGTTTAACCATCCATTGTTCAAAATGTGGGTGAAATATCTTTAAATATCTGTAAATCCATGAAGAAAATTATACACTTCCAAAGTTAATACCTTAATGATTTGAAAAATATTGATATACGACATTTATGTATTTGGAAAGTTTTCTGCTTCTTTATTTCCAAGGGAGCTAAATAATCATCCATACTCTGTTCCATGAAACTTTTGTGAATTTGGAAATACCCCTTCTTCGACTTCCTAAAAGATAGCTCACTCTTATGATTACACAGTGGCTTATAAAATGTGCAACAATATTTCTTAAATGGAAAGCTCTTCTCTCTCTTATAATGATATTCATTAGCATATATTTCTCCCACACCTTTCTGGACATGAATGAGAAAATGAAATGGAAAGAATCAGTGAATTTTTAATGCAATATTTGTGTTTAATAAAATTTGTTCTTAATAAAGAGTTTAGTAAAAGTTTGAAATAGGGAGGAGGAGGGGAGAGGCGGACAGAAGTGTGTGGAGTTGCTCTGCAACCTCCGGGAAAAGGAAGGATTGCTCTGGTATGGTTATTTCAGCACTGTACTATACAAATAGTCATGGCAAAATACAGCAACTTAACACAAGTGCATTCTGGGTACATAGTTGCAAATGGCATCAGTGTCAGTTATAACAGGGTTTCTACCAGTATTAAATGTGAAAGTTTCCCATAATGTCTAAAGCACTACACAAATATAAGATAGTGCTATTAGTACTGCTACTTTCATCAGGAGGGATAAGAGCTAAGACATAGAATCTTGCAAAGGGATAAACACAGTTTTAACTGGTATAAATACATCACTTCATTTGATCCTCACAACATCTATATAAGGCAGGCTCTATTTTATCCTTATTTTACATAAGAGGAAAATGAGGCACAGATATGTTAATTACCCAAAGCCACACAATTAGGAAATGATAGTGTAAGGTATTAGCCCACAGTCCTAGCTCCTAAATCTGTGTGCTTAACGTCTAAAAAATCTTAAAGTAACATTAGTAATGCTAATAATAGTACTGGGAATAAGAGTCTACTAAAAATATATATTAAATGCATAAATTGGAACTAAATTATTATATCCTCAATTTGAGTTAAATTCTCCTTTAAAATTAAAAGCATTGCTATCATACAGTACAGATGTTGATATTGTCCTTTAGATTTATTTTTACATTTGAGAAAACAAGCAGCAAAAAATGCCCTCTTGTAGAATCAGCTTGTAGTTATAGGTTGATATTTAGAATAAAAATAGTAAAATGACAAGGCGCTGTACCAACTTGTAACAAGATAAAAAGTAATCCAAGACATTCATTTATTCTTTTCTTTTTTTTAAGTAGTGAACTACTCATAACCTTTCAAAAGCATTGGATTAAAGGGAGATTTACCTTTTTCTTTGAAAACAGCTTGCATGTAAAGGTTTGGAAGTTCCCCAGTTCTAGGTTATAAAAGGTGTGAGTTTATATAAATGTATTATTCTTCAGAGGTATTTAGAAGTGTGTTCATTGTATAAAATGCTAAATAACTTACACTAATTTCAAGATATTTCTTAAAGTTATGAAAGATCAAAATATCAAATCTGCGATATCACCATTGATACACTTTAATCTTTGTATATAGTATTCACCATCATTTTCCCCACAATGAAAATACTGTTATCCTGTTTTATGATACATTGTTCTATCTTCTGTAATGTTAATTTTCATGATATAATCTGATATAAGGAAATTCAGAGCTCAAATTACATGAATTTCTTATACTAAAAAAGATAAAAATCAATCTTTTATAAGTTTTCTTTTTTGCAAATTGATATGTTCCTGATTGTTTTACAAGTGGGATTTTTTATTTTTAATAGACAAAAAAATATAAGTACCAATATATTAGAGCCAACACCAAAAGTATCCCAACAGAGTAGGTTATTCAAAGAATAAATGACCTTTGACTAATAAAGGAAATGAATAGAAGCAATTATAATGAGGTCTTCAGAACTGCTTTAGGTGTTTTAAAGTTCTCTTATTTCACTGATTTTCAAATTGTGGCTACCATTACCAGGTATTTATTAGAAATGCAAATTGTCAGGCCCACATCAGAACTACTCAATCTGAAACACTAGAGGTGGGACCCACCAATCTATATTTTGATAAGCTTTCCAACTGTCTGATTTAATCTTCATTGAAATTAATAATTTTTATATTTTACAAACAAAGGTTAAACAAAATCCTAATGAGAGAGAGAGAGAGAGAGAGAGAGAGAGAGAGAGAGAGAGAGAGAGATCCAACTCTGTGCTGCCTACAAAGAACACATTTTAGATTCAAAGACGCAAATAAATTTGAAGTTAAAAAATTTTTAAAAGATACACATGCAATTAATAATCATAAGAGCACTGTAATGAGAACACTAATATCAGACAGAATAGACTTTAAGACAAAAGTATTAATAGAGATAAAGAGTGACATTTTCAAATAAAAGGGCCAATTCATCAGGGAGACATAACAATTATAAACATATAAGCATCTAGCAACAGAGCCCCGAAATATATGAAGCAAAAAATAACAGAATTGAAGGGAGAAATAGACAATTCAAGAATAATAGTGGAGGCTTCAATACTCCACTCTGAATTATAATGGACAGAGCAACTGGACAGAAAATCAACAAGGATATAAAATATGTTCTCTGACCATGAGGGAATTAAATTAGATATCAAAATAGAAGAAAAAAATGGGAAATCTACAAATACTGGGGGTGCCAAAAAAATGTATACAAGTAGACAGTTTGGGCAATGTTGCTCAGACAGTGTAGTTCACTATAATCAGAAGTGTCTGGATGCTGATGGTAACCACTTTGAGCACCTCTTGTAATTGCAGAAGTCAAATGTGACTTCTTTTGTACCCATCTTTTGTTATCGGTATATATTATTACAATTTTAATACAATTTTTCTTTCTTAAAATTTGTATACATTATTTTTGGCACCCTCTGTATTTATAAATTTTAAAATATACTTCTAAACAACCTATGAGTCAAAGAAGAAATTAAAAGGGAAATTAAAAAATATTCTGAGCTGAATAAAAATGAAAACACAACATATCACAATTTATGAGATGTTGCAAAACCAATGTTTAGAGGGAAATGTATAGCTATCAATGTGTATATTCAGAAAGAAATAGAAAAACTAAATAGACATAACAAGTAAAGAAATTAAACCAGTTATCAAAAATTTTCACACACAAAAAAACCCAGACCCAGATGGCCTCCCTAATAAGTTTGACCAAACATTTAAAAAGTAATAACAAATATTCACAAATTCAGAAAACAGAAAAGGAAGTAACACAGTTTACCTTATGAGATGAGTTTAATCTACACATTAGAAAAGAATAAAAGATCATAAAAAAAGAGAAAACACAAATTACCAAAATTAGTAATGAAAGAGAGGACATCGCTACAGAAATTAAAATTATCATAAAGGAATACTGTCAACAACTCTATGCCAACCAACTAGACAACTCAGATGAAATGGACAGATTCCTAAAAAAAGACAAAAATACTGTAAATTAAACTTGACTCAAGAAAAATAGAATCTCTGCCTTTTATTTCAGTGGGTTTGTGCCAGAACACAGGTGTCAAAAAACCTCGCTAAACCTAAGCCAAAATGGGAAAGGAAAAGACTCATATCATCATCTTCCTAACTGGACACATAGATTTTGACAAGTATACCACTACTGGTCATTTGATCTACAATGTGATGGGATTGACAAAGAACCATAGAAATATTTGAGAAGGAGGCTGCTGAGATGGGAAAGGGCTCCTTCAAGTATTCCTGGGTCTTGGATAAACTGAAAGCTGAACCTGAGCGTGTGATCACCATTGTTAGCTCCCTGTGGAAATTCAAGACAAGCAAGTATTATGTGAGCAACATTGATGCCCCAGGACACAGAGACTTTATCAAAAACATGATTACAGAAACATCTCAGGCTGACTGCTGTCCTGATTGTTGCTGCTGGTGTTGGTGAATGTGAAGCAGGTATCTCCCAGAATGGGCAGACCTGTGAGCATGCCCTTCTGGCTTACATATTGGCTTACAACTAATTGCTGGTGTTAACAAAATGGACTCTACTGAGCAGCCTTGAAGCCAGAAGAGATATAAGGAAATCGATAAGGAAGTCTGCACCTACATTGAGAAAATTGGCTACAACCTTGACACAGTAACATTCGTGCTGATTTCTGGATGGAATGGTGACAACATGCTGGAGCCAAGTGCTAACATGCCTTGGTTCATGGGATGGAAAGTCACCCATAAAGATGGCCGTGCCAGTGTAACCATGTTGCTTGAAGCTCCGGATTGCATCCTGCCACCAACTGTTCCAACTGACAAGCCTTTGCATCTGCCTCTCTAGGATGTCTACAAACTTGATGGTATTGGTACTGTCCCTGTGGGCCAAGTGGAGACTGCTGTTCTCAAACCCAGCATGGTGGTCACATTTGCTCCAGTCAACGTTAAAACTGAAGTAAGGTCTATTGAAATGCACCATGATGCTTTGAGTGAAGGTCTTTCTGGGGACAATGTGGGCTTCGATGTCAAGATGTTTGTCATGGCAATGCGGCTGGTGACAGCAAAAGTGAGCCACCAATGGAAGCAGCTGGCTCCATAGCTCAGGTGATTACCCTGAACCATCCAGGCCAAATCAGTGCTGATATGCACCTGTGCTCCATTGTCACACAACTCATATTGCTTGCAAATTTGCAGAGCTGAAGGAAATTGATCATCATTCTGGGATAAAGCTGGAAGATGGCCCAAAGTTTTTAAAATCTGGTGATGCTGCGATCATTGATATGGTTCCTGGCAAGCCCATGTGTGTTGAGAGGCTTTCTGAGAATCCTCTGGGCCGTTTTGCTGTTTGTGACATGAGACAGACAGTTGCTGTGGGTGTCATCAAAGCAGTGGACAAGAAGGCAGCTGGAGCTGGCAAGGTCACCAAATCTGTCCAGAAAGCTCAGGAGTCTAAATGAATATTATCCCTAATAACTGCCACCTATTTTAATCAGTGGTGGAAGAATGGTGCCTCAATTGGCCATTTAAGTTTAATAGTAAAAGACTGGTTAATGATTATAATGCATCATACAAACTTCAGAAGAAAAGGAGAATGTTTTGTGGACCATTTGGGGTTTTTTATTGTGGCAGTTTTTAGGTTATTAGTTTTTTTTAAATCACTACTTTTTAATGGAAACAACTTGACAAAAAATTTGCCACAGAATTTTGAGACCCATTAAAACAAAGTTTAATGAGATACCTGTGTGTTCTTTTGGTAGCACTGTAACTTCCTATAGTACTACTTAGGTAAGAGACTTAAAAATAAGAGTAGCCCATAACATATCTCTGGTTTACAACTGCTGAAACTTTAGAATTTGATAATTCTGGGTGAACATTTTATTCTGGGTGGGAACTTTGGGTTTTTTCACCTTATCTTAAGGGAAGGAAACATCTGTTTACATAGTAAAAAGCTATGGGAAGCAATCTGTTGGTGCAACACTTCATAGGTTGGGACCAATATGCAAAGAGGAAGTTTGTTCACGGGTAAGCTATTTACAAAGGCCGAATTTTGTAATATTAAAGTCCACATGTTGCATACAAAATTTTGTGTAGTTATATCAATATTGAGTAAATTTGTTGGTATGTCAAATTTTAGTTTTCTAGTTATTGGGATGTGAATTCTCACATTTACAAAAACTGAGGTAGTTCAAAGAACCTAAATAATATTGAGGCTTAAATAATATTGAGCATTGTCTTGCTATATAGTTAATTGTATCCAGATTCTAGGAAAAATAAATGATACTGGAAGTTAAAAAAAAAGAAAAGAAAAATAGAAAATGTGAATATATCTATAACAAATAAAGAAATTGAACTAGTAATTTGAAATCTTCCCACAAAAATAAAGCTCAATGCTAGATGGCTTCAATGATGAATTCTACCAAATATTTAAACAAGAAAGAATACCAGTCCTTCCCAAACTCTTCCCAAAGACAGAGGAGAAGGGAATACTTTCCAACTCATGATATAAAACCAATATTATCGTGATACCGAAGCCAGACAACGATATCACAAGAAAACTACAAACAAATATCCCTCATGAATATACACACAAAAGTCCTCAACAATACATTAGCAAACCAAATCCAGGAACATATAAAAAGCATAATGAGCAAGTGGGATTTAAAACCTGGAATGCAAGGAATACACGGTTGATTTAGCATCCCTAGATATTAATGTGATATCTTAATAGAATTAAGAATAAAACACACAGGCTCTTCTTAATAGATGCAGGAAAAGCACTTGACAAACTTCATTATGATAAAAACAAAAACAAACAAACAAAATGACCTCTCAACAGCCAGGAATAGAAGGAATCTTTTGTTACCTGATGAAAGAAATCCATTAAAAACCTACAGCTAACTCCATACCTAATGATGAAAGAGTGAATGCTTTCCCCCTAAGAAAAAGGCAGACCCCTTTTTCTGGTTTGTTCTCACCACTTTTGTGCAACATTTTATACTGTAATCAGGTGCTATAGACCCAATGTTGATGTCCCCCCAAAATTCGTATGTTGAAATTTAATGCTCAATATGATAGTATTTGGAAGTTGTTTTGTTTTGTTTTTTCTTTGGCAGGTGGGGCTTTTTGGGATTAGTGCCCTTATAAAAAAGATCTCAGACACCTACCTTACTCTCCTACCCTGTGAAGATAGAGAGAAGACGGCTGTCTGTGAGCCAGGAGCGGGTCCTTAGCAGACACCTAATCTGCCAGTGTCTTGATCTCAGACTTCCCAGCCTCCAGAACTGTGAGAAATAAATTGTTGTTTAAGCCACCCAGTCTATGGTATTTTTCTTATTGCATCCTGCACTGACTAAAATGTCGGTAATAAATAAACAAATAAACAAACAAACAAATAAGTAAAATCCACATGAAAAAGGAAGAAGTGAAAAATTGTATTTATTCACAGGCAACATAATCTAATATGTAGAAAATCCCGAAGAATCTACAACGAAACTATAAGAATAAGATCAGCAATGTCATGGGACACCATATCAACACAAAAATCAATCATACTTCTAAACACTAGAAATGAACAACCCAAAATGAAATTTAAAGAAAATGAAAGCAACAGTCCCCAGAATTCTAATTTGACCTAAACTGTAGTTTTAAAACAATCTCTTTTTTTTCCTTCTCTCTCTCAGCACACTTTGCTGATCTGACCTTAGGCTCTCACTTTGATGATTGTAGGTCCCTGAGGTAGCAGAAGACAATAGTCTGGTTCTGACTAATGCTCACAAAGTTTAAGACCCCAGCAGGCTAAAGATGCTATTTTAGTCTAATTTATCTCTTAGCTCCTGGGCCCTAAGGCAGGACAACCCCCTTGGCTACCTCTCCTTGAAACTAGTTCTGGATCCTAGACCCTGGAGCTGACCTCAGAGTTGTCCTCAAGACCTGAAGAAATTACTTATTATTGTTATCTCACCTCTGACCAATCAGCTCCAAACATTACCGTGAACCCCTAACCCATGGTATCTTGCGATTTTGTCCTATATAATTTGTAAGCTACACACCATCAGGGAGTTATGTCTTTTAGAGCATAAGCTCACCTGTCTCCATATTTGCCAATTCTAGTAAAGTAATTCCTTTTTTTACTGCAAATTCCTGTTCATGCATATTTTTGGTCAGAGTATGCTGGCAAATAAACTTGATTATTGGGCTTTGGTAACAAAAATCCTATTCATAGTAGCATACAAAAAAATCAAATACTTAGCATTAATTTAACAAAAGAAGGTCAAGGCTTGTACACTGAAAACTACGAAACATCGCTGAGAGAATTTCAAGATCTAAATAAATTGAGAGACTTGGCATGTTCATCAATTTGAACAGGATAATAAACACAGTAGTTCTCCAAAAATTGATTTATAGATTCAATATAATCATGATCAAAATTCTAGCAACCTTTTTTTTATGGATACTGACAAACTGATCGTAAAATTTATACAGAAGTGCAAAGTATCCAGAATAGCAAAAAATATCTTGAAGAACAATAAGGCTCACACTATCACATTTCAAATTTTTCTATAATCAAGGTGGTGTGGTTGGCATGAGGAGAGACACACGGATCAATTGAATTAAGTTGAAAGTCCAAAAATAAACCATTAAATTTATGGTTAGTTGGTTTTAAACCACGGTGCCAAGACAATTCCATGGGGAAAGGGTAGTATTTTCAAATATTTGATATCCTCAAACAAAACAGTGAATTTAGACTATTAACTCACACATTACACAAAAGTTAACTCAAAAATGAATCTTAGCCCTAAAATAAGACTAACTACACATAAACTAAAACTCTTATAAGAAAATATGAGAAAATTTTCATGACTTTGTGTTAGGTAGATTTTTTAACACCAAAAGTATGAGTCATAAAAAAAATTTGATAATTGAATATCAGATTTCAAAATATTGTAGCTCAAAAGACACCATTATGAAAATTATAAGACAAACCATAAATTGAGAGGCAACATTTGTAAATCATACAGCTGATAAAGCAAATCTATTAAAATAGATACCAATATATATAAAATTTTAAAGTATTCTTGCAACTCAATGATAAGAGAAATAAGCCAACTAAAAAATAGGCAAATGACTTGATTAAGTATTTCACCAAAGAAAATATATGAATAGGCAATAAACACATGAAAAAAGTCAATTAGCTGTTAGGAAAATGCAAATTAAAATCACATCACACCCCGTAGCATGGTTATAATAGAAAAAGACATAGTAACAAGGGCTGGAGAGCATATAGATAAACTAGAACCTCAAACTGCAGTCACTCTGAAAAACAGTTTGGTTGTTTCTTTAAAAATGAAACATAAACTTACCCTACAACTTTGCATTTCTACTTCTAAATATCTACCCCTGAGAAATGAAAACACATGTCCATACAAAGACTAGATCATATATGTCAATAGTAGTATTATTCATAATTGCCATATTGAAAATTTTCAAATGATCACCAACTGGTGAATGATTAAACGATGTGTGGTTTGCATATACACTGCGATTTTATTCTTCAATAAAAAGCAGCAAACTACTGAAATGAATGAACCACAAAACATTTTGTTAAATGAAAGAAGTTTGCCACAAATTGTAGGATTCTGTCTATTTGAAATGCCCAGAAATGGCATACCTTTAGAGACCAAAAACATTTTTGATTAGTGTTTGCCTGGGCCTCGGGAATGGGGACTAACTATAAGTAGGCAGAAAGGAGCTTTTGTGGGTGATAGAAATGTTGTAAAATTGAGTTGTAGTAATGGTTTCATAACTCTGAAAACATACTGAAAAATCATCGAATCATACACTTAATATGGGTAGATTTTGTGGGATGTAAATTACATCTCAATCAAGCTGTTAAAAAAACAATTATACTGTTCCCACAGTAAGTGATGGACCTAGGATTTAAATTCAGGAGCAACTTGCCTTCAAATCTGTGTTCCTTTTTGTTATGACTTAATTTCATGAAAAAAACAGATCTTTCTGATTTGGAAGTGGCTGAAAAATGAAATATTTTAACAAAAGCTGCCTTCCAATAATAATATACTTGTGAAACTTTTTTTTCACATTTTCTTTTCAAAATACTTGCCCTTAAAATTGTGATGAGGGTAAAAGGGATCAAATATATGGTGATGGAACAACTGACTCTGGGTGTTGAACACACAATGTGATATATAGATGATGTATTACAGAATTGTACACCTGAAACCTATGTAACTTTACTAACAATTGTCACCCCAATAAACTTTAATTTTTAAAAAAAGTTGTGATTAGTCAATGATTGTTTGTAGTTATTATCCTTAATCTGCTAACAACTTTACTAACAAAAGGCATAGAAAACATTTTGGAGTTCAAAACAGAATACACTTTTAAAAGTGATTTTTTCCCCTTTATTGAACAAAGTAACAGATCATATCAACAGCCCACTCATCGTGATTTCTACTGTTTGCATTCTTTTGGAGCCACAGCACCATCACAAGCTGGGAGTGAGTCACCTTATCCAACACCTGCATATAACAGAATCACTCCAATACTGATTCCATTAAGATTTTTATCTGGCTCATTTTTCTACACCTCTAATGATCCAGACTTAATAACTAAATGTAGCAATATATCAGAAAAACACAGTTCTTATATAGTTCTTATATATATCCACATATATATATATATATGAATTTTCCTATATTTCATGAAACAGAGGAAAGCAAATTTCTAATCCAAAATTCATGACATTCATTCCAGATAGCCTTTCTATCTTTGAAAGTTTCGAAAAATTCTATGCAGAAAGCTCTTTCTCAGGCCCCATTCCTACCTACATTCTTTGCTTGGCTAAGTCCTAGTAATCTTTGTGAAGTAACTTGAAAGTTACTTCATTTAGTCATTCATTTTTTTTTTTTATTTTAAAGCACCAAGTGCATACTAGAGGCAAGGTGATCTGCTGGGTTCTGAAGAATAAGGGGCAGGGAAAGAGACACATTATAGTTCAAAACCAGAACTATATAGTCATTATAGGGATGAGTGCCAGGGGGGAGAGGTGCAGGTTACAAAGAGTAAAACCAGGACATCTCATTTAAATGGGATGCCTCCAAAGCCCTCTTGGAGACATTTAAACCGAAGCCTGAAGTATAACGAGCAACTATTGTGGTGAAGCATGGGAAGAGTGGTCCAGACCAAAGCAGCAATGTTGTAAGTAAGGAAAGAAACTAATGCTTGGGCGGACCTGAAAAAAAGCCCATTGTGAGTGAAATGGAGAAAGGCATGAAGATGAAAGTGAAAAGGGAAACCAGGATTTGTAGGCCTCTTGAGGTTATTATATTAGTTTTTATCCTAAGGGCAATGAGAAGCCTCTGACAGGTTTCAAAACAGGTAAACAACAAAATCTAATTTACCTTTATAAATGATTTCATTACTGTGTGGAAAATGGATTAGGCTAATTAAATTAAGTATACTTAACCCATGTTATTAAAACAGGCATTTTGGTTGGGAGTGGATGAAACTCTTTCCCTTGGTAGAAAGAGGTAATCTCTGGAAACACTTCCTTTGGGATGCGTATGACCAATGATGGTTGTGAGGCTAACAATGTTTTGTTTGGTTGCTTGGTTTTTTATCGCAGATCACGGTTTGGCTTCTACCATGTCCCACCTTTGATTTTATGCTCAAGAGAGCTGAACAGCATCAATAAGCAATCAGGATACACAGCACAAGAGCATCACCAGGACATTGTCTTCCATTAGGGGTTCTTGTGACTTCTGTTGTCAAAACCAGGGATAGGATGATGTCTCTCATCCTAAAGCGGGAGCTTATTTCTCATTCATTCAAATGTCTGTACCTTTCCAATAAAGGTGACATCAAAGAGCCACAGCAGAAACCAGCATATTATGGGGACCAGTGATTGCTAATCAAGGCAAAAATAAGTCTGGGAGTAAAAAAAGTGTTAAAATTTTTTTCAACTGAGTAAATTTGAATATCTAATTGGTTTTATTAAGCTATTCATGAATTGGGCAACATCCCACCTAGAAGCAACTAGAAGGGTGCTTCAAGGATTTGTATGAAATGGAAGGGTATTATAGGCAGAACTAGGTAGGACAAGGTTATTAGCAAAAGAAGAAATTATTATTTCAGGCCAGCTCACCTACCTTTGGAGCTTAGAAAATGACAGGGGTTTTATCATGCCAGTTACCTTACTAGTATTAATCAAGAAATTCCACTGATTGGTTTAAAATTCCACACCTGAGAGAGGCTAAAACTGCAAATAGGTTAATTATTAAGTTTTGGTTTGGTGACATGGCTCAGCAAAAGTGATTGCATTTTGGCCTTTGCTTCTTTTTTCTTTTTTTCTTTTCTTAAAGTAAAGTGTGTTTAACCTTTCATTTCTATCCTGAAGTCTTATAGGAGAGCCTTTAAAAGTTCTATTTTTTATTATCTTACTTTGGAGATGAAAATAAGAGGGAGAACAAATACCATCATGTTTATACATTGTTACATGGAAGCAAATTTAGAGCAAATTGAAGATTTAAAATACATGGTTTACATGGGGAATTGTCACGTCTGAAATAGCTTCAAAATAATTCAACAGGAAGGGATAAAAATGAAGTTGATAATTACTGAAACTTGATATTGTGCCCATGGGAGCTTATTGCACTATTTTCTATTTTGTATACATTTGAGATTTTTCATAAGAAAAAGCTAAAAAAAATTCATATGGATTGAGAAAGTGGACATTCTCTCACACACTATTAATGAAAGCATAAATTGTCACAACCTAATTATCACAAACTAATGTGGAATAACTGCTAAAATTAAAAATCATCTGCACAGCAAAGGAAACTATCAACAAAATGAAAAGGGAACCTATCGAATGGGAGAAAATATTTACAATCATGTATCTGATACAGGGTTAATATCCAAAACGTATAAAGAACTAATACAACTCAACAGTAAATAACCAATAATCCAATTTAAAAATGAGAAGAGGATCTGAATAGACATTTTTCCAAAAAATATACAAATGATCACTTGGCATATAAAAAGGTGCTCAACAGCACTAATCATCAGAAAAATTCAAATCAAAATCACAATGAGATATCACCTCACACCTGATAGAACGGTTATTACAAAAAAGACAAGAAATAACAAGAGTTAGTGAGGATGAGGAGAAAAGGGAACCCTTATAAATTGGAATAACCACTTTGAAAAACAGTATGGAGGTTTCCTTGAAAAATAAAACTACTATATGATCCAGCAATTCCTTTCCTGGGTATTTATCCAAAGAAAACAAAATCACTACCTCAGAAAGATATATGTACTCCCATGTTCATTGCAGTATTATTTACAATAGCCAAGACAGTGAAGCAACATAAATGCCCATCGATGGATGAATGGATAAAGAAATACAGTACACAGCATACACACACACATACTGAAATATTATTCAGCCATAAAAAGGGAAATCTTACCATTTGCAAAAATATGGATAAATCTTGAGAATATTATGCTAAGTCAGACAGAGAAAGACCAATATTGTATAATCTCACTTACATATGGGACCTTAAAAGACAAGACCCAACCTTGAACTCATTGACAGAGAACAGATTAGTGGTTTTGTAGGGGGGAGATGGGGAGAGTTGATCAAAAGATATAAAGTTCCAGTTATTAAATAAATAAGTCCTAGGGCCATAATGTACAGATAGCATTATCATGGTGACTATAGTAAATATGTTATTGTATTTTTTAAAGTAGCTAAGACAATAGATCTTAAAAGTTCTCATTACAAGAAAAAAATTGTAACTAAGTGTAATGATGGATATTAACTAAACCTATTGTGATCATTTTGCAAAGGTGGGGATTCAGAACAAGCCACCCCAAGATGTGCCTCAGTGGTATGGATATTACAGCTAAAGGAAATTTTAGCTTCAGGCTGAAGGGAAACTCCCCCCCTCCCCAACAACCTAGAAGAACTTGAATTAGGGGCCTTGCCCATAATAAAAGATTGTCTATCAGAGATAACCTCTTTTGACCTATCTGCACGTCAGGACAAACTTCTATTTACTAAACATCTGCCCTTCTTATCTTTCTACAAAGACCCTTTGAAGGCCCTGAAGCCATCTTACCTCATCCCTAGCTCAGAATGTTTTATACACCCATGCACGCTTTCTACCTCTGAACCTCTCTCATGTACGAGGGGTTCCCAACATATGCATTAAATGTGATTTTTTTTTCTTGCTGATCTGTCTCATGTCTGATTATTAGACCGGCCAGAAAATATTGAGGGTAGAGGAAAATGTGTTCTTGCCCCACACAACATATAAAAATATCAAATCATTATGTTGTATACATGAAACTAATACAATGTTATATGTCAATTATTATCACTAAAAATTTTTTAATTAAATTACCTATATGCATACTCTTTGATTCATTAGTCTAGTCTGAAATCTAGCCTACAGAAATAACATTAGTATTTACGTATGAGGATGTCCAAGGAGATCCAAGATGGTGGAGTAGAAAAGCACTGTGCATGCTTCTTTCCAGAAACACATTAAAATTACAACTAACTTATAGAAAAATCAACCTGGAGTACCATCTTTATATCTTTATAAAGCTATAAAGAGAAACTACATTGAGACTGGTAGGAGAGGCAGAGACACAAAATGAGCTAGACCCAAACATCTGTGTGGCAGTTGAGAATTAGGAGGGATATGGAGATTCAGCTGTGGAGATTCCCCCAGAGGAGCAAAGAACCCTAGCCCCACACCAGGCTCCCCAGTCCAAAGTACTGGTGCTCAGAAGAGGAGCCATAACATCTCGCTATGAAAAACAGTGGGGATTCTGACCATCTGGGTGGGATGGAAGGCTGCAGAAAACCCAGACATCATCTTAAATGGCCCATGAACTGACTCTCTCACTCCCAGACACTCACCCTGGGCTCTGGCAGAAGGACGGTGACTGAGGAGGCATCAGAGGCATTCAGGGAGCACACTGAGGTGTGTGGATTTGGAGCGAGGGTGGGAGGACAGTCGCGATTTTCCCTATGTGGGGTACTTCTTCCTTGCAGCCAGCAGGTGTATGCCATCTTTCCTGTGTTGAGCCCTCCCCAACACGGCCAAATCTGAATACGATTGATGTGGTGAGCTCCACTAGGACCCTGCCCTACACAACTCCCCCAACACCAGAAGCATTTTCTCTCAAGAAGCCAACCCCCCTTACATTGCACTCTTTCTTGGAAAACTATCAGAGTCCCCAGGCCCAAGGTGGGTGGTAATTGGCCTCGGCGTGCTCTGAGACTTTCGCTAAGTAGTTTCAGGCTCAGCACTGGCATCAAACCAGAGACTACATTAACCTGATGACCACAACTCTTCCCACTCTAGTGACTCCCTAAGACCCTGCCTCACCCACTCACTTACAACATGAGGTGTTATCAGTGGCTGAACCTAAAGGAAGATGGCAGGTGGAAGCAGGCCTCCAGGTGTCCTGACTTTTTGCGGAGCTACTCCAGGCCCGGTATTGGTGGCAGCTGTCCTCGGTTTGCAGTGTGGTCTCTTCTATGTGCCTCCAACTTTAGCACAGGCAGCAAACAACTGTGGATCACTTTGTAGCTTCTGTGAGGTAGTCCCCAGTCAGTCGTAGGCAAAGGATGACCTGGGCCTCAACCAGAGCCCCTCCTAAGAGGCCTCAGAACAAACATACTTAGAGTTTGGCTTCAGACCACAGCAGAACACAGCCCAATTAGCGCCACAAGCAGCACACCCAAAGGGCAGCCTCAACAGATACCAGAGCCTGCTGGTACAAATCCCACTCAGTGGGGTAAGGCCCCCACACAGAAGCCTGTAGTTGTGGATGTGGCCACACCCTACAGCCAATCAACCTGAAGGCCAATCCAACACACTGATGTGCCAATAGCAATCAAGGCTCAACTATAATATGATAGAAGAGCACACACAACCCACACAAAGGACACTCCTGGAGCACCCAGAGCAGGTGACCAGGGGAATTATGCCAGGACCCCACAGGGTATATACTACATAAGACCTCCTGGCCAAGACTGGGAAACATAGCAGATCTACCTAACACATAGAAACAAACACAGAGAGGCAGACAAAGAAGGACACAAAGAAATACATCCCAAATGAAAGAACAGGGAAAACTCCAGAAAAAGAACTAAACGAAATGTAGACAACTAACCTACTGGAGACAGAGTTCAAAACAATGGTTATAAGAATGCTCAAGGAAATTAGCGAGAACTTCAACAGAGAGATAGCAAGCATAAAACAGGACATAGAAACTATAAAAAAGAACCAGTCACAAGTGAAGAATACAATAACTGAAATGAAGAATGCACTACAAGGAAACACCAGCAGACTAGATGAAGCAGAGGATTGAATCAGCAATTTGGTTGGGGGTGTGGGTGATAAAAGGGGAAGGGGTTAAGAAATACAAATTGGTTATTAAAAGGTAGCTATGGGATATAGGATATAGCATAAGAAAAATAGTCAATAATATTGTGATAACTACAGTGTTTCCCCACAAATAAGACCTAGCTGGACCATCAGCTGTAATGTGCCTTTTGGAGCAAAAATTAATATAAGACCAGGTCTTATATAACACCGGGTCTATAATATAATATAATATAATATAATATAATATAATATAATACCGGGTCTTATATTAATTTTTGCTCCAGAAAATGCATTAGAGCTGATGGTCCGGCTAGGTCTTATTTTGGGGGACACACGGTAGGTATGGTGTCCAATGGGTACTAGATTTGTTGGGGTGATAGATGGGAGGGCATTGGGGGGCATGGTGAAAAAAATGAAGGGATTAAGAAGTACAAATTGGTAGTTACAAAATAGTCATGGGGATGTAAAGTAAAGCATAGGGAATATACTCGTAGTCAATGATATGGTAATAACTATGTATAGTGCCAGGTGGTTACTAGAGTAGTCAGGGGGATCACTTCTTAACTTATACAAATGTCTCACCACTATACTGTACACCTGAAATTAATATAAAATAATATTGAATGTCAAGTGTAATTATAAAATTTTAAAAGGAGGGAAAGGGTGAAAGGGAATAAGATGTCTAAATTTCCAGGTATAAAACAAACAAATCATGGGGATGCAATGTACAGCACAGGGAATATAGTAAGTGTCGCGTCCAAGTGACAAGGGTTGTGGCAAGCGAGGAGGGCGGCTAAGAAAGACAGTAGCCATGAATAGAGTGCAAGCGGGGCCAAGGGACTCCAGCCTCAAGGACTGGGCCCCAAATCGGCCTACACATTAGCTTTTATTAGTTAGGTGGGGAAGTAAAGGAGATAAAGCTCATCAATCTCAAGATCTGTGAATCCCACACATCATAATAGGAAACTGATTCAAGCCAATCACCCTTGCCTGCAGGCAGCAGAACCGTTAAGTCTCAGGATGTCTGTACTTCCCCAAGGGACAAAACCTTTATGCATATGAATAGATGGAGAGCACCACATTGAATCTCTTCCTTGCAGGTTGTGGGAAGGAATGCAGCCACAGAGGCAGAGGCTCTCCTTAGCCTGGGGAAGGTGGGGGACTGAGCCCAGCTCTGTGAACCCTGTGGGTTCTCCTGTTGGCTCCCACTCGACTGTGCCTGGCTTGAGTTGTCCCCCCCATGGGGAATGTTACTCGTCATTGGCTGACCAGCCATATTTCTGGGGCCAAACAGGGAGACATGAAGTGCAAGCACAAAGGTGAAGCAAAGTCCCTGAAAGGATCTGTCTCACAGACTCTCCTTGCTTTACAGGCAGGTACAGGAGACAGACGGATAGGCTGCTGTGTGGCAACAAGTAAGTAATGTTGGGGTAGCGTGGTGTGATGTCAGATGGTTGCTGGACTTATCATGGTGATCACTTCTTTAGGTATATAAATATTGAATAACTATTGTGTACCCCTGAAACTAATATAATATTGTATGCTAACTGTATTTTTAATAAAAATCTTTTCAAATTTTTAAAAAATAATTTCCAGGAAAAAAAAGATGTTCACTGTACCAACATAATAGCAAAATGCTCATTAAACTAAATGCTCATTAAATAGACCGATAGTTAATAAGAGGAAGAAATGCTATAATCATCTTTTTCATGAGATAAACTTGTATGTACTCAGAAAACAGTCCATGTTAGAGCATTACATTATTTTTTTTTTCTTTTACTGCAAACCAGTGTTATTGGCATTATGCATGTGTCTATTCCCTACTGGGGTGTATAACTGGGGAAGAAGTTTAAAAGGATATAAATCAAATGCATCGTGGTTAATGGAGTACAGGTTTGCTTTCATCCCTTACTGTAAATACTTTGTGTTTTCTTAAATAGAAGGATTATGTTAGAGGTGTTTTTTGTTTGTTCTACTTAAGATCACACACTTAGTGGCAAAGTTGAGCAATAAATCCCTGCAGTCTAGCTCCAGAGGCCCTGCTTTTAACTTCTCACTAAACTGCCTTTATTTGGAGCACTATGTAACATACAAACTAATAATCTCAGAATTTATTTTATTGAATCTTACCTCTCCTATCCAGAGTGACTATTCTTTCCTGATTCCAAGTATCCCTTACTATCCTTGAGTCAAGAATGCCTTTTGTTTCACAAAGTCTTGACCTATACATTTCAAGCCCTGGTTATTCCCTCAGAGATCTAGCTACATGAAGGAAAGAACAAAGACCTAATTACAGAGCTTTAAAATAAGTCAGCTAGTTGTTGTGTCCTTAATATTACAACAACTTAGTTTGGGCATGTAATTAAGCCAATTATCTTGAAAATGCTACAGAAATGTTCAGTAAGCAACCACCCCTCTGGCCCCCTTACCTGGCTTCCCTGCCATTGTTTGGAAGCACAATAGCCTCTTTGTTGCAGAGACAGAGGTAAAAAATTCTCAAGCTCAAAGGTGACAGGATCACTTCATAATTAATCCCAGGATGACCCCACCCCACCCTCCAGAAGTTCTTAGGCTGTAAAGGTTCTCATGTATATGCCTGTTATAACCAAGTCCTTCTAGCCCTGTTCTTGTCTCACTCTTCTACCTCCTCTGCAATTTCTTCTTCCTTAAGGCATTTTAAGGAGAGACATTCAGTTACATAAAGGAGGTAAAGAACATTTTCTTGTTATCCAGCTAAAGGAGTCCTCTTGAAATGAGTTGAGAGGGGATTAGTAAAAAAGGAGAAAACCTTCTGCCAAAAAAAGCACACACAAAAAATGTTGCTAATAGTGCCTGGAATTAATTACATGGGCAGTTACATTATTAATTTTTTCCCTTATTTCTAGTAGCTTTTAGAAGACTGTGATTTACCAGGCATATTTCCTGGCCAAGATTTCTCTTATGGAAAAATTTGCTTTACCTAGACATAGCCCAGCAATTTACGGCACATGTAAGATTAAAGAAGTTCTAGTTTTTTTCAAAGCATACTTTTAAATTATCCTGGTCTTTTCCATTCATTTTTATATGTTAGTCCAGAATCGTGTGTACCATGCATGCTTTCTACTTGAACCTGAAAAATTTTTTGCTCTTGGAGCTCTACATAAAACTGCACAACAGATATGATGAATTATTTAAGATTGATATTGGTCTTACTTGTGACTTGGCAAATTAACTCTGTAGCAATATATAAATCTCATGCACATCTGTATACAGATGAAAATGGTGGCTATCTTTAAAAATCTTCCCCCAGAAAATATGCCCTAGTTAGTATATACAGTAATTCCATGAGGCCCAATAATGCTTACAAGATTCTTTCATCCACTAAAATTTTTTAGGATATTTCCCCCAGAGTGAAATGAATGAATAAACTTTTTCTGATCTTCATATTAAATAATTGCAAAAGTGCCTATCATGGCAGCTGCTCTCTACAAGAACCACAATGAGATAATAATATGACTACCAAAAAGTACCCCATCAACCCCAACTTGTTCCAAGAAATGATCAGCCACGGAAAATGTTCACCCATCAAGCCTTTGTCTTTAAAATGACCCCAAACTGCATACCTCCTTATGGCCAAACGTACCTGACAACCACTTAGAAAGTCTCTCTGCTTCCAAAATTTTCACATTAATAAATGCTTGCCAGTCAGAGACTGTCTTCACTAGATAAAGTCACAACTTTCTAACACTATTGAAAGCCTGCTGAAATTAAAATGATCCCCATTATCATTACTAATATCCATATCATGCGTCACCTAGAGTGAGAAATAGTCCAGAAGGGGATCTCTTTGCCTCCAATGTTCTCATATTCATCCTTTGTCGTACGCTGACAAAGTAGTCTTGGTAGAAGTCAAATCTGTCACTCTTCCCTTATTTTCATGGCACTCCAAGAACTAGCTATAGTAATAAAGCCCAAATACTTTCCATTGAAGAGGACTGATAGTAGTAGTAGTAATAGAATGTTCAAGTTAAAATAAATTTATATATACATATATAAATTTGTAATAAGTTTCCATTAACCTTGATAGATACACTGAAAGGTAGAGAGGTTTTGTTATCCTAGCTGAGAAATCTGAGATTCAAGGAAGCTAAGTATTTCAGTTTATTCGGGATGCTATAACAAATGCCATAGACTGGGTGGTTTACAACAGAAATTTATTTGTCAGTTCTGGAGGCTGCAAGTCCAAGATCAGGGTGCCTGCATGGCCAGGTGAGGGTCTCTCTTCTAGACCACAAACTTCTTGTTGTAACCTCATATGGTGGGGAAAGCTAGGGAGCTCTGTGGGTTATTTCATAAGAGCACTAATCCCATTCATGAGGGCTCCACCTCATGACCCAATAACTTCCCAAAGGCCCCACCTACTAATAACCATCACCTTGGGGTTACAATTTCAACATATACATTTGAGGTTGGGGGAGGCACAAGTATTCAAACCATAGCACTAAGTGAATTTACCCAAGATCACTTAGCTTGTAAATGGCCGAGCCAGAATTTGATCCCATGCTTGTCAGATGCCAAAGTCTGTGCTTCCACTAAATGCCCAATCCCACAGCCATATTAAACTGTATTCTTTCAATATGCTGTTCTGGTTCATATGTCTTTGCCTTTGTACGTGCTTGGACTGATCTCATCTTTTTGTGAAGCTTTCCTTCCCTTCATTCTCTTCAGGCAGAGATGATTATTCTCTCTTTGCATCACTGCTTTAGCTGAAATTTGCCTCTTTCATAGCCCTTATTGCACTTTAATATAATTATTTCCTTATGTTAATATTTCACTAAACTATAAGCTCTTTGAGGATGAAGAATTCCACTCCATTTCCTAGTAAAATTTGTTATTCTGACATACAATGATAGGAATTTTCAGAGAAGGGGAAAACATTTTTTTTATAGACAATTGGGACTCTTTGGTGAAGGAAAAAAATTGAAATAATAATTACTAATTACCTCACAGGATTATTCAGAAGATTAAATTAGTGGTTCTAAAACCTAACTGTATATTGGAATCCTCTTAGGAGATTGGGGTCATATAAATATCCAGATCTAATCCCACATCTTCTGATTCATAAACTGTAAATGGAGAGCTCATGAATCCATATGTATGTAGATACCCAGGGGAGCTACACTGGGCAACTAAATTTGGAAACCACAGAACTTAATGTCATAAGCTATATAAACATTCAGCACAATGCCTAGGGCCTATGGTAAATGCCAATAAATGTTAGAATTTAAGCGATAAAACCTTACAAATGTCATACCACTTTATAATTTATAAAGCACTCACACAAGAATTATCCCATTTGATTTAAAGAACAATACAAGAATCAACATTAATCTCTATTGCCCCAAATTATTCAGTAGATTGCACACTTACATGCTGTATCCTTCAAGTGGAATGAAATAGAGAGATGGAAGCCTCTTAACAATAAGGTCTTCTTTAGCCTGAAAAATATCCTCCTGCTCTCCCAATGGCATGTTGTCTATGATGACTGTCAACTTTGGGTAATCGGAATCTCTAATTTCTTTAAATAGTATTTAGATCCACTGGCATTAGGAGGATAAAGATGAAAGAGTACTGTTCAGGCAAACAACACTTCCGTTACAAGGGATATATTTACAGAAGACAAAAATGAAAATTTAACCAAGAGAATCTAAACCTGTACCTTGCAAGAAAAAAGAGTCCCAAAAGGTTGAGAAAATTTGCTGCTGGAACTCTGATGCCAATTGTGCAATCCCTGCTCACTTCCTGGTGAAACTCCAGAAAGCCCTGAACAAATACTTCCAGATCTTTCTTTCTGAAAGTCCCATGGGGAAGTCTGGAGGTGGCACTGATGAATTAATAAACGTGTACGTCTGAAGCAGTCAATAAGTGACTATAGAAAGATAGTCAATAAGACACGTAAAAAAATAAAACATATGATAGGTTTGGTGTCGAACCAGGTGGTAATGAAATTGGCTGTAATTCCGATAGGAGTGCAGAGTCTCAACAATATAAACATGGCAATTAAAAGGTACACTGAAGAGTGCCAATGCAATGAGCCAGATGGCAAAATAAAATTTTTAAAAAATGGCACGGTGTGAAAGTCATATTACAATAAAAATTAATTTTAACCTGGGTCCAGTAAGTAGTGTCCACGTCTCTTCAGAATCCTTAACTGTATAAAGTTCCCAAGTCCGAACCAGTTCTCTCAGACATGGGCAACAGTGGGCACACAACATTACATCCTTGATAATCTAACACATTAAACATGTGCTTTAACGTGAAATGTTTAAGTGCTGTTAAATTTATTAATTTAATTTACTATATGTAAATGAACCTAACTGATATTAGATTTGTGATTTTAATTTTAAAATTGCAAAATACTTTAACTTGTTTGTAAACATTATTTCAAATTTTAAAAGAAGGTCCAATAATAAACTTCTAAATTTAAACTTATCAGATCTGCAAGTAGCATTTAAATGTTTACAAAGTTTTTTTGGGTTTGTAAGCCTTCCTTGATGATAGTTTGAAGTTCCTGAGAAAAATTAAAATGTAAAATTCATTATTATATTTGAAATTTATAACTTTAGTAAATTGAACGGTATTTTAAATACAAGTACGTGTGAATATTCTCCCTCCAGACATTTAAAAACTCAATCGAATATCTTCCAGGTAGAAATACAATAATCCCCTTTAATCCACAGTTTTGTTCTCTGTGGTTTTGGTTACCCACAATCAACCTCAGTCCAAAAATATTAAATAGAAAATTTTAGAAATAAACAATTCGTAATTTTTAGATTGCGCCCCATTCCGAGTAGCATGATGATATCTCGAGCCATCCTGCTACTTAGCCCATTATGTAGTCACGTAACAGCCATCTCGGTTATCAGTGCTTGTATTCAAGTAACCCTCGTTTTACTTAATAATTGCCCCAAAGCACAAAGGCAGTGATGCTGACAATTCAGATATGCCAAAGAGATGCCATAAACTGCTTCCTTTAAGTGAAAAGGGAACACAGTACAATATTTTGAGAGAAAGACCACATTCATATAACTTTTATTACAGTCTATTGTTATAATTGTTCTATTTTATTGTTAGTAATGGTTAATATCTTACTGTGCCCAATTTATAAATTAAACTTTATCATGTATGTATATAAAAAAAACATTGTATATATAGGGTTTGGTACTATCTGCGGTTTTAGGAATCCACTGGGGATCTTGGAACACAGTCTCTGTGGATGAGGAGGACTACAGTATGGCAGAGGTAGGGGGAACAAAACAGAGAAAGTAAGTGAGCATTGGTTTTGGAAGTGGATCTACTAATATGCTCTGTTTAGAATGACTGATGTCTCTTAAAAGTCTCCAATTCTACTAACATTGAGTGGAATGCCTAAAATTGCTCTGATTTTTATTAGATTATGTACACATTTAGTCAAAGTTTATGTTTAGGACAGGAGCTTCATTCACAAAATTATTTTGATTGTATTCCTAATCATCTAATATATATTCCTTTTAAAAAAGGAAAGGAAGGAGAAAGGGAGAAAAAAGTCAATATTCCTGCCTTCTAGAAGCATTCAAAATATTACTTTTTTACCCTTTCTTGTTTTGAAAATATTCATTCACCAAATATTTTTCAGGTTCCCAAGTGCCAAGTCCAGTGTTATATGCTAAAGATAAGCCCTGAGCAGTATAGGCATGGTGTATACCTGTGCCAAATTTAAATAGAACTTAAATTACAATAAAATAGGCTAAAAAAGTACAAAAGACAAGTAAATATTAACCTTTATAATTAATTTAAAGTATCTCTAAGGTAGATTTCAATTATGCTCTTTACCAAAGTTAACTATATCCTAATATGAATTTAAAGGGTAGATATGGAAAAAATAATGTTCTATTACAGTAAATGCTTTGTAGCTGAATATTTAAGATATCATTTCCATATTTCAGTCTTACAGACCAGTTCAGACTAGTTATTGTTATTGAGTATATACATAATAAACATATAATTATAACGTAACGTATCAACCTAATTATGCTGTTTGGGGAAATGTTTTTTAAATGGTCACAATTAAGATAGTTTAAGAATTGCTTTATAAGCTTAGATAAATACAAAGGACAAAAATTCTTCTAATTCATGGAAATGATCTGAAATTATTTTTAGCCTATTATATGCAATTTTGACATGCCTTCTACATGGATTATCACATGTAACAGATATAGACAGAAATACTTGAAATCAAAGTTACTTACCAAAATCTCTTGAAAAAAATAACCCTATAGTCTATAAGGTTTTAAGAGAAGCAAGTACAGATAAGAAAACTATCTCCATAAGAATGTTCCTGCCTCTTGAGAACATATTTCAATTTCAAAACCATCTAGTATACTTGTTCTTTTCTAAGTGCTTCATCCATTTCCATATACTGAAAAGCATTACTTAGTGAAAAATATAGTTTAGATTAAACTCTTTCCTGCAAGAGTTGGTCAGAAGCATTCCAAATACACAATATTCAAAGGATGAGCTTAACAGGTTAATTCTACTGTCTTAAGTGTAAAGAAAAATTATTACTAGAAAAGAAATAGCATAAAAGTGCACTTCTGTCTGATTCGTTTTGTGCCTTCAGTCCATCAACAACGCTGTATCTTCCTATTTGTTAAGCGCTACTCACCACACTGAAGTTGTACTGATTCATCTACATCTTCTGACATCATGTTTTGTTTTCTCTCATGTTGTACTATACATTTCCTTTCACTCTGTTGAAGCAATAGAAATTATTTTCTCATAAACTGTTCCCAGGCCCTGTTCAAGAATGGGTACATTAAAAGGCCTTGCTTACCTTTTTTTTTTAGATGCCTCTCAAATAATCCTACTATTTTAACTCAAATTCAAAGATCTAGTTTGGTTTCTGAGGAGCTGAAATACTTACTGGCCACCTCCTCACTGATTCTACAGTCTCCAGGCTACCTCCCACTTTCCATTACTCCTTAATCTCATTTGAGAAGATAATGGCAGTATAGTGACTATCAGCAAACATTTGGTGCCTTCCAGATGCCACCTCTGGGACACATGCATGAGTAACACCAGGCTCACCCTATTTCTGGGTTTCCTACTACTTGATAAGTTATCATTGCTTTTCAGTTTCTTCCTCTCTCCTTGTCTAAAATAGGATGTCTAAAATAGCTTGGATAGATAGTGTTATCTGTCTTGCAGGAATGAGACATTAAGCAGTGCCAGTCCATAGAACTTCAGACTCAGCACCTGCATCTGGCTCTGATTCACATCTGTTGGCTACCATCTAGCTCAAAAACATACACGTTTTTTCTATTCACGACCACATGATCAGAAATCCAAACGAAAGCAGGCAGCATGAATTATCTTGTTGATAACAGTGATGAGGTAAGAAGGTCTGTGTGGCAACTCTCAGGAGTCAACAAATACATGTGGAGATCTGGACGTACTTGTTTTCCATCTCTTGGTAGTTCTCATATGATCCAATCAAAGAGGATTTTAATGAAATTTAATTTTAATGTCTCTAAATTAATTAATCAGCTTCAATTACAGTTTCTGGTACCACACCTTATAGCAGGTAGTTACCCAACATAGCACAGAATTGGTTAGGACATACTGGCATCCAGTTTATGTGTGCTCTTTAATACATTTCTTTTTTTTTTTTAATTAAAGTTTATTGGGGTGACAATTGTTAGTAAAGTTACACAGATTTCAGGTGCACAATTCTGTATTACATCATCTATAAATCACATTGAGTGTTCACCACCAAGAGTCAGTGCTCCTTCCATCACCATATATTTGATCCCCTTTAACCCTCATCTACCACCCCCCCTCCATGCTTACCCTCTGGTAACCATTAAACTATTGTCTGTGTCTATGAGTTTTTGTTTCTCATTTGTTTGTCTTGTTCTTTTGTTGTTTTTGGTTCATATACCACATATCGGTGAAATCATATGGTTCTCTGCTTTTTCTGTCTGACTTATTTTGCTTAGCATTATACTCTCAAGATCCATCCATGTTGTCACAAATAGTCCTATTTCATCTTTTCTCACCGCCAAATAGTATTCCATTGTGTATATATACCACAACTTCTTTAACCATATATCTATCGAAGGACAATTTGGTTGTTTCCATATCTTGGCCACCATAAATAAAGCCGCAAGAACATTGGAGCACACATGTCTTTATGTATAAATGTTTTCAGATTTTTTGGGTAGATACCCAGGAGAGGGATTGCTGGGTCATATGGTAATTCTATTCGTAATTTTTTGAGGAACCTCCACGCTGACTTCCATAGCGGCTGCACCAGTCTGCATTCCCACCAACAGTGTATGAGGGTTCCTTTTTCTCCACAGCCTCTCCAACACTTATAACTATTTGTCTTGTTGATGATAGCCATTCTAACTGGGGTGAGGTGATATCTCATTGTGGTTTTTATTTGCATTTTTCTGATGATTAGTGATGTTGAGCATTTTTTCATATGTCTATTTGCCATTTGTATGTCCTCTTTGTAGAAATGTCTCTTCAGGTCTTCTGTCCATTTTTCAATTGGGTTGTTTGTTTTTTTGTTGTTGAGTTGCATGAGTTCCTTGTATATTTTGGATACTAGCCCTTTATCGGAGGCACTGTTTGCAAAAATCTTTTCCCATTCAGTTGGTTGCCTCTTTATTTTGTTGATGATTTCTTTTGCTGTGCAGAAGATTTTAAGTTTGATATAGTCCCATTGATTTATTTTAGCTTTTAACTTCCCTCGCTTTTGGAGTCAAATTCATGAAATGCTCTTTGAACCCAAGGTCCATAAGTTTAGTATCTATGTTTTCGTCTATGCTGTTTATTGTTTCAGGTCTTATGCTTAAGTCTTTGATCCATTTTGAATAAATTTTGGTACATGGTGACAGATAGCAGTTCAGTTTCATTCCTTTGCACGTGGCTTTCCAATTCTCCCAACACCATTTATTGAAGAAGCTGTCTTTTCTCCATTGCATGCTTTTTGCTTCTTTGTCAAAAATTATCTGTCCATATTTATGTGGTTTTATTTCTGGGTTCTCAATTCTATTCCATTGGTCAATGTGTCTGTTTTTCTGCCAATACCATGCTGTTTTAATTAATTAAGTCAGGGAGTATGATATCTCCAGCATTGTTCTTTTTTCTTAATATTGCTTTGGCTATTCGGGGTCTTTTGTGGTTCCAAACAAATCTGATGATCAAGCACAGAAGCATATTAAAGAAAAAGAAAACTTTCTTTAATATGCTTCTGTGCTTGATTTCTTTCTTTAAATCTCAGGGCAGATGCGCAGCACTTTGGATGTTCAGGGTCTATTCTATTTTTTAGGAATAAAAATACTGTATTTTTACCACTATTCCTCCTTGTTTGGTACAGATCCTATAACCCAAAAAGTATTTAATAAAGGTGAATATAATAAAGGTAAATTAACATTTTTTAAGCTAGTGGACTGCCTTTCTGGTTAAACAGAAACTAAACTTTCTCTTTAAAACCACATTTCAGCCATAATTTTGATCTCAAACCCATAATCAACACCTGACAATTAAGGAGATGGTTTCATTGGGGCTATTGTAATAGGGAGAACTTCTGTTAATAAGTGCCATCTCAAGGAAAGGAAGTGGGGCTAGAGTTTTGTAGAGGCAGATAAACAAGGGAGTCATTGAGGAAGGAGGGAGATGGGTCTTAACTAGGAATAAGTGACAGCAGGGTAGTCATTTATAGTTAGCCATTCCTTGGAAGACAAAAGAGTAGGGAGGAAGTGTCCCAACTGTTGCTACTTTCCAGGAACACAGGACTCAAATGAAGTTCAACATTGTCAAGACAATGACAATAATTCAGGATAAATAAATATCATTTATCCTGAACAACTCTCAGAACCAAACATAAATATCCTGAGTGAGATGAAGCAAGATCTAAAAATTAATATCTCAAGGATTCTGATTGGCATTGTTTCTGTAAAATCAGTTAAACCATCTGTTGAGAGATGGTGGCAAATGTCAGTTACTTTAGGGTCCTTGAGGCCCTAAAGAGTTAGGCATTTTAAAAGAGGGATGCTTAAAAGGAAAAGAGAAATATTAGTATAAAAGTTTATATTAAAGTGAAGAGCCAAGTGTTGAGCCCTGAGTATAACCAGTTCAGTGGACACCAAGAGGTTGTTGAGAATCTTTTGGTTATGCAACAATGCTTGTTGAATTTCATGCTCTCTAGCTAGGATGTCGGTACTCTTGGTGATGTTGTCTGCAGTCTTGGTTACATCTTATTAAGAGCATGCTCGACCCAAGAATTTCTCTGGACTTCTTTAACGGTCCAGACACTGACTGGTCCAGGAGAAACCTGGCCCACAACTCTGCCATTGCAGCTGTGAGGTCTTCAAGGTTTTCATCAAGTCATCAGGCTTTAGTTTGCAGGGCTTCTTCCAGTCCTGTGGAAAGGGGTGGCTGCCAGGCAGCCAAGAGTCCTGGGGATTTGGGCAGTCAGGTTTTGGTTCATGAGACCAAACCAAGCAAAAGGGAGAAAAATGGAACCAATTTGGATGGCTACTGTCAGATATTGAAGGAAACTTGCAGAATTTAAAATTTGGTAAGGCTGAACAACTTCAACAATATAACTGAATCCAGTCCAATTTACAGTAGGTACTAAAACTGGTTCTTCCCCAGGGTGGGGGTGGAAGCCTTTAAATCTCTGTCAGATAAGACAGAGTTGGCATATCTATCAGCTACCAGTAATTTACAAAGAGGTATGCAAAAGAGCTCAGAGACCTTGAACCAGGCTTGAATCTGATAACTGAGAAGGGTGTGTTGTAATGATAGAGTTTCCATTGAACATAAGACACCCACCTTTTTTCAAAAATAATCACAAAGAAAGATTATTCTAAAAAAAAAAAAGGATTATTCTTGATCACAAAATAAATCTGGTCTAATTAGATTCAGCCTGATTACTTACATAGGGGTAGCCATAAAGATAATTTACCATCTAGGCCTTCTTAAATTTGCTTTGCTGGAATTTTTCATAAGAAATCTCAGATTAGAATTTTAAATGTTTCTTGAGCCTAGGAAGGCAAGCCAAGAACCTGCTACTGATTTTACCTGAAGTAGCTATAAATTTGGGTTAATTCCTCTCTTCTCAAGATCCCCAAAATGTTCTAAGGTCCCTTAGCTTTCCAGGAAGTAATCTTCCTTCCTCACCTATCAGGCAGGGAACACTGCCTTATAGCCAGGTACGAGTCTAGTTTCCCAAAAAGGGCTTTGTCAGCGTTGCTCTATAAAGTCAATCTTAGTTTCTTAAAAATGTCTGGTCATATAGATTAAATGAACATCATTGTCAAATATGGGTCTGAGTTGAATAACCAATGCTCCCAATTATGTCGTAGTAACAAGGACAGATTCTTTTTGAACCTACGCAAATAATTATATTCTACTAAAATAAGAAGACCCAATAGTTTCCAAATTCTAGAGGGACCAGACAGGCAGAAAAAGATCATTTACAAATATTTTACTTCTGTGTAAAACAAGTCTACTAAATTGTTATGAGATATGAAACTCAGGGTCCTTATGACTTTGATTAAATTTTGTTTTAAATTCTAGCTCTAGAAATCATCTCTCTCTATATAAGCCCCTCAGAGACCTAGCCTTTCCCCCAGATAATCAGTAACCCCTGAGGCAGCAGAAGACAGTAGCCAGGACCTGACTAATGATCATATGGTCCAGACTTCTGGCAAGCAAAAGATAACATTTTGACCTAAGTTATGTTTCAGCTTCTGAGCCCTAAGGTGGAATGACCTTGCGGCTACTTGCCCAGGAAACCAGACAGAGGAACACTGGAAAAGATCTCAGAAATGTCAAGACCTGAAAAAATGATTTATTACCCTTACCTCACTTCTGACCAATCAACTTCCAGCATGACCCCATACCCACTAACTCATGATGTCTTGTGATTTTGCCCTGCATAATCTGTTACCTACACACCATCAAGGAGATTGGGCTTTTGAGCATTAGCTTCCCATTCTCCTGGATGGCACCATTCATCAATAAAATAGACATTATTTCTCCACTGCAATTCTTGGTGTTTAGTGTTTAACTGCTAGCACCAGGTGGACAAACACTTCTATAACAATTATAGATAGCTCAGGAGAAAAAAGAAAGTACTTCTTTATATATGCAAAAAATAAAACATTAAAACATCAACAATATTCCAAACAAAACCCACAATCATGTCTCATTAGTTTATTCAGTCTTATGTAATTAATTCTTGTACTGCTCAGTCTTGGGTTAGCAATCTCATGGGCCCATCTGCCTGACTCAACTAGAATGGTCTCAAAGTTGTTTAAAAGATACAATCAGAAACCTGTACAAAATATAAATAAATAAATAAATACCCCAAACTTGGTATCATCTTTTTCCACAGAGCACTGGTATTTGGGCTTGTAACTGATTGTAAGAGCTTAAAGGAAAGCATTAGAGGCAAAAAAAATTGTAGATATAAAATGACTGTGGTTAAATTATTACTGATAATTTTCCAAAGTGAAAGATCTGATGAGAGTTCTTAACAAGAATAGTACAACTGACAAGGAAATTTGTTGTTTCTGTGGTGTGCAAAAGAAAAGAATAAAGCCAATCCGAAAAAAAAAGAACATTGTAGACTAAATATCTATAAACATAAAATTAACCTATTTTCAAAGAAGAGTGGGTATTAAATTGTCAGCTTAAGAAATGTCCAAACCTGTAGAGAATTTTTTTATAGTTTATTTGAGCCCAAATTGATGACAATTGCTGGGAATCCAGATCTAAAATGCTCTGGAGAATGAGTTTTGTGGTTTCTTTTACACATTTGGAAAAGAAGGAAACATGAAGAAGATTAAATGAGGGTGGCAGAAAGCAAAGTACAGGATAATTAACAAGAATCTGTGCTCTCTTGGGGTGGTTACACTTCTAAGGGGTCTGGAGAAGAGGATTATTCCTGGCATTTCAAAGGTGTGGTAACCTAAATGAACAAGAACAATGGACAGAGCTGGCTCAAGGCAAAGATAAAACTATTACTACAAACACTATATGCCTGGGGTCTGACTACCCACCATGACCTGCCCAGTTAGGTATTTATGATCAGATCACCCTGTGAGGTTACTTTTTGTAGAACCCATTTTTTGTTCTCAATAGCTAATTGATAAAGATGGTGGACATAATCTTTACAAATAAAAAACTTTGGACATAATATATAATAACTATGAGACATAATATACCTTGAACACACAAAGCATATACTTAGAGTATACCAAGAATTATCAAGAATATCAAGTTAAAAGGTTCTATAAGTCTGAACTAGGTCTTAATCGTCTCTATATTTATAAAACTCCATAGGTAAGTTATGTGAATCCCCAACTGAAAACCTCTGGCCTAGATAAACTTTCAAATTTAAAATGTGAAGTTGTAACAAACATTTTAAAAACAATAACTGAATTTACGGCTGACAATGTTATACTGTTGTTGTCTAATATCAGGCAAAGCAGCATCAGAACTCTGATAAATAGAAACATAGCATGGACAGAGAGGGCATTGACAATTCTCTAGGAACTTCCCATGTAGCATATAGTTTCTAAAATATTTGTATTAATAATGTTTTATCATACACATTTAATTTAGGGAAGGCTAAGCATGTTTTCAGATTTGGCAACTTCTCCTCCCCAATGGAATGCAAGTTTTACTCAGCACTATGTGCCAAGAACAAATGAAGTCCCTGGGAATTCCAAGATGCACAAGACACAACTCCTGTCTCCAGAGTCTTGTCTTACAGTTTAGTGGGGGAAATACACAGATGAGTTATGGAATCACAGACTAGCTGCTCTGTACCCAACCCAGGAGAAGTGAGGAAAGTGAGAAAAGGAAGGGAGATGAATGTGGATTACATATGGCTTTTGGAGAAGTGATGCCTAAACTAAATGGTTTGAAGATTAAAAAGGAGAAAAATAAAAGAAAATCCATGTAAACTTCTTTTAAAAGAGCTTAATGAAGTAAATAGATAAGAATTTGATGAAGGTATAGAGAAGGTACAAGATCTTTAAAGAAATTTAAATCAAGAGCACAGATCAAGAATACTGAAATACAAGAGTGCGTTAAATGTAGGTAAAGTGATAGGTGAATTCTTCCTTAATCAGTAGAATGTTCTCGTATCAGTAGAATTTTCTCATAGGGACCTCTGCTGAGTGTGATTTATTGTGTTTCATACAGGAACTAGAGCATTTGAAGATGGCAAAATATGTTTGAAATAGTTGCCAAAGATAAAGAAAATTGTCCAAAGACTGTTAAAGGACTTTCCATTAGCACTGATCCCCTTCCCAGGGCCCCCCATAATATTGAAGATAAAATGTTTCTGGAGAAGCCGATCAACACAATCTGGAACCTTCTCTAACAGGGTCAAAGAGCCATGCTTTTGGGTGGAGAAGGCAAACAGTGACTGAGTATATAGAGACATGAGATCTGGAGTGCACCCAAAGAACACACATAAAAAGGAATCAAGGAAGTGGAGGATTTGGTGCAGTTAATAGTAGGAGTGGGGGTACAGCCTGAAATAGCTGGAAGGAGAGGATCACTCCAGCCCCTAATCTGAACCTAAAGTATTACAAACAGGTCATCGTATTAAATCACTTCATTCTCACATCAACCCTGTGAGGAAAAGTGGCCTACGTTAGAAACCAAAGAATCCCAGAGCTTGTAGAGAAAATATTCTTCCTACAAATTTTTATTACAGAAACTCTTTTGAACCAACCAAGACCAGAGGGTATTTTGGTATTCAATTGATTTTATTTAATTTTATGTTGTCAATGGGTCTGCTTCCAGAGTAAGCTGTTTTGTAGCTAAGGATTTGGGTAATTTACTCAAATGTGTTTTTCAAAGTTTTTTTTTCAGTCCAACAACTGATGAATGGATAAATAAAATGTGGTATAACCAAACAATGGATTCGGCAATAAAAATTAATGAGGTACTGATACATACTACAGTATGGATAAATTTTAAAATGCAATTTCCTGAGTGAAAGAAGCCAGACACAAAAAGTAACATATTGTATAATTCCATTTATATGAACTGTCCAAAATAGGCAATTTATAGAGATATAAAGTAGATTAGTGGTTGCCTAGGGCTGGAGGAAAGAGGGAAGGGAATGGGAAGTGACAAGTAATGAGCACAAGGTTTCTTTTAGGAGAGAAGAAAATGTTCTCAAATTAGATTTTGGTGATGCTTGCACAACCATGTGAACACACTAAAAATATTGAATTGTACACTTTAAAATGTGCAAATTGTATGGAAGGTGAATTCTATATAAATAAAGTTATTTTTTAAAAAAATTATTTATTCGAGGTTTAAGAGAACTAAAATGTACTAACATTTCAAAAACATGATAGTTAACAATTTAGTAATGTGTAATGATATATTTCAGAACCTATACCCTCTATTAAAAATAATTATCATTAATCATACCATGAGAAGATGGTAAATCAATTATTTACCTAATTAATTTAGAAAGACTATTTTTAAAGAACTATGACATTTTGATATAATACATTCTGTTCTTCTTTTTCTTGGAAGCATGTTATTATGGGGACTGCCTTAAAATTCATGTCATGGTATTTGTACTTTCATAATTTAAGTGATTTTAAAACCAATTGTATTGACTTTTGTTCTATAATTATATTTCAATGTGACATTAATGCTTTGGCCTTTGTTTGGTCCATACTTACAAAATTTTGCATTTATTAGTTATTCTAATTACAAAACACTGCTGAATCATTTCATCAAAGATTAATAAAATTCTTCACCATGGATTCCTAAATATTAATTTTCTAGCTCTCTCTTGCCATTTGAGAGATTATCTCATCTCTTTGGGGCTTTTTACTGCTATAGCTGAGGACCAAATTGAGTTTTCAGTTAGCCTTACTTACTTATATTCTTCTTAGCAGCCTTTGTCTTTATGCATTCCTTCACTCAATAATTTACTGAGTACCTCTTATGTGCCAGGCACTGGGAATATGCAACAGACACTATCTCTAGAAACTAAGAGTCCAGGAAAAATGTATCATCGAATAAACAATTACGATAGTGTGGGCATTGTGACAGTACTTACCGGGGGGACCTCAACAGGTATAGGAATCAGACTAGGGCATTTCAAAGAAGGTGATGTCAAAGTTGAGACTTGAACAATGAACAGCAATTAGGGAAGCAATAAGTAGGGTAGTTCAAAGAATATAAAAGTATATAAAAATTATCAGAAATGAGTGACATCGTCAAGCTTCCAAGATAACTTTCCCACAGTTCAGAATGTCTTAAGAATTGAGTTTAAAGGAGGAAGTATGGCTGGAGAGAATTAAAAAGGTTTTGAAATGCCTAGTAAGCTGTTTTAAGTAATTTGGATTTTCTAAGGGCAATGGAAGTCTTTGAAGAGTTTTAAGCTTTCAAACAAGATAAGACCTGTGTTTTAGAAAGACTAAGAAGGATTTTTTTTCCCTCTAAGATAATCCTCAAAACCAGGCAACCTCAAAAATTCTTATAATCATGTTGCCTATAGACTTCAGCTATTATTTCTAAATATTTGACATTTTTCCTGCTTGAAAAAGAGCTATCTCAGTGCAATAATCAGTCCCATCTGTTATCAAGCAATCGATTTACATTGGGATGTCTCTTGGCTCAGAGCTTTTAGGTGCACTGAGTTGAGGACAGTGAGTAAGAACAACCATTTTTAAAACTCTCACTTTGTAGAATGTTCCCCCTTGGAGAAATAATGATGCATTTGCACCGTGGAATATTATGCAATCACTAAAAAATAATAAAGTCTAGCTATGGACATGGAAAGGATTCCAGGAGTAATTCTGATGAGAATTGCAAAATATAAGTAAATGTCTCCATAATCCCATTTTTGCAAAACCATGATATCCCACCATATATTAATATATGTATGTACATGTTTGTATGTTTGAATATAACACCATGAGCATTTACCACAAGATCTGAGCTGAGTAAATTCACTTTTACTCATTGATTTCCATTTCCTTTTGTTATATCCTTTTGTAAGTATACATTTGACTATACAAAAGAAAAAGACCAAGTAAAAAGAACCCCACCAACGAAATCTCAATAGGAATCTCAGATTAGTCCTGATTTTTTAATAAATATGAATACACACACACACACACACACACACACACACACACACACGAAAGGTTGGACTCTCTTCACTAAGTATACACAAATGTGTGAAACAAAATATTGTTTTTGTTCATAGTTAACTTTGTGATTAGGAACTGGAATTCAGGCATAGTAAAGACCTGTTAGGTTTGTGACTCATTCTACATAGATTTTGGGTGGCTTGGTGCCTCTGGCAGTTCAGACTTGTAATGACAAATCATTGATGGAATAACGATTTTCCCCCGCACTTTTGAAATCCTTCATCAAATGAAGAAGTACACTTCAATAGTTTAACTTATGTAGGCTGAATACAGTAAAAATAGATTTGGGATTGTGCTGTTAATACACCTTTTCCAGAATTTTTGTTAAGAGCTCATATTTAACAAGTTACAATTTGATCCCCATTTCCCCCCTATAATTTAATCCCCAAACTCAACTCTAAATATGAAAGGTGTTTGTGTATTAATGTTAAATGTAAATTTATGTACTTTCTAATTATTTCTTACTTAATTCAGTTAAACTTGGTGAGTTTTTGTCTGAGCTCAAATCATTCCTTTGTTCCCAAAGTATTTGTAGAGCATCTATCTCTAAGAGCACTTCACTGGGCTCTGTCATGCAGCTTAGAGTCTATGAGGGGTTACAGAGAATTATGTAAGCAATTATAATACAGTGTGGTAATGACACCTGATAGGAAAACACTGCATGTTCTAAGAATACCGAGAATGGTTGATGGAGAGCATGAAATGACACTCAGCTAAATGAAGTGGGTCAAGACATCACCAAGGAGATCCAAGATGGCAAAGTAGATAAACACTGTTCCTGCTTCCTTCTGCGAACACATTAAAATTACAACTAAATTGTAGAACAATCAACCTGGAGAACCATCTGAAGTCTGGCTGAACACAATTTTTATAACTAAAGATATAAAGAAGATGCCAAGTCGAGACTGGTAGGAGGGAAGGAGACATGAAACTGGCTAACCCCAAACCTCCATGTGTCAGTTGAGAACTGGGAGGGATATCTTGGCCATGGAGCTTCCATCTGGGAGGAGTGAGGACTCTAGCCCCACACTGACATTTTCAGCCCAGAGTACTGGTACCGGGAAGAGTCACCCTCACAACATCTGGCTGTGGAAAACTGGGGATTCCAGCCAATCTGTTGGGATGGAAGATGGCAAGAAACTCAGACGTCCTCTTAAAGGGCCTGTGCATAGACACTCTCACTCCTAGGCACTCACCTTGGGCTCAAGCGGAGGCATAGTTACTCTGGGGGTGTCAAAGACATACAGAGGGCAGACTGAGTTGTGTTGCTTCAGGTTCAGGGCTGGAAGACAGTTGCCATTTTCCTGTGAGGAGGCCCTCCTCCCGTGCAGCCAGCAGGCAGGAGCCATCTTTCCTGTGCTGAGCCTGCCTCCACACAACTAAATCTGAATTTGATTGGCCTGGTGAGCTTCACAGGTCTGCCTTGCTGACTAAATGAGACCTCACCCAAGCTCCCCCAATGTTGGAGGCACTTTCTCCAAGAGCACTCAGCCCCACCCACATTATACTCTTTCTTGGAGAACTATCAGAGTCCTAAAGACCCCAGGTGGGTGACAACTGGCCTCAATGTGTACTGAGGCTTTTTCTGAGTAGCTTCAGGCTAAGTAATGGCACCAAGCCAGAATTTACATTAACCTGGTCACAACTCTTCCCACTCTGGTGACTCCCTGAAACCCTGCCTCACCCAAATTGTGTACCTGTGGGGACAGATCCAGGAGAGCAGTTTCCAGGCTCTTGGCCTCACATGGAAAGGTGCTGGCCCGGGTAGTAGATGACCATCAGCTGTAATCAGATGGCCATCCACTGTCACTGGTTGGCCATCAGCTGTTACCGGTTAGCCATTAGCCACTAATATAACTGCTGTGGCTGTGCTGGCAAGGGGGTTGTTGGTTGGTTGGCAGGCAGAGACCCAGACAGCGGATTGCAGATGGTGTAGATCATACTTCCTTTGTCTTGCCCGGCCACCAGCGAGACTGGGCCCCGCAGGAAGACCCCTTGTTGGGATACTGGCAGATGTTTGCTCCCTATGTCTCCAACCCAGCTGCCAGTGAGAACATAATGGTATGTCTCCCCTAACTATGGCTCCGTTGGTGTTCCTTTCTGGCTTCACCATATCCTGCATTCTTATGTGGGGCGTGGGACCAGAGGCTTTATCAGTGGCTGAAACTTAAGGGAGTCAGCAGGGGGCAGCAGGCCTTGGGGTGTGCTGGCATTTTGCAGAGCTACCCTAGCCCCAGTACTGATGGCAGATGTCACCTGATTTGCAATGTGGCCTCCCCCTCAGGCCTCTAGGGTTAGCACAGGGAGCAAACAACTGCAGATCACTTTGTAGCTTTTACCAGGTAGTCCCCGGCTGGTCATAGGCAGTAGGTGACCTGGGCCTGCACCAGAGCCCCTCCCAAGAGGCCCCAGAACCAACATACTTGGAGGTTGGCCTCAGACCGCAGCAGAGCACCACCCAATTAGTTCCACAAGTGGCAAATGCAAAGGACCATCTCAACAGGCAGCAGAGCCCACTGGGTCAAATCCCACACAGTGGGGTAAGCCCTCCACCTCCACCCCCAACCGCCTGTAAGCTGTGTAAGTGGCCAAACCGCAGAGCCAATCAGCCTGAGGGTCAATCCCACCCACTGATGTGCTAATACCAACCAAGTCTCAACTATAAAAGGAGGGCACACACAACCCACACAAAGGACACTCCTGGAGCACGCAGAGCAGCTGAACAAGGAGACTGTGCCATTGGGCCCCAGACAGCACTTCTACATAAGGCCACCTGGCAAAGACTGGGGGAAGTAGCAGATCTACCTAATATAGAGGGAGTCAAGGGAAGAAACAAACAAACACATTCCAAATGAAAAAAAAACAAAAAACACAGGAGAAAACTCCAGAAAAAGAACTAAACGAAATGGATGCAAGCAACCTACCAGAGATAGAGTTCAAAACAATTGTTATAAGGATGCTCAAGGAACTTAGTAAGACCTTCAAAAGAGAGATAGTAAGCATAAAACAGGACATAGAAATTATAAAAAAGAACCAGTCAGAAGTGAAGAATATAATAACTGAAATGAAGAATGCACTAGAAGGAATCACCAGCAGACTAGATGAAGCAGAGGATCAAATCATTGATTTGTTATTAGACAAGGTAGCAAAAAACACCCAATCAGAACAGGAAAAAAAATCCCCCCAAAAAAGAGAATAGTTTAAGAGACATTTAGAACAATATCAAGAATTACAACATTCACATCATAGGTGTAGCAGAAGAAGAGAGAAAGCAAGGGATTGAGAACCTATTTGAAGAAATGATGGAAAACTTTCCTAACCTGGTGAAGGAAATAGACATACAAGCCCAGGTAGCATAGATAGTCCCAAACAAGATGAACCCAAGCAGACCCACACCAAGACACATTATAATTAAAATGGCAAAGATTAAAGACAAAGAGAGAATCCTAAAAGTAGCAAGAGAATGGAAATTAGTGACTTCTAGGGGAGCGCCCACAAGATTGTCAGCTGATTTCTCAACAGAAACTTTGCAGACCAGAAGGGATTGACACAAAATAGTCAATGTGCTGAAAAGCACGGACCTACAACCAAGATTACTCTACCCAGCAAAGCTATTATTTAGAACCGAAGGACAGATAGAGTTTCCCAGACAAGAAAAATCTGAAAGAGTTCATCACCCCCAAACCAATGTTACAAGGAACCTTAGAGGGACTTTTTTTTAAGACAAGCAAAGAAGAAAAAGATAAAATAATATGAACAATAATATGGCAATAAGTACATATTTATCAACAATGACTTCAAATATAAACGGATTAAATGCTCCAATCAAGTTAGGGTGGCTGAATGGATAAGAAAACAAGATGCTTACATATGCTGCCTGCAAGAGACACACTTCAATACAATACTATCACGATATTATTGACTATATTCCCCATGCTGTACATTACATCCCCATGACTTATTTGTTTTATACCAGGAAATTTGAATCTCTTATTTCCTTTCACCTTGTCCCACTTTTTAAACATTTTTCAATTACAGTTGACATTCAATATTATTTTATATTAGTTTCAAATGTGCAGCTAGACATTTATATAACTTGAGAAGTGATCCTCCTGACTAATCTAGTACCCACCTGACACTATGCATTATTACCATATTATCGACTATATTCCCTATGCTTTACTTTACACCCTCATGACTATTTCATAACTATCAGTTCATACTTCTTAATCTCTACATCTTTTTCGCCCTGCCTCCAACCCCCCTTTCTTCTGGCAACAATCAGCTTGTCCAATAATTATTTCATTGGGCTCTTGTGGCAGTTGTATGTGTAATGCATTTGTAAGTGGTATAGTTCTTGGTTTTACAATTAATTATGATCTACATTAAAATGTCACCTAGGGAAAAATGGGTGGACTTTCAAGTAGATCTACATCTGATGTGGTTATCATGATAGCTTTTGTAGTACCAGAAATCCTGATTGATGATTGTCATTATCCAAAGGTGACTTCATCATTTCCCCCAAACTAGTTCCTCCTCCTCCTCCTCCTCCTCCTCCTCCTCCTCCTCCTCCATTCCCTCAGGGGAGTCAACATCTACATCATCATCCATTCCAGAATTCTCCTCTCCCCCAGCCAAGACTCCCATCCATCATATTTCAAACTCCCAACAAATCCTGCCAATTCTATTCTATAATTTTCTTTCAAAATCTATCCTTTTCGCCATCTCCACTATCACTATCCTGCTTGCATCTTACTTAAACTATTAGAACATCCCATGTGAATTTTAGTAGACCTTCAATCTATTCATTTTCTCCCCCCAAAATCCTTACTTTAAAAATTGTAATAATATAATTACCTGGTTATAAACGAAAGCCCATTACCTAGATTATCATCGGATTTTTTTCAGCAGAAAGTCTGCAGCTAAAAAGGAATAGAATCAATATTCAAGCTATTGATAGAAATTACCAGCCACAAATAATATATCCAGCAGTTATCCTTTAGATATGAAGGAGTAATAAAGACCTTTCCAGATAGACATGTGGTCTGCCAGTTAAGTTCGCAAACTTGCCACCATGCGTTTACATTGGCAACACTGTACAAACAGCTCAGTAAGGTTTCATAACCTTGGTGTATCAGTGTCTCACAGCTGTGTTCGTGTCGACATGTGGCGGTTTCCTGCTGAGTGGCATCCATTATTGTGTGTTTTTGTGCGCCATTGCAAAAATGTCTGAATTATAGCCACAAGCAAACATTAAATTTCTTGTTAAACTTGGCAAGAGTGGAATTGAAATCAGGGATATGTTAGTCCAAGTTTATACAGATAGTACCATGAAGAAAACAGCTGTATACAAATAGATTAAACGTTTTTCTGAGGGGAGAGAACACATCACTGATGAAGAGAGGTCAGGGATACCAGTAACAAGCAGAACTGATAAAAACATTGCAAAAATTCATAGACTTGTGCGTCCAAATCATCAGCTAACTGCAATAAGCATAGCAGACCAAATAAACATAGAGAAACAGTTAGGAAAATCTTAACTGACAATCGTGGCATGAGAAACGTGTGAGCAAAAATGGTCCTGAGGGAGCTCTTACATCACAGCAATGCACAAGCTCACACGGCACTGTCTGGGAGGGAGTTTTTAGCCAGTAAACAAATAACTGTATTGGAACAACCTCCCTACTCATCTGATCTGGCCCCCAGTGACTTCTTTCTTTACTCGAAGATAAAGGAAATATTGAAAGACATTTTGATGACATTCAGGACTTCAATGGTAATATGACAATAGCTCTGATGGCCATTCCAAAAAGAGTTCCAAAATTGCTTTGAAGGGTGGACTAGGCACTGGCGTTGGTACATAGATTCCCAAGCGGAGTACTTCAAAGGTGACTGTAGTGACATTTAGCAATGAGGTATGTAGCACTTTTTCTAGGATGAGTTCTTGAACTTAATTGTCAGACCCCATATATAAGGACACTTTCAAAGTAAAAATTACTACAACAAAAATGAGATGCCATAAGTACAGATGTGGTCAAATTTGGATCTCAATGTGTAAGTTCAATGATTCAATGTATCAAATACCATCCTGACATTGTGGGTGTAGACAACAACAAAATGGTGATGACACAATGTCCTAAAGAAACTGAATTGCAAGAACACTGGGAGAAAAATATAAAGTCTTGTGTGTGTGAATTCAAATTTCTAGTTCAGAGCATCATGACAATTGTAATATATACATAAGTAGTAAAGAAGAGGGGGAAATAGGATGAAAATAATCAAGTAAGGAAAGATAAAACATAAGATATGCTCTTTAATAGGAAGTTACAGGAAAATCAAACATTATATGCTGTATTTAGAATTTAAATCCTACCATTTTCCAGAAACACAATTATGGTAGTTAGCAAACTACAGCAGGTAATTATCAAAAAGGTGAAAATACTCAATATTTTTTCATCCTCTAAATTAGTAATGGCAGTTACTCGAATTTTTAAGTTGTAAAAGGCACATACAGGGATGGAATCACCATGGATTCTACCAGTTATGAAGATTGAAGACCTCTTTGTCAGGATTTTTTAATGTGAAGTGTACAGAGCACTAAGGATTCCACACACCTCCTGAAATTATGTAGTCTGTCATGTGCATATGCAGTTTTCTGGAAGACATTCCACAGATTCTTAAAAATCAGATTCTCAAAAGAGGTTTATGACCATTCCTTCTACCTCCCCATATTAAGAATGATTACTCTGGAAAAGAAACATTTGCTTACAAATTGGTAATATTTGGCTTAGTTTCCTGTTACCAAGGAAGAAAGATCTATTTAGTTTCATGATTTGGTATCTTGTCTTTCCATTTCATATATGTGTGTGTGGGAGGTAAGATTAGTTTACACAAGTTTCCATTACCAACCAGGTGTGGTTTACATTTTTAAGATATCAAGTTAAGAAGGAATCCAGGTTTGCAAACCTCATTTTTAATCTCTGTTGCTGTTATTACTTTGTTTGGTTTAACAAACAAAGCTCCTTCCTTGAATTGCTTTATGATTTTATTTTGGTAAATATAAAGCAAAAAGAATTTTTTTTTTTAATTCCCACAAAGTCTTTCCTCCTATTTAATAAAGAAATTTGTGGATTCTATCAAACATTTTCATTGAGCCCATTTCAAAACTAATATGTAATTAACAGGATCTTGGCAGCTCTATTAGTCAGGGTTCCATGAAAAAACAGAACCAATAGGATATATATAAGTATACAGAAAGGCATTTATTATGAGGGATTGCCTCACCCCATTTTGGAGGCTGAGAAGTCCCTCTACAAGCTAGAGATCCAGGAAAGCTGGTTATGCAGTTCCAGTACAAGACTGAAGTCCGAAGGCCTGGGAACAGGTATGCTGATGTCCAATGGCAAGAGAGGATACATGTCCCAGCTGAAGCAGAGAGAGTGAATTTGCCGTTCCATCTTTTTGTTCTATTCAAACCCTTAATGGGTTGGAAGAGGCCCACCCACATAGGTGAGGGCAATATTCTTTACTCAGTCTACCAAATCATACTAATCTGTTCCAGAAACACCCTTACAGACATACCCAGAAATCATGTTTTACCAGCTATCTGGGCATCCCCTAGCCCAGTCAAGCTGACACATAAAATTAATCATCAAGCAGTCCTACATTAATATTTATTTTAATTTAAAAGGTGAATTCTTTCCCCATTGGGACTCTTAAAGCAATATTTTATTTCTGAAACCTTAGTCACCATCTTCGAGTAGTCCTATTTAGAAAGTTCTGTTTTATGGTCTATATTCTAGGAATATCATTTTAATTACCATGTTGAGTCCCATAAAACACGTTCACTTAAATTAGAAGTGATAATGCTTTTCAGTAATTAAGTATATATTGCTAAACAAGAGGTGCCTTTAATCTCCTTTATACTACTGAGAAAGAGGAATTGGATATTATTGTGGGAAATAATTCTTCTGGCAAAGAAGGCAGAGAGAAAGTATGAGGACACATAAACAAAGTCTGTTAAATGATGGGTGTTTGAACTCAGTGGCTCCAAACTTGAGGTGAACAGGAAATGGGTCTAAGATTTCCAGACAGTTGCTGAGTCAAGGTATTTTAAGATGGGAAAATAAGGAACATTTTAATTCTAACTTGAAGTATCAATACACTTCAGACAAAGATGTAAAAAAATGTTTGGATATGTTTCAATTATCTAGCACTGCATAACAGACAACAAAAAAATGTGGTTTAAAACAATAGACATTTTATTGTATCTCATGATTTTGTTAAGTCAGGAATTTGGGCCAGGTTTGCTGACTGATTCAAATATTATCATTTCTTTCTCACACATATACTAGATGGAATACTTTTATAAAGAGACATTTTCCTTCATCTATTGTTTAATTACCTAGCAGAACCCTTCACAGAGTTAAGGCAGGATAAAAGTTTGATTCTTTTCCTCTAGTTACCAGTTTTCATGAAAATGAATTGTCTTCCTTTCATTCTCCAAAGACAACCAGTTTAATAAAAAAAATATAAAGAACTCATGGATTTAAGGACATTTGAAGGTTTTCAAAAAATTGCAATTTTTAATCTTACTGAAGTTCAAATTGCCCCATGTTTGGTCAGTAGTGGGAGTCACTTCAAATTGACCCCTGGATCTTTAGACAAGATGTCAGTTGTCTTCGATAACTTCCTTGATTTTTGGTAAGAAAGACATTTCGGACAATTACTCCAATACAATTACTGTAAAGTTAGGAAATATTTCTTTCACATGTTCCTACCAGTCTCTCTCCATTTTAACAGGTGTGCATTGACAGATCATATAAGCATTATATGCTATATTTTTTTTCTTTTAAACCTCATATTGTTTTTGTTCTACAAATAACAATATAGTTAATGCTCAATATCTGTTCGTACATCACTGTCTTTACAGACATTTTGGTTTTATGAAGCTCATTCTGTAATAGAATTCTTCAGGAGTGCTCAGGAGAACAATATCCACAGGGTTCTTCCATTATGTTTATCTGTGCCTTTGTATTTGAAATGCACTTTTGCTCAATATAAAATCCTTGGATCACATTTTATTTCCTTGAACTTTCTAAATACAATACCCCACTTTCTTCTGGCATAAAGACTTGCTCTTAAAACTGTGATGATAATTTTTTTCCCCTTTTAAGTTGCTTGGTTTTGTCTAAGAGTTCAAGGAACATTTAAAGTTTTTCTTTAAAGTCTAAGTTTTCCTAGGATATGTCTTGGTGTTGGATATCTGGGTTGATATGCTTAGATAAACAATGTTCTCTTTCAATATATAGTTTTAAATCTTTATGATTTTCCGTTTCAGGAAATATTTTTTTGAATTACAGTTTTGAATTATCTCTTCCACTTCTTTGCTTGGGTTTCCTTTTTTAGTGACTCCGATTGTAATTATGTTGGATCTTCTTTGCTTATCTTCAATATTCATTATTTTCTTTTGAAATCTATTTACCTTTGTATTTTTAGTTTTAGTTTTTTCCCCTTTCTACCCTCTATTTCTCTTAAGGCATTATCTCTTACATTTATTTATCTGTGTGTTGCATCTAGTTTAACTCTTATTTCTAAGATTATTTTTTTCTTTTACTTCTCTTCCTTTCTTAAGTTATATCACCTCTTTCCAGAGATTTTTAAACTCTGGTTTATGTTGTTCTTCCATAGCATGTGTCATTTCAAAGATCTTCAGCTTATTGTAAAATTTCTTTGCGGTTATCTGTACACTTAGGCACTTTATCTAGTTATTAATATCATTCATTTACTCAACACATATTTATTGAGCATGTAGATAGGCTTTGTAGCCTGAAGTTGAACCACACTAGCCAATCAAGCTTATTGTTTTATGCTACTCAAATTTTGTGGTTGTTTGCTATACAACAAAAAGCTAATATACCATATTTATAATTATTAAGTCCTATTTGTGTTTATCTCAGCAGAATACTTTTACACCATGAATTCTCCATTCTTGAAATCTTCATTTTTGATCCTATCAACTGGATTTATGTCTTCCAAAACATTTTAAGGAAATATATTTTCCAGGAATTAAAAGTTTGAAATTGTTTTTTTTTTTTCTTCCACAAATGAATGACATATATGTGATTTAGAAAATTGCTGAGTCATAATACTTTCCCTCTGGATCTTTGTAGATATTGCCTCATTATCTTTTGGCATTTAGTTTAATGAAAAAATTTTGACTGATTTTTTTTGTCCTTTTGTAGGCTGTTAGGTTTTTTTTTTGTGTGGAAAAAAAATGCTTGCAACACATTTTTTAAATTCTTCAAACTAAAAAAAAAAAAATTCTTCAGCATGTTTTTCGTTCATAGCCTCTCTTAATTGATTCTGTCTTGAATTCAGTGCACTCTTTCACTTGCAGACTAATGAGAGCTCATAAACATTTTCTATTATATTTTTTCATTATTTAGTCTATTCATTTTATACATGTGTATTATTTCCTCTAATTGTATTAATTAATCAAAGGCTGTTCCTCATTTCTCTGACTCCTATATTTATCATTACTTTAAATCTCATGGATTTCATCTCCTTGTCTTTTTCATCTGCATTCTAGGGGGAAAGGTGGTTTTCACTTCTTCTCCCATATCAATAATTAAATTTTTCTAGTTACTTTGAAAAATAGTTAGGTCTAATGAGTTATAATCTGTAAACGGTAAGATTAACCCCTTTTAAGTCTACAGTTGAGTAAGATTTGACAAACATATTTAGTCACCACCATAATAAGTCCACTCTGGGAAAAGAAAAGACAGTAGAGAACCAAGGACTGACCTTTGGAAAATGGCCATATTTTGGATCAGAAGGAAAAAAAAAAATTAGAGGACTGGCTTTTTAGCTCCACTTTCTGCTATCATTATAGAAGATTTCAGGGCCCATATAGAGAATCCTTCCACTCTCTTGGCCCTATTATGGGCTGAATGGTGTCCCCCCGAAAAATTCATATGTTAAAGTTCTAACCCTGTATCTCAGAAAGTGACTCTACTTGGATACAGAGCCTTTAGAGAGGTAATTAAGTTAAAATGTAGTCATTAGGGTGGGTCCTAATCCAATAACATTGGTGTCCTTCTAAGATGAGGAAATTTGGACACTGACAAGTGCATAAGGAAGACTATGTAAAGCAGAAGACAGCCATCTCCAGGAGAGAGGCTTAGAACAGATCCTTCCTTCATGGTCCTCAGCAGAAGTCAACCCTGCCATCTCCTTGATATAGCACTTCTAGTCTTCACAGCTGTGAGGAAGTAAATTTCTGTGGTATAAACCAACTAGTCTGTGATATTTTGTTATGGCAGTCTGTGGTACTTGTTATATACTTTCTCAATCTTTTGATCCACCATCAAGCAAAATCTCAAACATGGACTATTCCAATCCTCCCAGGTTATTTAAAGAATGCTGCAGAACCACCCCACCCTTACAACTGGGCAAGAGTGGCTCCTGTATAGGACCTAGTGCCTTAGAGGCTCAATCTAGCTTTTTTCCAGCTGTGCCCCACCCCAAAGGTCAAGGAATCCGTGGGGATAAGAAGACATATTAACTCAGAACCTGTACCTTAACTTTTAGACAGTGGTTTCATGTACCTGGTCTCTGAAATTCTCTGTTCACACAACTCCAAGAAAGCTAACAGTGACTTTTCCCCAGTCATGCCTGCTGATGGCCAACAGTGCTTCTAATATCAATATCCTTAGGCCTAACATGTAGCAAAAGGCCCCTAGGCACAAGAGGTGACCAAGCAGCGGGGCGTGGGTAGGTTTGCCAAATAAGATACAGGACATCTTGTTAAAATGAATATCAGACAGACAACAAATAATTTTTTAGTGTAAGCAAGTTCTGAATATTGCATGGGACACATTGATACTAAAAAAGTATTTGTTGTTCATCTAAAATACAAATTTAACAGACCATCCTTTTTTTTTCCCCCCCAACAAATATGGCAACTCTAGGTGGGGTCAGAATTGGACAATTGAGCTGGGTGACCATATGCATGAGAGCAAGGCCCATAACGGTATTGGAGTGGGGGTGGGGGTAACACAGGAAAGCCAGGATACATGGGCCAATCTATTTCCTTGAATCACCCGTATTTTGTCTGACACACAGGAATTCTAAATTCATCCTCATTTTCAAGGTCATTTTCAAAACAGGACAATAGAACACATTTTATTTTTACATTTTTTAACTGTATTTATAATAGTTAAATATTTAGATATTTGGTACGCAGGTCTCCGTTTTCACTCTTGCCCCAGCTGTACAAAAATGTCAAGGGGGTTAGGACTGCTGCAGAATATTGCCCTGAGTCATCACCAACTATATTTAAAAGATGAGGAAACTAAGGCTTAGAGAAGTTATATATAATTTGTTCAGTCGTTCGCTAGTGAAATCCATTTTCAATGTTAGATCTGTTTGAATACAAACCAAATATTTTTAAATTACATATACAGTATGGTGACTATAGTTAATAATGCTGTCTTGTATATTTGCAAGTTGATAATAGAGATCTTAAAGGAAATATTCTTCACCACCAAAAATAATTTACTACTTGTAAGTTGAACGTATCCTTCGATTACATCATTTAACATGCATGCAAAAAGCGAGAACATTTCAGGGATATCAAAGATAGATATAATGGAAATCCCAGTTGTTCAGGCTTTTATCCTTAATTTTATGGGTTCAGACACTGTTTTGTAAGTGTATCCACATCTGACAAACCAATGGGTTAGTGTTACAATTCGAAACACTGATTTATAAGACAATGCGAATTTAAGTTGATAACGACCAATGTATTTGGCAGAATGATAATTTGTAGTAATTCCTTTTAAGAGGATCAAATTATAACTCCAAACTGCCTTGGTCTAATGTTAGAACAACAGGAGTAAATACTCTTAAGGTATTATTTCCATCAAGATAGGTGAACTGTCATATTCCACTCTAAGAACAACCCAGACGACAGTGGGCAGGCAGTTCATATGCTTTGAAGCTCAACACACCTGGGTTTTTACTACTTAAGTACTTAACATCTGCAGGCCTCGGTTTCCTTATTTCGTAAAAATAGGATTCCTTTAAGAGTTCAGATTATCCACGTAAAACATTTAGCATATTATCATGATACTACTTATATTTTACATAAAATATACATCAAACATATATTATTGTTATGCTATTTGTTGTCATTGTTCTATTTATTACTGTTCTATTTAACAACTCTAGCTAACCTGGAGAAACAGGCCACAAGCGCTTTCCCCATAGAGAAAGGCGGGTACGAGTTACCATGACAACAGCGCGCGCCTAGACATTTTCCGCTGGTGCGTCGCTGGGGAAGAAAAGAGCCTAGGCTGCGTGTTGCGTCATCACTACGCGCTCGTTGGGTTTCTCCGTGCTGTTTTGGAAGGTCCCGGCCCGGCTCCCGTCGCCGCAAGCCAGGAATTTTTTTTTTTCCCCTCCAATCTTTGTTACATCGCACCAAGACTGCAAGACTGTAAGTACTGCAGGAAGAAAGAAAGAAAACGGGCGAGTGAGCATTGAAACAGATGCCGCGGCACACTACCCATCTCGGACCCTTCCCTGTGTTTTCTTGATCCTATCAGCTTCCTCTCAGCTGGGATCGCGCCGCGTAACTTCCGGGCGGGTGCCCGCCTGCACGGCCTCCGCCGCTCCCCTGCTTTGGCCCCTTTGTGTCCCCGCAGTGTCGAGGCGCGGGCCCTGGCACGTCCTTTCTCGAGGCAGAGTGCACCGTAGGGCAGGGAGCTTCTTACTGTGGGCGGGCGCACGGCCCCCAGGGGGGTTAGAGTGGGGAACGTGCCTGCGCGTGCTGGGGTAAGAGGAGGTTGCACGAGGGTCAGCTTGTGGTTTGAGGAAGGAGGGGCGTGGGGGGTGGGGAACGAAGGGGAGCAAAAGCAGTGGGGGAAAAAAAAAAAAAAAGATACCCCTGTCCACCTTCTAATCGTGGCCTAACAATGAAGCGCAGCCATAATGGCCATGCTGAGCCTTTGGCACATTTGCGGGCTCTTAATTGCCTTGGGAGTGAACTGCTGTGGCTTTGTATTTTATACTGTTTTCATGGCCTCTTTTTCTCTTTTAATTTTCTCCCTGCAGATAGTTCATTTAAAACTCCCAACCCCACAGGGTGGTGGTTTCTACCAATATGAATCTTTTCAACCTGGACCGTTTTCGCTTTGAAAAAAGGAGTAAGATTGAGGAAGCTCCTGAAGCAACCCCTCAACCCTCCCAGCCTGGCCCTTCTTCACCAATTTCTCTTAGTGCTGAAGAGGAGAATGCTGAAGGGGAAGTTAGCAGGGCAGGCACCCCTGATTCAGATATAACTGAAAAAACAGGTGAGTTACAATGATGCAAATTGATGTAGCATCAGGAGATATTTTTAAAAGATGAAAGGCAGAAGTGATATTTTTATTCTTGATGTTATGCCTAATAATGCATTGTTTTCCACCGTGCCCTTTTAAATACAATTTTAGGACTGCCATAGACATCCTGTATCTCCAATTAAGTGTCCATCCATTAAAGCTTCACTTTTATTTTTGGAAAATGGCCCTATGATGGAAGTTCAAGTCAGAATTTAGGTTATCCTTAGGTCAGAGTGGTTGCTACTAGAAGAGGAACTAGGCGATTCAGTCCTATGAATCACCTAGTTATTTATCACCTAGTTATTTGGCCAGACATTTGATTCCAGTATTTCTCCAAAAATATTGATCACCTATTATTAGCTAAACTATTCAAGGTTCCTGAAGACAGTCTCTGTGAACAAATGAAGATCACATTCAGATTTTGCCACTACTTCCTGGAGGTCCTCTGAGTGCTCAAGAATAATTGGTATTGTTCATGGTGAATGAACCATTTTTAACCTCCAGCAGATTGTCAGGGATAATAGGATTTGAGAAGAAGCCAAAAATTAACATTTCCATTGTAATCTATGTTCTTTGGTCAGTTAAATATTTAGAATATATTTGAATTCTTACTATGTTTAGGCATAGTGCTTAGTGCTTCACATTCTCTCATTTAATTTACACAGCAGTCCTACTAGATTTCTACATTTTGCAGAAATGAGACCCAAGGAGGTTAAATTGTTAAGAAGTTGGTAGAATCAGAACTCAGAGGCAAGCAGTCTAATTCCTGATCTTAAACTTAATCGTATACATACAGTTTCTGATGAACGGTGAAAAGAATATAAGAAGTTTTAATGTTCATTTTTGTAATACCTTTTTAAATGCAAAACTCAGTATTTCACAAGCAGCTTTTAGATTAAGGTGGCCCTGACAAGATTGATAAAATATAGGCCTTAGCTTAACCCTGGGTGTCTCTGTTTTGTTTGGTACTCTTCTATTTAAATGTAACAGTGATGGCAGAATATAAGTTATGGAATAACATTTTAAAATACTTTAGTGTAATTGGAACATGGGGGAATGATATAGTTGAATTAAGTGATAATTAGAAGTCAGAACTTGAAAGGCTTTGTCTAAAGGGTTTTGAACTTGTCTGAATTCTGTGGGGAAGCACTGAAGGATTTTAAGCACAGGAGGTATATTCCTGTGTTTATTCTTTAAACATAATTTGATTCGCATAACATGCTATAGTTAATGTCTAAACATCCAGGTACTTTACTACTTTAACAGTAAATGCATTAGTATGTTTCTTATGTAGTTAAGGCAGGGAAGGGAAGGGTTGTAGGCATGAATTTTGAGTCCTTAGACGCCTCTGCTTCTCCGTTTTAGTTAAATGTGACATTGAACAAGTCACTTAAAATCTGAGATCCACAATTTTTTCATTTGTAAAATAAAAGCACTTTGTAAAATGGAAATCAGTGGAATTTTTAGTTATTTATCAATATTAGTAATGTAAAATTCTTAATTGTCTTTTCTAATCAGCAGATGCTGTTTTGCATTACCTTTTTTTTTTTTTTGTCTGAGGAGACTTCACTCCTTTTTATTGGGACTTTAGGAATCTCGTAGTTAGTCTTCAGACACTGGAAAATATGAAAATGAGGTTCATCTGGGAATGGTGAGAATTCATCCTATTAGGAATAGAGAGCTTTGGTTTAAAACACATTATTGTAAATGGTACTGTGAATTTTGGAGAATCTTGAAAACTAAGGCTAAATTTTGACTTTACATTTTGATACTAGGGATCCATTAAAAACTTTAGGTAGAAGGATAAAATGATGAAAGAAAGTTGTGTAAAAATCAGTCTAGCAGTTGTGAATACTCTATATTTTTAGAGGGTAGTGCTTGAAGGGAGAGAAATTTCTTAGGAAGCTTTTATAATGCAAACTTAATAACAGCAGTAGAAATGGAGAAAAAAGAGATGTGACTTTTTTTTTAATTAAAGTTTATGGGGGTGACAATTGTTAGGAGAGTTCCATATATTTCAGGTGTACAATTCTGTAATACATCATCTATATATCACATTGTGTGTTCACCACCCAGAGTCAGTTCTCTTTCTATCACATTTGATCCCCTTTACCCTCATTTACTACCCTTCTCCCCGCTTACCCTCTGGTAACCACTAAACTCTTGTCTGTGTCTATGAGTTTTTGTTTCTTCATTTGTTCGTCTTGTTCTTTTGTTGTCTTCAGTTTTATTTACCACATATCAGTGAAGTCATATCGTTCTCTGCTTTTCTGTCTGACTTACTTCGCTTAGCATAATAATGTCAAGATCCATCCATGTTGTCGCAAATGGTACTGTTTCACCTTTTCTTATGGCTGAATAGTATTCCATTGTGTATATGTACACCACGACTTTTTTATCCATACATCTATTGAAGAACACTTGGATTATTCTGTGTTTTGGCCACTGTAAATAAAGCTGCAGTGAGCTTTGGAGTACATGTCTTTATGGATAAATGTTTTCAGATTTTTTTGATACCCAGAAGAGGGATTGCTGGGTCATATGGTAATTCTATTCTTAATTTTTTGAGGAACCTCCACACTTCCTTCTATAGTGGCTGCACCAATCTGCCTTCCCACCAACAGTGTATGAAGGTTCCTTTTTCTCCACAGCCTCTCCAACACATTACTATTTGTCTTGTTGATGAGAGCCATTCTAACTGGGGTGAGGTGATACCTCATTGTGGTTTTTATTTGCATTTCTCTGATGATTAGTGATGTTGAGCATCTTTTAATATGTCTATTGGCCATCTGTAGGTATGTCCTCTTTGGAGAAATGTCTCTTCAGGTCCTCTGCCCATTTTTTAATGGAATTGTTTTTTTGTTGTTGAGTTGTATGAGCTCCTTGTATATTTTGGATATGAGCCCCTTATTGGAGGCATTGTTTGCAAAAATCTTCTCCCATTTGATTGGTTGCCTCTTTATTTTGTCAATGGCTTCTTTTGCTGTGCAGAAACTTTTTAATTTGATATAGTCCCATTCATTTATTTTAGCTTTTACTTCCCTTGCCTTTCGAGTCAAATTCATAAAGTGCTCTTTGAACCCAAGATCCATACGTGTAGTACCTATATTTTCTTCCATGCAGTTTATTGTTTCAGGTCTTAGGTTTAGGGCTTTGATCCATTTTGAATTAATTTTGGTACATGGTGGCAGATAGCAGTCTAGTTTCATTCTTTTGCATGTGGTTTTCCAATTCTCCCAGCACCATTTATGGAAGAGGCTGTTTTTTCTCTATTTTATGGTTTTGGCTTCTTTGTCAAAAATTATCTGTCCATATTTATGTGTGTTTATTTCTGGGTTCTCAGTTGTATTCCATTGGTCTGTGTGCCTGTTTTTCTGCCAATACCATACTGTTTTGATTATTGTTGCACTGTAGTACAAGCTGAAGTGTAACACTGGCAGCATTGTTCATTTTTCTTAGGCTTGCTTTGACTATTTGTGGTCTTTTGTGGTTTCATACAAATCTGATAATTTTTTTGTTGTTCTATTTCTTTAAAAAATACCATTGGGATTTTGATGGGGATTGCATAAAATCTGTATATTGCTTTGGGTAATATGGCCATTTTAACTCTGTTGATTCTTCCAATCCATGAACATGGAATGCCTTTCCATTTCTTTGTGTCTTCTTCAATTTCTTTTAAAAATATGTTGTAGTTTTTAGTATATAGGTCTTTCACATCCTTGGTTTATTCCTAAGTATTTTATTCTTCTTGTTGGCAATTGCAAAAGGAATTCGTTTTCTTTTTTTCTGAGATTTCATTGTTAGTATTTCATTGTTAGTCCATAGGAATACAATGGACTTTTGTACGTTGATTTTGTAGCCAGCAGCTTTACTGTGTTCATTTATTGTTTCTAATAGCTTTTGGGTAGAATCTTTACGGTTTTCTATATGTAGCATCATGTCATCTACAGAAAGTGACAATTTAACTTACTCATTCCCAATTTGGATGCCTTTTATTTCTTTCTCTTGTCTGATTGCGAGGTCATCAAATACTATGTTGAAAAGCAGATAGGGGACAGCCCTGTCATGTTCCTATCTGTTGTGAACATAGAGCAAAGGGCTTTAGTTTTCACCGTTAATTATGTCAGCTGAGGGTTCATCATATATGGCCTTTATTATGTTAAGGTATTTTCCTTATATACTTATTAAGTGTTTTAATCATAAGTGGATGTTGTATTTTGTCAAATGCTTTTTTTGCATCTATTGCAATAATCATACGATTTTTGTCCTTTATTTTGTTTATGTGGTGTATCACATTGATTTGTGTATGTTGAACCATCCTTGTGCCCCTGGGATGAACCCCACTTGGTTGTGATATATAATCTTTTTAATGCATTGTTGCATTCGATTTGCTAGAATTTTGTTTAGGATTTTTGCATCTGTATTCATCAGAGATATTGGTGTATAGTTTTCTTTTTTTGTGTTATCCTTACCAGATTTTTGTATCATGGTAAGGTTGGCCTCATAAAATGTGTTAGGGAGTGTTGTCTCTTTTTTTTGAAAGAGTTTGAGTAGGACAGGTACTAGATCGTCTTTGAATGTTTGGTAGAATTCACTAGTGAAGCCATCTCGTCCCGGACATTTGCTTTTGGGAAGGTATCAGATGACTGATTCAATTTCCTTCCTGGTGATAAGTCTATTTAGATTTTTCAGTTCTTTGTTATTCAGCCTGGGAAGGCTATATATTTCTAAGAACTTGTCCATTTCTTCTAGGTTATTGAATTTGGTGGCATATAGTTCTTCATAGTAGTCTTGGATGAGCCTTTGTATTTCTGTGGCATCCGTGATAACTTCCCCTCTTTCATTTCTGATTTTGTTTGTGTCTTTTGTCTTTTTATCTTAGTGAATCTAGCCAAGGGTTTGTCAATTTTATTAATCTTTTCAAAGAACCAGCTCTTTGTCGCATTAATTTTTTTCTGTTGTCTTTTTGTTCTCTGTTTCGTTTAGTTCTACTCTGATTTTAATTATTTCCTTCTGCTGACTTTGGGTTTCATTTGTTCTTTTTCTAGTTCTTCAAGGTTTAACGTGAGGTTATTTATCTGGGATTTTTCTTGTTTCTTGAGATAGGCCTATAATGATATAAATTTCCCTCTTAAAACTGCCTTCACTGAATCCCCAAAATTTTGGTAGGATGTATTTTCATTCTCATTTGTTTCTATGTATCTTTTGATCTCTTCTCTTCCTTCTTCTTTGACCTAGTCATTCTTTAAAAGTATGTTGTTTAAACTCCACATTTTTGTTTTTCCTGCTTTCTATTTGCAGTTGATATCCAAAATGCAATGCCTTGTGATCAGAGAATATGCTTCGTATGAATTCAATCTTCTTGAATTTGCTGAGGCTAGTTTTATTTCCCAATAATGGTATATCCTTGAGAATGTTCCATGTACACTAGAAAAGAATGTGTAGTCTGATGTTCTAGGATGAAGTGCTCTATAAATGTCAATTATGTCCATTTCATTTAATGTGTCAGTTAGGGCTCATATTTTTTAATTGATTTTCTGTTTGGATGATCTATCCATAGCTGTCAATGATGTATTTAGGTCCCCTACTATAATTGTTTTGGTCAATTTCTCCCTTTAGTTCTGTTAGTAGTTGCTTGGTATATTTCAGTGTTCCCTGATTGGGGTCATAAATATTGATCACTGTTATGTCTTCTTGTTGTATATCTTCCCCTTTATCATTATGAAATGTCCAGCTTTGTCTCTTGTTACCTTTTTTATCCTGAAGTCTGTTTTATCTGACATCAGTATCGCTGCACCTGCCTTTCTCTGGATACCATTTGCATGGAGTTTCAATTTCCCCTTTTTTACTGTGAGTCTATATTTGTCCTTTAGATGTTACTTTGGAGGCAGTATATGGTTGGGTTAGTTTTTTGATCCAATTGCTACTCTCTGCCTTTTTAGTGGTGAGTTCAGTCCATTTACATTTAGGGTGATTATTGCTATAAAGATTTCCTATTGTTCTATCTTTGGTTTTCTGGTAGGACTTTGTCTCCACTGTTTCTTGGCCTTTTTGTTGCTGTCTGTTATTTCAGTGTGGTGGTATTCTATGATTTTCCCCCGTTTCTTCTTTTATTATGTCATGTATTTCAGTTCTGGATATTTCTTGAGTGGTTACCATTAAGTTTATGTAAAAGAAAGTTTTGGGTGTCCGGATGGCTCAGTTGGTTAGAGCGCGAGCACTGAACAACAGGGTTGCTGGTTCGATTCCCACATGGGCCAGTGAGCTGCACCCCCCCACAACTAGTAGATTGAAGACAGCAAGCTGCCACTGAGCTTCTGAAGGGGTGACTGGATGCCTCAATTGGTTAGAGCGCGAGCTCTCAACAACAGGCTTGCTGGTTCAATTCCTGCATGGGATGGTGGGCTGCGCTCCCTGAAACTAAAGATTGAAAACGGCAACTGGACTTGGAACTGAGCTGTGCGCTTCACAGCTAAACTGAAGGACAACTTCTTGGAGCTGATGGGCCCTGGAGAAACACACTGTCCCCCAATATTCCCCAATAAAAATTTTAAAATGTTTCATATTTAGAGTATTCCATTTTCTTCAGCATGCTTACTTTCTCCATTCCCTTATGTCAGTTCAGACCTTTACTCTCCCCCCTTTTATGTTTTTGTTGTCACAGATTATCCCCATTTATGCTGGTCGAATAGCCTCCTTTAGTATTTCTTTTAGTGCAGATCATGTTAGAAAATTCCCTCAGCTTCTGTATGTCTGGAAAGGTTTTTATTCCTCCTTCATAGCTAAAGGACATCTTTGCTGGATATTATTCTTGGTTCATAATTTCTCTCTTTCAGTAATTTGAATATTTGAGTCCACGCTCTCCTGACTTGTAGAGTTTCTGCTGAAAAATTGTTGACAACTTAATGAGCTTTCCTTTGTAGGTTACCGTCTTCTTTTCCCTGGCTGCCATAAGGATTCTTCCTTTTTCGTTAATTTTTGACAGCTTCAATACAATGTGCCTTGGAGAAGTCCTGTTGGGGTTGAGGTAGTTAGGTGTTCTATTTGCTTCTTGGATTTGAGGATTCAGTTTTTGAGGATTCCACATGTTTGGGAAGTTCTCGTCGACTGTTTGAATATACTCTCTGTTCCCTTTTCTCTTTCTTCTCCTTCTGGTATGCCCATTCTTATATTGCTCTTTCTGATGGACTCAGAAAGTTGTAAAGTTCTTTCATTTCTTTTAACTATTAAGTCTGTTTCTTCAATCTGTGTCATTTCCAGATTTCTATCTTCAGTGTCACTGATTCTTTCATCTGGTCAGCTCTATTACCTAAGCTGGCTGTTTCATTCTTCATTTGTTTTCTTGAGTTTTTAATCTCCAAAAATTCTATTTGGTTCTTTTTTAAGATTTTAATCTCTTTCGTAAAATGTTCGTGTTCTTTGATTGTATTTCTGAGTTCATTAAATTGCCTGTCTATGTTTTCTTGCATCTCATTAAGTTTTTTCAGAACTACAATCTTGAATTCTCTGTCATTTAAGTCACATGTTTCCGTGTCTTTAAGTTCATTTTCTGGAGACTTCATTTTCTTTCTGAGCTGCCGTGTTACCTTGGTTATTCATGGCAGTTAGTGAATTATTATTTCTCTTCCTAGACATCGACAGGAGTGGGTACTACAACAGGTTGGTAGGAAGAGGTCTTTCCTTTTCTTTCTAGTAGGTGTTGGTGGAATGCTTTATTTTCTCTCCGACTACAGCCTTTTATTCTCTCTCACATTGTAATGTTGTATTTTCTCTGCACTGTTCCTGGCTTCTCACACAGTGGGGGCATTCCTGGAAGGTGTACTTATCTTTTGTGAGCAGGTTGCCTGGGTTTCAGGGCACTGCCTCCGTTGGGGGATGTGGAAAGCTTCTGAAGTTCCGAAGCTCTTCCTGCACCAAATTCAGGGCCTGTGTGTTTCAGTGGCTCTGTTTACCCTTGCAGGGATCTGCCTAGATTGGTGTGGACAGGGGTTGGGTGGGTTGTGAGAGGTGGCTCAGAGCAATGGCGGTGACCACCACCACAGCCAGTCCTGCACCCAAGGCTCCCTCCCCTTCGCCGGAACTAGTTGAGCTGTTAGTCTGTGGCTGCGGGCCGCAGTTCTCAGAATTGCAATTACTCTGTTTTTTTGATCTGACACTGCTGCTGTTCTGCTTCTAGCACAAGAGGGTGGGGGTAGGGCTAACTCTGGGAGGGTGAGGAGGGGACGGCTAGGCTCAGTGCCTAAGCCTTCTGTCCTCTGCTTGGCAGTGAGGGCTTAAACTGCCGTTTTCACCCTTCTTCCCTCAATCTTTGTTCCGAGGTCTCTGCCGTGAGCATTGGGTTCAGCCATGTTATATGCTGATCCCTCAGGCGGGACTGGGCCATAAGCAGAGCCCTAGCAGTTCCCAGTGGCTGCGGTAGCTCTGGAATGCAGGGAGCTCGGAGCTTCGAGCTAGGTCTTCATCCTGAGCCTGCGTGGCCTGTCTCCCCACTTTCTACTTCCCTCCTGCTCATCCAAGTTGCTCACCTTTACACTATTTCAGTTGCATGTCTCTTAGTCTTGCCTGTCTGCTGTGTAGGGAGTCCTTTGTGGAGTTATAGTTGTGCAATTTGTTGTAAATTCCAGGGGAGATTTCAAGAGGCTCACATCATGCCGCCATTTCTATGATGTCATCCCTCGAGAATTTTTAAAGTGAGAACGAACGAGGTTTTAAAACTAGATTCCTGATAGAAATAATATAAAATGAATGATAAAAATTTTAGTTTAGTCCATTGGGGAAAGAATGGTAGTTTTGTACATCAGAATAGGTATAAAGTACCCATTGTTAGCCATTGAGACATGCCTTTAAAAATTCAAGTAAAAATCAAAGATCCTGTCCCAAACTAGCATGTTGGAATAGACCAAAGACAACTAAACTTACCATGGGGGATACGAATGTTGAATTGAGTGTTGGGCCTTGGGCTGTGGAGCTAAGATACTGAAGTTGGGTTTAAGATCAGGACTGAATATGTAATTGGAGAATTATCAGGATATGAATATTGACCTTATTTTATCATATGGTAACTTCATATTCTTTCGTTGTGGGATAATGTTATATTTGCACATTTACAAGAGTGTTAGGGTCTAAATCAGCTTATAGGATAAAAATTTTAAAAATTGTAACACTCCTCTTTAGCTAACCCTTTATTTACCTAACATGAGTTAAGATTTTATTTCCTGCCATTCTTCTTCAGTTACTATGCCACAGCCACTGTTTCTTGAGTATGCCAAGCACAGTCCATCTTTCTTTCTTCCCGTATGCTCATTTGCCTCCAAGGCTCTGCTAATACTTGCATATAACTCTCAGCTTCTTCATTTCATTAGGTGTTAGTGAAATGTTACCTTTCTTAGGAGGCCGCCTGGTGATCAGTCTCTCTGAAGTAGCATCTCCTCTACACCCTGCTTTGTTCTGTTTTTCTATATAGTATTTATCACTACCTAACATGTGATGTATTTGTGTTTCCTTTACACTATAATGTGCAAGGAGCACTTGGGGAAAAGGACATGTAAATGTATAGTTGAAAGTACAATATGGTAACTCATAAGGGAAGATTCTAAGTAGTGTAGGATGACAATCCAATTCACAAATGATAGTTCATTCTTTCTGGGAGGATCAGGAAAAGTTACAGAGAGATGACTTTTTGAGGGGACCCTAACCAATGAATCATTGCTTATTCAGTGAACATGGGATGAAAACATATGTTGCTTGAAGAGTCTGTGCTATGTGTATGGGAAGGGGGAGGTTATCTTTGGAAGAGGAGGTTTAGGGCAGTGTAGATGAAGCTGAAAAGAGAAAAGGAACTAGCTGGGGTGTTAGGGACCTTTTATGCTATGTAAGGGAGCATGGTCTTTATTTGGTACAGACTGTAGAGCATTTCATTATGAGAAGACCATTAATGAAGCTATTGCATTTGAAGACTAAATGTAGGGGAATGATAGTCAGGATGACAGGAGGCAGTTTAGGGTAGTTTTATATGACATATTTGATGGTATTTGGTGAGGTTTAAAGATAAATGTTCCCTGCTTAGACAGTTGGGTGATTGACACTATCAACTGAATTAGGCAGTACATTTAGGAGGAAGACCCTAAAACATGTTGAGTTTGAGTTACCTCATTCCAGTAGTGAAGTCTAATAGACGGTTTGTATATCAGAGTTTGGAGCTCAGAGAGTAGTTGGAATCTAAGAAATCAACTTTGGAATCATTGTGGTAGTTAAGAAAAAATGCTCTAAGCATGGTGCATAGTAAGAAATATCAACCTTTAATGATGGTCTAACGAAGGGAAACCAACGACAAATACAAAGGATGACTAGAATAGTTACAGAAATGATAGTGGCCTGGAAGCTAAAGAAAGAAGAGAGTTCCAGTTTGGAGTGTAGTGAACATTGTAAAATGTTGTAGAGAAGTCAAGTTGGATAGGAACTTATCAGAGACCACTTTCCGTTTTGTTTGCCATAGAGAAATTTTACATTTTTATGTGGTCAATTTGGTTCATTCCTTTTCTTTAAGGCTTTTGATCAGACAGGCATTCACTACTACCACATAAATATTTTCATCCATGTTTCTTTCTCGCATATCTGTGCTGACTTTGTTTTTAATTGTAGTAAAATATACACAACAAAACTTACCATCTTAACTATTTTTAAGTGTACAGGTTAAGGAGTGTTAAGTACATTCACATTATTGTACAACCAGTCTAGAACGCTTCATCTTGCAAAACTGAAACTCTATACCTATTAAACAACTGCCTCCTACCCTTAGCCCCTGGCATCTACCCTTGTACTTTCTGTCTATGATTTGACTACTCTGGGAATATCATAAAAGTGGAATCATACAGGATTGTCTTTTTGTGACTGGCTTATTTCACTTCCTCAAGGTTCATCCATGTTGTGCATGTGTCAGAATTCCCTCCCTTTTTAACGCTAAAAAAATACTCCATTGTATGTATACAGCACATTTTATTTATCCACTCATCCATGGATGGATACTTGGATTGCTTTCACCTTTTGGCTCTTGTGACTTAACACTGCTTTGAAATGAGTGTGCAGAAATATCTTTGAGACCCTGTGTGGGGACGGAGTCCCAGAGAGCAGTTTCCAGGCTCTCGACCTCACTTGGAAAGGTGCTGGCTCGGGTAGTAGATGGCCATCAGCTGTGACGAGTTAGCCAATTAGCCACTGATATAACAGCCGGGGCTGTGTTGGTTGATTGGTTGGTTGGCAGGCAGTAAAGCAGACCGCAGATTACGCATCGTGTGGATCCTACTTCCTGTGTCTGGCCCGGCCGCCAGCGAGACTGGGGTGCAGGAAGACCCCTTGTTGGAGTACCGGCAGATCTTTGCTTTTGTATCTCCAACCCACCTGCCAGCGAGAATATAGTGGTATGACTCCCCTATCCATGGCTCCATTGGTGTTCCTTTTTGGCCTCACCATATCCTGCGTTCTTGTGCGGGGAGTGGAACCAGAGACCCTGCGTTACACCCTGCTTTCAGTTCTTTTTGGGTACTTACCCAGAAATGGAATTGCTAGATCATACAAGAAATCACCATGTTTTCCACAGCAGCTATACCATTTTACATTCCCACCAACAGTGCACAGGGTTCCAGTTTCTCCACATCATTGTCAACACTTGTTTTCTGTTGGTTTTTTTGTTTTGTTTTGTTTTTGATAGTGAAACTGATGGATATGAATTCAGTTTTGTGTTGACTTTTTTTAACCTTAAATCTTATTTGGAATTTTTTTTGTTATAAGGACTAAAGAGAGGGTGATTGTTCCTTCTTTCACTCATTATTTGTCATTTACTAGTCAGTTTTCCCAGAATTTTTTTTGACAAATCTTTTTTCTTTTTGTTTTTTATTCCTTCTTCTGCCTCCCACTCCTGCTCTGGTTCAAGCTGTTGTTTCTCAGTCTAGTCGTGTAGGACACAGCTCCCTGGCCCATGCTGGTGTTATGAGCCTTGTGTTCCCCCTGGTTGAGGCATTTGGTAGCTGGTTGGCCGCTCACAACAGCTCACGGAAGCTTTCGACAGCTGCTGGCCACTCACGATGGCTGCCAGCCGCTCACACTGGCTGCTGGCCACCCACGCTAGCCACCGGCTGCTCCTGGCAGCACATGGTAGCCCGCGGAACCACACGGCAGCCCACTGCAGCTCACGCCGACCTCTGGCTGCTCACGGCAGCCCAGCTCCAGGGAGAGCCGTTGTTCACAATCTTAGCTGTAGAGGGCGCAGCTCACTGGCCCATGTGGGAATCGAACCAGTGACCTCAGCTAGGAACATGGCACTCCAGCCACCTGATCCCCCGGGCTGGCCCAAATCTTTTTTCTTATATTTGAAAATTCATCATTATATTCTAAATTCACATGTGTATTTGCATCTTATGGACCATTAGTCTTTCTTCAATCTTAACATTAGTTTGTCACATTATTTTTATTCTTGTAGTTTTATCACATACAGGTTATATATACCACATATATAATATATAGACAGTAGATTTTAATATGAATTTCTTTTTTTCTTCCTTTTTGACCAGAAATTTCAAATAAGTGGTTTCTATGGTTTTTCTTTAAATTTCTAAGTGGCTGAAATTTGCCGCAGTGTTTTTAGTAATATTTACTTCTAATTTCACTGTTTCGTGACTTGAGAATGTGGTCTGTAGTACTTCTTCGATTAATTTACTGAGATTTTCTTTGTGGCTTAATAGACCATTTTTGTAAAAGTTCTTAGAGTACTGTAAAGAAAGACATAATATAATTTACTTAGAGATATAATGATATGCCAATAACAAATGAGTTTTTACTTGTATCATATTTCACTATGAATAATAGTTATAAAGTCAGTTTCTTGGGTCATGACTAAATACATACAACTAATTTTTAATGGAGTAGAATAAATAGAAAATTATCAAAGATGAGGTGTGATCAAAAAATACTGTGTATGTTTAAATTAAAAAAAAAATCATTACAGTAAAAGAGACATTGATTGCCATTAATTCCCCTCACAATACTCCCCCTTGCTTCCAGCACACTTATCCCATCATTCTTGCCACTTTCTGAAGCAGTCTGGGAGTCCTCTTTCGTGTCTTTAGTTGTGCTGTGGTGGCTGCCTGAATGTCCTAGACTGATTCAAAACATTTACATTTCATGGTCATTTTGACTTTGGAGAAGAGCCAGAAGTTGCATGATGCCAGATCTAGTGAATAAGGTGGATGAGGACACATAATGTTTTTATTTGACAGAAAGCTATACCAGAGGTGATGTATGACACAGAGCCTTTCTGTTGTGATGACTAAATACGGTGAATGCTGCTGCCGAGTGCCATCCAACAGAAAGGCAGGGATCTTTAACATGGGAGTGGTGCGTTGAACCTTAGTAACAGTGTGACAACTTTCAGCTTGTTCGGTGCAGTCAGTCAGGTGTGAGCTACGGTTGAAGGAAGCTGTGTTTTAAAAGTGTGTTGTAAATCGTCCTCCATCATGCTCCGTCTCACACATCGTTTCTGTACACGGCAATTTCTGTCAAATAAAAACATTATGGTGTGTCCTCATCCATCTTATTCACCAGATGTCGCACTGTGTGACTTCTGGCTCTTCCCCAAAGTCAAAATGATTCAGGACATCGAGGCATCCACGACGGTGCAACTAAAGACACTCACGAAAGAGGACTTCCAGAACTGCTTCAGAAAGTGGCAAGAACAATTGGATAGGTGTGTTCAAAGTGAGAGGGAGTATTTTGAGGAGGATTAATGGCAATGTGTCTTTTACTGCAATACATTTTTTTAAACATTCACTGTATTTTTTTTATCACACCTTGTATATCACTTACAGTAAAGCTTCTGAAACTTGTCTTTGAGTTATGTGACTTAACAATTTCTGTGTTTAGAGTCATAATCTAAAATGTGTCTCTTACAGTGGGTTCTGATTACAAATGTTTTAAAAACACTGTCCTATATCTTATTTTTGTGTTCTCTTCTCTATTAAGAGCTTAGAAAAGATAATTAAAGCCTCATGTTTATCTCTGTTAACTTTTTGCCTTATGTATTCTATAGTGTTTATATATCCCGTAGTGTAACATTACATTATTAGTATGCAGTTGAGATATATGTCTATTATATTTTTATTTTAGATACAAATTCTGTTATTAAAAAAATAACCTCTCTAGGTTTAACACTTTTGCTTTGTCCAGTATTAATAGCATGACTTAATTTTTCTTTCCGTTTTTTTCTACCTATCTTTATCTTTTCTTTTGGCTTAAACCTGAAACATTTTGTTAGAAACTACTCTTCAATCTTGTATTCAATGTAGTCTTTGTTTCTAGAGCTTTCATCAGAGAGATAGTTTGATGTTTCCTTTATAAGAGGCTAAAGGTATTTCCCTAAGTAGTATGACATTCAAGTTAAAGACTATCCAGATTTTACAATCTATTGTTTTATAATAACCCTTTTAAAAGGGCAAATATATGATCTGTTTTACTTGGTATTCAAAGGAACTGCCTTGAAAGTCGGTTGCCATGTTAGAGAATTGAACCATGTAGGGCAATACACAATTAAAATATCAAAAATGGCACACTTTTGTAAGTCTGCATATAGGTATAGAGGTTTATGTGTTCTCATTTCACTTTGGGAAATCTATTTATGATTATCAAGTTGGTTTAGACTATTTCTATTTGAACTCATAATCTCCCAGGAGTGATTTGTTTTGTTTTGTTTTTGAGTAGTCCTTGATCTTGGACCACTTGGAAATGTGATATCAGTGGCAGGCTTATATGCTTTTGTTTCATGGTAGACTTAGATATGAGAATGGGTACAGCATACTGGAAAAATTTGTAACGTAAAATTGTTTTCTCTTGTGCACCCACTAATGGGGAATTTAATTTGGAATTACTCCCTGGATCCTTAGAGTCTTCTTGGATATGCTAATGATGTTGGTTCCATTACCTTTGGTGAAGAGGAAGTATCATCATCTTGTATCTCTAAAACAAAATAGGCTTTTTAACTGTTTTTGTATGAAAGGACAGACTGTTTTCCCTTATGTTCCTATAGCATGCTATTTATTCCTGTTGGTGCATAGATTATGTCTCAACAGTTATTTGTGTACTTGGCTACTTAGCTCTTATGTTTGTTTCTTTAGGATAAGTGCACCTATAACTTGACTTTTTTTTTTTCTTTTATATCCACCACCTCCTGGTACAGTGCCTTAAACACAAGGAATTCAGCAAATGTCAGAATTGAATAGTAGCCAATGTTTTCCTAATTGTTTTTCCTTTCACCTTTCTTACCTTCATTTTTGTATTTTTCTGTTTTGTTTCCTTGTCTCTTTTGTGCTGCTGCTTGGAAATGCTTATTTGCTGTGGGTCAAAAAGCATCATTGTGTCAGGAATATCTTAGGTTTTTTTTTGCTGTTGCTTACTTCCAAAAATAGTCCAAACAAATCTAAGCATTTGGCACTATTCTAATTCTAGAATATTGAGCATTTTGGAATGTTGATATTTTATATAAACAAGCTCTTACTGCATCCCATTAGTTTTCAAAGTGTGGTCTGTAAACCTTTGGGGTCTCTAAGGTCATAACAATTTTCATAATAATATTAAGACATTATTTGCTCTTTTCACTATGTCGATATTTGCACTGATGGTGCAAAATCAATGGTAGGTAAAATTGCTGGTGCTTTAACACGAATTAAGGCGGAGACTCCAAGCTGTGTAGTCATTGTATTCTTACAATTTTTTAAATCCCAGTTTCACTTAAGAGTATTCTTGATGAGGCAGTAAAAATTAGTTTTAGTAGACCTCAACTTACCAGTATGTACTTTTATAGTATTTTGTGAAACAAATGTGAGCTACCCTTTACTGAATACTAAAATATAGTGTTTATCTTAAGGGAAAGCATTTGAGTGATTGCTTTGAGTTGTGAGCTAAACTTACCGTTTTTTCACAGAACACCACTTTACTTGAAAGAACTACCAACAAATTATAGTTATGCAGATGTTGATACTTAGCAGACATTTTCTCAAAAATACTGTTGTATTATGACCTCCTCCCTCCCCATATTATCGAACTACTTCCTCTGTTAGTCACTTGCCAGTTAGTCTACTGGAATGCCACTTGGTTTGGTGCAGTACGCATGTTTATTATGTATATTTTGGTGGTATGTATTATATATCCAGTAAAAGCTCTAAGTAATTGAGTACGTGACAGAGAGGAAGACAGATTTTTCCTTTATTTTTGTGTTGTTAGCTAAGCATACTACAGGTTAGTTTTAAAAACTGGTGTATGTGTTCACCAAATATATTTTGTACTATAATCTGTATGAAGTAAAGGGAGAATATCATAGAAAAGATGAATATATAATCAAGTTCAAGAAACTCTAGTCCTCCTAATACTTAGAGAATTTTTAGACCCCCCCCCCCCAAGCACTGAGGCATTTAAATGGCTAGGCTTGAAACGATTATTCTTTTCACATAAAGAGAATTATTTTCCTTTTTTTTTTTTTTTTGCCCCCACTCCCCCATCCTCCCACCTCCCATTTCCCCCCTCCCCCCCGCAGTTTTTAAGCCATTGTTTCTCAGTCTAGTTGTGAAGGACGCAGCTCCCTGGCCCATGCTGGTATTATGAGCCTTGCACTCCATCTGGCAGAGGCAGTCCTTCCTCAATCGTTGGTCAGCCGCTCACAGCAGCTCTTACTGGCTGCTGGCGGCTCATAGCTGCCAGCCAGCGAGGCCACCGGCTGTTGGCAGCAGCCCGCAGCAGCTGGCGGCAGCCCTGCTCCAGGGAGAGCTGTTGTTCACAGTCTTAGCTGTAGAGGGCGCAGCTCACTGTCCTATGTGAGAATTGAACCGGTGTCCTTTGGCATTAGGAGCACGGTGCTCCAACCACCTGGCCACCCACTTTTTCTTTTTTTGATATCCTTGGTCCTTATACGTCCCTCCTGCTTCCTCTAGTAAACCTCCCCCCTTTTATTTTTCTAATTTTTTTTATTGGGGAATATTGGGGAACAGTGTGTTTTTCCAGGACCCATCAGCTCTAAGTCAAGTCGTCGTTTTCAATCTAGTTGTGGAGGGCGCAGCTTACTAGCCCATGTGGGAATCGAACTGGCGACCTTGGTATTATGAGCACTACGCGCTAACCACTGAGCCAGCCATCCGCCCTAAAGAGACTTTTTGAAGAAAAGATGATCCAAATCATTTTGCCATAACCCTTTTGAAATTTTATAAGAAAGCAAGACACTATCGTTGAAGTGTTCAGGTGATATGCATTAGATTTAGGTCAAATTTTTGATATAGTAAAGACTAAATTTTTAGTTTTATGTATGATTTGTGATATATTAGGAACACTTTGTGAAGGCAGAATCCATAGTACCTTTATAGTTATTATATAGGAGTTGGACTGCAATTTTGTTAATTTACATAATTATCAAAATTTGCAAATGCCTTCGTATTTATGGCAGTTAACATATGTAGCTGTGATTTGTTTCAATGCAGAGTTCTTAACCCAGGTCACACTCAACATTTATAAAATTGTTCTTTTGGAAAAAATCTGATTTGCTTTTTCTTAGCGTTGATGGGACTTCATTGTAAGAAGTAAAGAAATGTCATTGTTTTAGTGCCATCCAGACCATTGTGGGCCTTGGTTGATGTTATTTACCATTATGGCTCATGAGCCTCATTAGGGGAAGCTAAGAGTTTTAGAGTAGAAGGATTTTTAGATTTTGCTTCAGGTTTGAATTTCATATCTGCTACTTTCTCCTATAAGACTTTGAACAAGTTGCTTCCTCAAATCTGGGTTTATCTATAAAATGGTAGTATAATGTATGCCCTAGGGGTTATTGTGAGGATTGAAAATGTTTGTGTTTCACCTGAGGACTTGAGACTCACTGAGGAAGTAAATAATGGCAGCTATTGTTTTTTAAATCAATATCTTTGAACCAAAAGAGTCATCGGATCATTGCTTTTTAAAGTATACTGTATTCATTTTACCAAGGCCCTGACTATAATACTTTTACTTTAATGTGAGTTCTTTAAATCTGATCTCTTCCTCGAATATATAAGGGAGAATGGTGGTTTGCTAGGAGAAAGGAGAATAATTTTGAAACTCAGCCCTTGGAGAGAGGAGACTGCCATGGCACGAGTGGCCAGGAGGGGTCGGCCTGAGGGGGGAAGGGCGAGGAGATAAAGAAAAGACAAGGAGACAGGAAAGCTGGGATCGGGAGGTCTACTGTCCACGGATGGTGGAGCAGTGGCGCAGTCTTTATTTCACACATGGTTTATATACACTCTTAGAATAATTGTCTATACAAGCAAGTATTAGCAAAACAAGCAAGTATCAGTAGAACATTCTGTTCTGTGTATTGGCAAGTTTGTATGTCTGTGGCTGCATTAATGTTATCTTGTTCTTTCTGGGAAGATGCAGAGGCGAGGCTTCCCATGGATGACCTTGCAGGCTGCAAGGTCCTTGTCAGCTTACAGCCCTCTCCCTACAGGAGACCTTGGTAGAATACACCTCTTTGGACAAATGATGCCAATTTTACTAGTCTGTGAGGGCTGCCATAACAAAATACCACAGACTGGGTGGCTTAAACAGTAGATATTTATTTTCTCGCAGGTCTGGTGGCCTTTCCCTTGGCTTGCAGATGGCCAACTCCTTGTTGTGTCCTCACATGGCCTTTCCCTATACAGGCACATCTTTAGTGTCCCTCTCTAGAACATCATTCATACTGGATTAGGGCCCCACCCTAATGGCTTCTTTTTTTAATTTAATCACCTCTTTGAAGGCTCTATCTCCAAATACATTATATTCTGAGGTACTGGGATTTGGAGCTTCAACATACCGTGTTTCCTCGAAAATAAGACCTAGCCGGACCATCAGCTCTAATGCGTCTTTTGGAGGAAAAATTAATATAAAGACCGGGTAAAATAAGACCGGGTCTTAATATAATATAATATAATATGACAATATAATACCAGGTCTTATATTAATTTTTGTTCCAAAAGACGCATTAGAGCTGATGGTCCAGCTAGGTCTTATTTTTGGAGAAATAGAGTAGGAATTTTGGAGGGGACATTATTCAGCTTATAATACCACCATCACATAAGAGAATGTTTATTGGATACTGGCTGTGTGCCAATACTGAACTACATGCTTAATATATATCATCCAATTTTATGTGTGTATTAGCCCTGCGGTTATTAGCATCTCTTTTTTACAGGTGAGGACAGTGAGACTTAGAGGATTAAGTAACTTGGCTAAGAGACAGGATTGAAATTCAAGTCTTCTGGGCTCCAGTGTCCATTCCATGTTCTCTTAGGCAAGAACTAGACTAGGAAATAAAAGGACAGAGAGAACAGAATTAGCATACAAAATACAAACCTGTTTTGCAGTTTTCAGCAGGGTTTGCTAGTAAATAATGTGTGAAATGGAAAATCATTTAACACCAGCCCTGGTAGACTAGTAATTTTTTCTTTCAAAAGTAGTAGAAATTTTTGGTTATAAAATGGAAACAGTGAGTGAGGTTAAATATTTTTAGCACATTATTCTAATTATAAAAAAAAATTTGTTTTATTTTTAAGTTGCTCCAAATGCCTTCATTCTTTTTTCTTTTGCAGAAGATTCTAGTGTTCCAGAAGCTCCAGTAAATGAAAGAAAAGCAAGTATATCATATTTCAAGAATCAAGGAGGAATACAGTATATTGATTTGTCTTCTGATAGTGAAGATATTGTCTCCCCAAACTGCTCCAATACGGTTCAAGAGACAAAATTCAACAAAGACACAGTGATTATAGTGTAAGCAGCTTAATAGATTCATTATATCTGCATGTATGGGAGAAAAAGTTACTTAATTTGAAATATTTTGATTTCCTTTTTTTTTTTTTCCTTTTCCCTACTATAGCTTGGTTATTTTTTCCTAATTTAGAAATGTAGAGGTTTTGTGTGTGTGTGTGTGTGTGTGTGTGTGTGTGCGTGCGTGTGCACGTGTGTGCGTGTACACGTGCGCGCGTGCGCGTGTGTGTTTCTAGATAATAGTAATTTTCAATTAAGTTTAGTGAGAGCAGATATTTAATTTTTGTAACACTCCATAGATATAAAAATTATTTGAACAACTACCTTTCATTACCTCTAACTGCTTTATCATTTATTCTTGAATCTAATAATTTTAACATTTTTGGGACACATTCTGTGGCATAGTACGGAGCTTGTGTTTTAGTCAGGTAGAAAGATAATAAAAATTGCTGTATGTCAAATAACAGATATTGTGAGCAAAAAGGGAAAGCAGATAAGGAATTCAGGACCTGGGGTAGGGGTGTGGTTTCCAAACAGCACAGTTGGTAGCAGGCTTCATTGAGAAGACCTATGCTTGAGCAAAGACCTGAAGGGGGTAAGAAACTGAACCATATGGAAAGGGGGGCAGGAGGTGTATTTAGGCATTTTGAGTAACCTGTTCAGTGACCCTGAAGGGCTATTATGCCTGACATTTTTGAGCAAAGTGGGGGCACATGATGCAGAGAGAAGGTCCTGAGGCCCCAAGGTAAGGAAGGACGGGGGATGTTAAGCGCATACATACATAGGCTGTTTGGCTTCTATACTGAATGAATGGGAGCTAATGGAGTGTATTGAGCAAATGAGTAAAATTATCTGCCATATGTTTAAAAGGTCTTTGAGAATGTAGGGATGTAGTAGTAGAAGCATGAATATTGCTTTAATAACCCAAGCAAGAAATGATGGAGGCTTAGACCTGGCTAATACTTGAAGAAATGGTAAGAAGTGGTAAACTTCTACATATACTTTGAAGATAGAGCAGAGACGATTTATTGATGGATTTCCTGTGTGGTGGGAGAGAAAGGAGTAAAGGATGACCCTATAGTTTTTGGCCTGAGCAACTTAGAAAGATGGAGTTACCATTAACTGAGATAAAGAAGACTTTTGGGTGTGGTGGGGGAGCTCCTTTAGATGAGCTGTGATTGAGAAGGCTCTGACACATGGAAGCAGAGATGTCAAGTAGGCAACTGAATTTGTGACATTTGAGTTCTGGGGAGAGGTCTAGGTTACATACCTAATTTTAGGAGTTGTCAGAATATACATTTGATATTTAAAGCCATATGATTAGTTGAAATCACTAAGGGATGGTAGTATGGCTGGAAAAGAGATCTCTTGGTTAAGGACTTAGGCCAGAGGGACTCTGGCTTTTAGGAACTGGGACATGAGAAGAAACCTGTAGAGGTTCTAAGAAGGAACAGTCATTGAGGAAAGGGAAAGTCAAAAGGTTGTGTGTGTGGTCAGAAGCTAAGTGAAGAAAGTATTACAAGAATGAGCAAGAGATCAAGACTGCTGACAATCCAATTGAGGATTTCTACTTAAAATGAACTTCTTCTTATATATATAAGCCCTGATGAACATGGCTTTGTGCAGAAATTCACTCTGAAATAAAAAGTGAGGATCCTGTTTGTTTAATCCTGAGGTAAACAAATGTTAGCCTCCGCCACCCAGCCAATTTTTACTTTGTATTTTGAAAGAGTTTTAAACTTACAGAAAAGTTTTAAAAATAATAACTCCCACATTTCTTTCAAAAAGATTTCACCCATTTCCCCATATTTGCTTGTCACCTTCATAAATAATAATGATAATTATTACTGAATCCTTTGCCTCTAATATTTTCACATTTATCTACTAAGAACAAGGTCATTCTCTCACATTACAAAAGTAGTATTTCAAATGCAGAAATCCCAGTTAACGTTGGTATAATACTATTAGCAAATATACAGTCCATATTTAAATTTTATCAGTTAATCCCAATAATGGCTGTTATAGTAATGCTACTCAAAAGTACTAGTTTGTAAATAATGTAGTGATTCCTTCACCAAGTAAGTCTTGTAATAAAAAAATAATGCATACCGGGAGTGCCAAAAAAATGTATACAAGCAGACACTTTGGTCAGCGTTGCTCAAGCAGTAGTTCACTGTAATCAGTGTCTGGATACTGATGGTAACCACTTTGAGTACCTCTTGTAATTGCAGAAGTCAAACGTGACTTGTATTCATCTTTTGTTATTGGTATATATGTATTACTACAATTTTAATACAGTTTTCCTTTCTTAAAATGTATATACATTTTTTTGGCATGCGCTGTATATTCATTTGTTCTTTATTCACTTAGCAGTATACATATCTCGTAAATTATATCAGTTCATAGAAATCTTTGTTCTCTTTCACAACTTCATAGTACTGCATTGTATGAATGTTCCGTGGTATAATCAGTACCCATGTATGGGCCATTTTGGCTATCAGGATTTCTTAACCTTAACTGTTTCTACAGTGTGGGCCAGATAATTGTTTGTTTGAGGGCCTGTCCTGTACATTGTAGGATGTTTAGCAGAATCCCTGACGTCTACCTTGTAGGTGCCAGTAGCACCTCCATAGTAAAAAAATTAAAATGAATCCAGACATTGTCAGATGTCCTCTGGGGGCACAATCTCTCCCCTTTTGGAAACCTCTGATAACAGACAATACTCAGAAACTCTGGCAGCTGATAAAATCTCCCAGGAAGCATTAATAGACAAGAAGGAAATGAAGACAGAATCCTAGGTAACAAGGGCAAATCAAGGAAGTGAACAAAGGAAGAAAAGCCGTCTGTAGAGTTTAAGGACAGGCAGAGAGATAAAGGGAAAATCATGAGTAATAAAGTTGTAGAACCCATGAGGTGAGGGGTGGGGTGGGGGGTGGGATCAGATTTTCAAAGAGATTTGTCAGCAGTATAATGGGGTCAACTGTTGCCACGCAGCAGCCTACCCGTCTGTCTCCTTGTACCTGCCCCTAAAGAAAGGAGAGTCTGAGACTGATCCTTTCAGGGACTTTGCTTCACTTTTGTGCTTGCACCTTATGTCTCCCTGTTTGGCCCCAAAATATGGCTGGTCAGCCAATGACGGGTAAGATTCCCCATGGGGGGGGGCGCAACTCAAGCCAGGCGCAGTCGAGTGGGGACCAACAGGAGAACCCATGGGGTTCATAGAGGTGGGCACAGCCCCCCACCTTCCCCCAGCCAAGGAGAGCCTCTGCTTCTGTGGCTGCATTCCTTCCCACAATGTACTGGGGAAGAGATTCAGTGGTGTGCTTTCCATCTATTCATATGCATAAAGGTTTTGTCCCTTGGGGAAATACTTATCCTGAAACTGCAGGCAAGGGTGATTGGCTAGAATCAGTTTCCTATTTTAATGTATGGGATTCACAGATCTTGAGATTGACAAGCTTTATCTCCTGTACTTCCTCACCTAACTAATAAAACTATGCATTGGCCCGTTCAGGGCTCAGTCCTTGAGGCTGCAGTCCCTCCGCCCATCTTGCACTCTTATTCTTGGCAACTGTCTTTGTTAACCCTGTGCCGCCCTCCTCTTCGAGCAGGAAGCGACAGCCAACGAAAGGTTTTTTTTTTTTTTAATCACATTCGACATATTAGAGGATATTATTGCTCTTAGAGCAGTTTCACCTAAGTGGTGGGATAGAAGATGTAAAAATAGTGAGTTGAGAACTATATAGATAATGAGAGTAGAAAAATCTCTCATTATGAAAGATTGTGAAGGAGAGGAGAATTTGTTTCACTGCAGTGTCCTAGAACCTCTGGCACATTGACTGCATTGAATTAATTAGGGCAGTCTTGAGCATGTAGGCTTAGGAGGACGAGCTTGGAGGGGGGGGTAGGGGAAGAAATAGGGGAGACAAAATAGTTGATAAAGCAGAGTCCTTGTAGGAAGTAGAAAGGGCTAGATTCCCTTAGCACTGAGTGGGGACTTAGCCTTCAAGAGAAGGGCATAGCCTTATCTGAGACCGAATAAATGGTCACAAAGTGGTCAACTCTTGTTCTTATAGACTTTTTCTTTTATTATTAAAGCTTCAGGCAAACAGTAAAATAGAATAATATACATAAACACCCATATACCTACCACCTAGATTTAACAGTTGTTAGCATTTTTTTGTGCTTGTTTCATTATTTTATCTATCATTGGCTGAAGTATAGTTACAGACATTCTAACATTTCTCTCCTAAATACTTGGGCGTACATCCCCCCTCCAACCCCCCCCCACACACACACACAAAAACACACACAAAACAATACTGTTAACTGAATAATTCTCTAATACCATTCCCAGTTTATATTGAAGTTCATGTGCTTTGTATCTGGCTTTGCAAACCAGGATCCCAACAAGGAACATCTACTGCCTTCAGAAGTTAGGACTCTTAGCTCTCTTGAGCGTAGTCTACTCCCCACTTTTTTAAGGATTTTAACTCACTGAAAACTATTTTCTTAGAGAAAATAGGTTTTTCTAATTGTTTCCTCCTGATGGTATTGTATTTATTTCTCTTTCACTTGTATTTCTTGTGAACTTGACTTTATACCCAAGGCACAAACAGATTCGTGGTCAGCATGAATGCTTACTACATCAAGAGGCACTTGAGTTTATCCCACTGAATGGTCGTGAGTCTGGTCACTAGCTTGAGATTGTGATGTAGAAGAGTAAGGATTTTTGATTGTTCAGGGTAGGAATTGTAAAAGGATTCCAACCCGAATGCTTTCGTTTTCATAGTGAATTAGGAGAACTAGGAAAATCAGTCAGGAAGTGTGAACATAGTGAGGCAGAATGAATTCTCATATTTGAATTCTCATAGTTGAGTGCAACAGGAATGAGAAGTCTGCATGTATGGAAAGGGAGACTCGTGTAATCGTCTTAAAATATTGAAGGATAGGCATAGTGAGAAAGGAAGAGATTGATTTTACCTTGTTACCTTAGAGCAGTTCAAGAAGTCATCCTAGAAGCTTAAAATATATATTCCTGTCAGTGCCCTAATAGGTACAACTGATCTAATATGAACAGGCATAGAGAAGTTACTAAAATACAGATTCTGGATATGTGCGTAAAAGAGATGTCAAAAAAATAGAACTAGCTGAATAGCAATGTCTGCATTCTCTGATTTCCAGATTGCCTATCATGGTTGAAAACAAAAATTTCAAAATGAGATTTTTTTTGGTTTGTGAGATAGTTGATCAAAATTTGGCCCAAACGTCTTTTATATAGGATAAACATATAAACTGAAATGGAGCAAGATTAAGGTTAGTTGTTATAGAATAAAGCCTCATATGGAATAAATGCTCTATGTCTGCTAAAGAAATGTTTTCTTCCTAGTAGAGATTTTGATATTAAATGGGACCATTCCAATGTTATCATTTAGATTCTAAACACCTAGGCCATTAAATTCTTTTATCTTTCTATCATTGTAGGCTTCGTAATTTCTCAGGAGCAACATGAAAACACTCATCTGATATGTAGAGTATAGGTAAAAAGGAATAAGAAAGAAAAATAGGCATGTAACAAATGTGTATATACCTTTATAAATGCTAGGTATTTTGTTACTCTTTTTCATTCCAACCCAGATAATTGGAGATATTTTCAAAGTATGCTGACTTAGGGAATGTAGGTTTATATACTATATAAACAAAGTTGTTTCAATCTTAGACAGATACAGATTTCATTTAATATGGAAAAGAAGTACAGATATGCTGTATTACATATACACTTATTTAAATTATAACTAAATAACATTAGTAATACATTAAAATACTTTTTTTTTCCTCTGAAAATATTTTTAGTTCTGAGCCATCTGAAGATGAAGAGTCTCAAGGCCTTCCTACCATGGCAGGTGGAAATAATGATGATATTTCAGAATTGGAAGACTTTTCAGAATTGGAAGACCTTAAAGATGCTAAACTTCAGACCTTGAAGGAACTTTTCCCACAAAGAAGTGACAATGATTTACTTAAGGTTATACCTTTTTATAGTAATTGGTTATTGTAGCTGTAATGATGTTATATAAAATCTTTCCTGTATCCAGTGCTGTATTTAGTGAGTAGTCATTTTTCTAAAGATACTTTGTTTGAAGAAAATTACTAACTTTTATTTCATATAATAATTAAGGTAAATGCCAGAGATTTACTTGAGAGTCTTATTAATAGCTGAGGTTATTCATCTATGACTTGTATAATAATCTGAGTTTCCCTCAATAGCTCACATAGCTTGTGAATTTTTATACACTTGAATGGTTCTAAAATGGGGACAGTCCCCCTTCCATCTCCCATTAGAAACTCTCAAAAATGGCTGGAGGCTTTTTTTTTTTCTTTAAGTGACAAAGAGTTGCTGTTGTGATTTAGTGGTGGACACTGGCTTACCATATAGTACATGTCCTTTCTAAAAGAAGTAGCAACTCCTTAGCTGCAGCAGGATATGGTATGTGATATCAATGATAGCCTATTTTTATCAGAGATTCTAATTTTTCAAATTAAGTGAAAAGGCTGGATTTTTATTTAATGTTGATCGTCAATTTAATAACTTTATTGAGATATAGTTTAAATGTTATAAGGATCTCCTGTTTAAAGTGCATAATTTAGTGGTTTTTAGTGTATGTACGGAATTGCACAACCATAACTGTAATCTAATTTTAAAGCATTTTAATCATTCCACAAAGAACCCTTGTACTCATTAGCAATTACTCTCCCAGCCCAAGGCAACTAATAATCTCTGAATTTATGACTTGCCTATTCTGGACATTTCATATATGGGATGATATAGTAATGATCTTTTATGACCGGCTTCTTTTCATTTAGTATAAGATTTTGAGGTTTATGTTATATCAGTACTTCATTCCTTTTCATGGTGACTGATTTAAAGAAAAACAAAATACCATTCAGGGCAAACAAAACAAGTCTTGACTGAAGGTGACCTGGGCCTTCTTAAGTGTTAGCTAAATGAAACTTTAGTGTTATCTTGGGTGTACATTTTCCCCTGCTAGCAGTGTTATTTGTCTCCTGGTATGATTTTTTTCTAGAATAAGAAGAAGTGTAGCCACTAGTAGCTACAGGGCCACTTACACTGCTGGAAAGAGCTTCCAACAGAATAAACTTGATGGAGTACTAAAATAGTCAAAGAAATAAGTCTCATTTTAAAAATACTTTTTAGCTTGTTGCCAATTTTTCATATAATTCAAGGGTATTTTTTTTTCCTGTGGAATTATTTATCTCTAATTTTATAATTACAATGGGAAAATAGACTTGATATGTAGAATCTGTATGTATGTTTCATTAATCGGTATCTGACACATTTGGAATGTAGCTCATCACTCACTCTAAAGCAGAGCACTCTGGAGGTCATCCTGATTTCAGGTGATCCCTATCATTTCAAGAGATTTAAAGGTGACATTCATAAATTACAAAGGCTTTTAGACCCATGTAAAATAATTCAAGAAGTTATAAAATGGAAATTTAGTTTTAGACTTATTAAGAATATGCTTTGGCTGTTTTGAAAAGGAAGAGAGGCCTACAGGATAGCTTGTGATCCAATTTAGGAAAACTAGTGAAGAGAGCACTCTCATTTGATTTGAGCCTGTTTAATACACAAAAAAAGCTGATTTTTTAAAAGTGAGAACATTTAAAAATAAGTAACTAATTGGAAATAGAGGAAACTTTAGCAAGAGAAAAATATAGGGTGCTTAGTTTCTTCTGAAATCTAGTGAGTGTTACAGAATAGTATAAAAAATATATTGAAAATGTCTTTTAAGCAATATAAATATGTTCTTGAATAAGTTAAAACAATTCAGCAATAGAGTAAAAATCAAAAGAGACCTTTATCCCACTCATCTTACGAAGTATTAGATTTTTTTAAATGACTGCAGAATTAATGTATGCCAGTGTCCACCATTAAATGTCAATAAAAAGGGAATAATATAAATGTCTGTCAGTCTCCCCGTCTCTCCCCACCACCCTCCCGCCATACACACCTCAGTGCCTGGACAGGTAGAAAGTTTTTAGGGCTTCAGTGCACAATCTTGTAATTAACAAAAACTTTGAATATACTGTATGTATTTGTTTTAGTTTTTCCTTTATAATAATGATGAGTAAATTTGATACATTTTAAGATATGCTCCGGTAAATTCACACTTTTAGATAAACCAGGCTTCCTGAAAATTTATCATGGGATTTAATGAACTTAAACTATGGCATATTTACTCATCTTATATATATTTAACATATTCTGTAATATTTTGATAACTTCATGAAATAATTTTTAAAGTGTTGTTTTAAAAACATTAACCTTTTTTCATTCTGTTAGTTGATTGAATCAACCAGCACAATGGATGGAGCAATTGCTGCTGCCTTGCTGATGTTTGGTGATGCAGGTATGCCTGACTTAGTTTCAACCCGTGTTAATTTATTAGTTATATAATAATATCTTTTCATTTTTAATATTGCTCTACAATTTACCATGTTCCTTTATGGATTTTTTTTCCCATCATGAATTCTTATAGGAACCTTAAGAGGTATTAGGAACTTCAGGATTTTTTAGATGAAGAAACTGAATCTTAACACATTGTTTGTGGGAAATGAGTAAACTCGTCATATCGCCTCTAGTTGGAACCGGCAAAAATTTTGCAAAGTAAATAAATATAGACCTCTTTTTAAATTAAAACACTGAAAGTTTCATAGAAAAATATCAAATAGATCGAAAGATATGAATATTTTACAGAAAGTCTAATTTTGGCGAGAAAATGTCAAAAAAGCCCCGCGTTACAACGCGATTTGGCGGGAAAATGCCCGCTTACAAAGTGTTAAGGTTTAAGTGACTTACCAGAGCTCATACTGTTAATTTGAAAACCCAATTTTCTATGTTGATTTCCACCCCCTCCTCCAGACAAAGGAGGGGACAGCATTTCATTGGTAATTTTGCTTCTTTTCCACAGATCAAATCTCCTAACAGTGAAGTTTTGGAAGATATACTTTTTTCCTTAAGTGTCCTTTCTAATTGCATTGTGGTTTTATTTACAGATCTACAAATCTGAGTCAGTAGGAATATAATGTCTTGTGGAAAGTCCTAGCTGGTAATCAGCGTTCCTTCATTTAGTAACTGTTTATGCTCTTTTCCAGACTTGGGAAACAAAATAAATGCATTTGAAGGAGTTTGTAATATAAAAGCACCTCCAAGTTTTTTGGAAATGCTATCTTGATTTTTTTAAAACTTGTACATACCAAACAAGTAGAAATAACCTGTAATCCCATTACCAAAAAGTTATTTAAGGAATGAAAACAAACCCATACTCTATTAGCCACTTTTAAATTTGCTTTGTATCATTCTCAACTTTTCCTGTGCTTATATAAACCATTGTACAACACATAGGTTACAAAATGTAATTATATTATTGGTTTACATTTTTCAAATTAAATTTATTTGGGTAACATTGGTAAATAACATTATATGTTTCAAGTGTACATTTCTATTAATACATCATTTGTATAACTGCAATGTGTGCTCACCACGTAAAGTCTAGTCTCCGTCTGTCACCATATCGTTGACTCCCTTTACCTCTTCTCCCACCACCTCCTGCTTTGCTAGCCACCATACTGTTATGGTGTCTATGAGTTTGTTTTGTTACTTTGTTTTATATCCCACATCTGAGTGAAATCATATGGTTCATGTCCTTTTCCGTCTGATTTCACTTAGTATGATACTCTCAAGATCCATTCATGTTGTCAGAAATGACAATATTAACCTTTTCATGGCCCAGTAGTATTCCATTGTATATATGTACCACATCTTTGCCAGTTATCCATTGAAGGACACTTGGGTTTTTCCATGTCTTGGCCACTGTGTGTGAATAATGCTGCAGTGAACATAAGTCTTTACAAAAATGTTTTTAAATTTTTTTGGTAGATAGTCAGAAGATGGATTGCTGGGTCATAGGGTAGCTGTTAATTTTTTGAGGAACCTCCATATTGTTTTCCATAGTGACTATACTAATTTACATTCCCACCAGCAGTATACGAGGGTTCCCTTTTCTCTAACCTTTTCAACACTTGTTATTTCTTGTTGTTAATAGCCATTTTAACAGGTGTGAGGTTGTATCTCATTGTGGTTTTGATGTGCATTTCCCTTATAACTAGTAAATTTGAGTATCTTTACATATATCTATTGGCCATTTGTAGTCTTCTTGGGAAAATAGTTCAACTCTGCCCATTTTATAATAGGATTTTGTTGTTGTTTAATTGCATAAGTTCTTTATATATTTTGGTCATTAACCCCTTATTGAAGGTGTCATTTGCAAATATCTGCTCCCATTTGGTTGGTTCCCTTTTTGATTTGTTGGTTTCTCTTTCTTGCTGTGCAGAAGTATTCTTGACACCAGTCCCGTTTATTTATTTTTGTTTTTACTTCCCTTGCTTTTTGGGTCAAGTTCACAAAAACCTCTCTGGGACCAAGGTCCTTAGGGTCCTTAAGGTCCTTAAGGTTAGTAGTACCTATGTTTTTTTCTGTGTATTTTATTTTTTCAGGTCTTATATTTAATTCTTTAATTCGTTATGAGTTAACTTTTGTATATGGTGTTAGAAATCTAGTTTCATTCTTTTGCACATGGCTTTCCAATTTTCTCACCATTTGAAGAGCCTCTCCTTTCTTCATTGTCTGTGTCTATCTGTCAATACCATGCTGTTTTGATTATTGTAGCTGTGTAGTATAATTTGAAATCAGGGAGTGTAATACCTCCGTCTTTGTTCTTTTTTATCAGGATTGCTTTGGCTACTCATGGTCTTTTGTGGTTCCATACAGATTTAATGGATTTTTTGTTTTATTTCTTTGAAAAGGGCCATTGGGATTTTGACGGGGATTGCATTAAATCTGTATATTACTTTAGGTAATATGAGCATTTTAACTATGTTGATTCTTCTAATCGATGAACACAGAATATCTTTCCGTTTCTTTGTATTGTCTTTAATGTCCTTCAACCATGTCTTGTAGTTTTCAGTGTATAGGTCCTTCATTTCTTTTCTGATATTTTATTGTTAGTATATCGGAATGCAATGGGTTTTTGTACATTGATTTTTTTTTCCTCCTGCAGCTTTATTGTGTTTGTTTATTGTTTCTCGTAGTCTTTTGGTGGAGTTAGGGTTTTCTGTATAAAGAATCATGTAATCTGCAAAAAGTGACAGTTTTACTTTTCCATAGCCAATTTGTATGCCTTTTCTTTCTTTCTCTTGCATGATTGTTTTGGCTAGGAATTCTAATACTGTGTTGAATAACAGTGGTGAAAGTAGGTATTGTCTTGTTACTGTTCTTACAGGAAAAGCTTTCAGTTTTTCTCCATTGAGTATGATAGTAGCTGAGGGTTTGTTATATATAGCCTTTATTATGTTTAGGTACTTTTCTTCTATACTCATTTTATTCAGTGTTTTAATCCTAAATGGATGTTGTATCTTGTCAAATGCTTTTTGGGAGGTTTTGATGACTATTTTAATTTCCTCACTGTTGGTTTGTCTATTTAGGTTTTCCAGTTTTTCGTGATTCAGTCTAGGAAGAATATTTCTAAGAATTTGTCTGTCCTAGGTTATCGAATTTTGTGGCATGTAGCCTTTCATGAGTATTCTTGTATAGTTCTTTATTTCTGTGGTGTCTATTGTAACTTCTCCTTTTCATTTCTGATTTTATTTGAGTCTTTTTTGTCTTTAATGAGTGTAGCAAAAGGTTTGTCAATTTTATTCATGTTTTCAAAACACAGCTCTGTTTCATTAATTTTTTTCTATTGTCTTTTTTGTTCTCTATTTCATTTAATTCTGCTGACTTTGGGCTTGGTTTGTTGTTTTTCAAATTCTTTACAGTGAAATGTTAGATTGGTAGTTTGAGGGGTTTTTGATTTTTTGAGGTAGTCCTGTAATATTATAAAATTTCCTCTTAATACTGCTCTTGTGGCATCCCACAAATTTTGGCAAGTCGTATTGTCGTTCTCATTTGTCTCTATGTATGTTTTGATCTTTTATTTCTTTTTGACCCAGTAGTTCTTCAGTAGCATATTGTTTAAACTACATGTATTTGGTTTTCCAGCTTTCTTTTTCCAGTTAATTTTCAGTTTCATACCATTGTGGTTGGAGAATATGCTTGGTATGATTTAAATTTAAATTTATTGAGACGAGTTTTGTGCCCTAACATATGACCTGTCCTTGAGAATGTTCCATGTACACTACAGAAGAATGATTCTGAATATTCTGTTGTTTGCACTGGAGAAGAATGTATATTCTGTTATTTGGGGGTGGAAAGCTCTGTAAATACCGATTCTGTCCATTTGATCTAAAATGCATTTAAGGGCGATATTTCCTTACTGATTTTCTGTTTGGATGATCAGTCCATTACCATCAAAGGGGCATTTAGGTCCCCGACTTTAATTGTGATTTTGTCAGTTTCTCCCTTTAGATATGTTAGTAATTGCTTTTTATATTTTGGTACTCCTTGGTTGAGTACATATATAGATAGTTAAGTGTTATGTCTTCTTGATGCATTGTCTCTTTTATCATTGTAAATTGTCCATTTTTGTCTCGTTAGGTTTTTTATATTGGAAAGTATTTTGTCAGATAAAAGTACAGCTACACCCACTTTTCTCTGGATGCCATTTGCTTGGAGTATCATCTTCCACCCCTTCACTTTGGATCTTTGTCTTTGTAGCTGAGATGGGTCTCCTGAAGGCAGCAACATATAATTGGGTCTTGTTTTTTAATCCATCCTGCTACTTTGTGTCTTTTAATTGATGAATTCAGTCCATCTATATTTAGGGTGATTGTTGATTTATGGGGACTTCCTATAACTATTTTATCTTTTGTTTTCTGGTTGCTCTGTGTCTCTGTTTTTTCTTTTGTGTTTCTGTCTGTTATATTAGTTTGGTGGTATTCTATGATTTTTTTCTCCATTTCTCTCTCTTTCTTTTTGTTGATATTATGTGTCTCAGTTCTAGATTTTTGTTTTGTGGTTACCAAAAGGTTTTTTCAAAAAAAGTTTCAAATGTACACTAATCCTTTTTCTTTTAATTCCATCTTATGTCCTTCACCTGTACAAGTTCAGACCTTTTCCCCCTCCCACTTTATGGTTTTGGTGTCACAAATTATCCCTTTTTTGCTGTGCATTCATTTCCAAATTGCAGAAGCTATAGTCTTTTTATTTAAAGCTTTTACCCCCTTCAACCTTTATATTTACGTGTTTAATACCTTACTCTGAATAAGAGTTGCAATTTCCTTCTTCTGTCATCATCTTACAGTTGTGTATCCTTTTATTTTTTTTGTTTTAGTTAGAAGAGCTCCTTTTACCATTTCTTGTAATGCAGGTCGTGTGGTGGTAAATTCCGTCAGCTTTCGTTGGTCTGGAAAAGCCTATTCATCATATCGAAAGGATAACTTTGCTGGATATGTTATTCTTGGTTGGTGATTATTCTTTTTCAGTATTTTAAATATTTGATTCCACTCTCTCATAGCTTCTAGGGTTGCTACTGAAAAAATTTGATGAACCTAAAGGGTTTTGTTTTTTTGGGTTACAGCCTTCTTTTCCTTGGCTACCTTGAGAATTCTTTCTTTGTCATTAATTTTTGAGAGCTTTAATGTAACGTGCCTTAGAGAAAGTCTTTCTGCATTGGGATAATTAGGTGTTCTGTCCGCTTCTTGGTTTTGAGGGTCCAGTCTTTCCCTAGGTTTGGGAGGTTCTCATCTATTACTTGTTTTAGTAGGCTATCGGTTTCCTTCTCCTTCTGGTATACCCATTATTTTAATACTGGTGTTTCTAGTGGAGTCAGATAGTTATCATAGAATTCTTTAATTTTTTTTTTTTAGAAAACTCAAGTTTCTTCTTCCACTTGAATCATTTCTATATTTCTGTCTTCAAGATCATAAATTCTCTCTTCCATTCATTCTGCTGTATTTCCTAAGCTCTTTAATTTATTTTTCAGCTCATTAATTGAGTTCTTCAGCTCCAGACTTGCTGTTGGGTCCTTTTTTATAGTTTCAGTATTTTTGGTAAGGTGCTTCTTTTGTGTATTGATTTTTATTCCTGAGCTCATTGAACTGCTGTTCTGAGTTTTCCTGTATCTCATTGAGTTTTTCAGAACTACAATCTTGAATTCTCTGTCATTTAAATCACAGTCTTCCATATCTTTGAGTTTATTTTCTGGAGATTTTTAATTTTCTTTCTGAACTACCTTGTTAACCTTGGTTGTTCATGGTATTTGATGGATTATTTCTCTGCCTGGGCATTTGAGGCATTGAAATATTTTTTAAGTACTTGTTGCTTTTAACCATTTTGCAGGTTGATAATTAGAGGTCTTTCTTTGTTTTCCAGTAGATGGCCTTATAGCGCAAGTTTTTGTTTTACCTGCACTACTGGGAGTTCTGGGATCACTGTGGGCCAGTGTCCCTTTGCCTGTGGAAAATGCCCCATATTCCCCAACGAGGTGGCATCCCCTTCATGACTGGGTCAATCCCTTTGGTTTCGGGGCACCTCTTATGTGGTGGTGATGTGTGGCAGGCAGCCTTGAATTCCCAGTACTGCTTAACTGTAACCAGAAGGCACCAGCCTCGTCTCATTATCTGAAGTATCCCAGCTGCGTCTACCAGGGTTCTCCGTGACTGGTAAGGGAGGGGTGGGTGGGGGTGGGTAGGGTTGTGGGGGACTGGTTTGTGCATCTTTGGGTTTGTTTTTTCCACTGGATTTAGCCACAATGAGTATGGGCTACACTGGCTGGAATGTTGCTTCTGCCCCTTCACTACCATGTTTTCCCAAAAGCAAGACCAGGTCTTATATTAATTTTTGCTCCAAATGACACATTAGTGCTTATATTTAGGGGATGATCCTAAAAAATCATGCGCGGGCTTATTTTCCAGTTAGGTCTTATTTTCTGGGAAACGTGGTACCTGCTTCCTTTGCTGCCATGCCTGCTGGAGCTGAGTGGGCTACAGGAGGGTGAGGAGGGGAAGGAGGGAACGTATTGGCATGTCTGTATCACTGTTTTTTTTTCCCCCTGGTGATGCTGGCTGTTTCACACCAGGTGCCACCACCCTCTACTGTTTCTCCCCTCGTTCCTGGGCTCAGAGTCAGTGTGTACCAGCCACACAGGCTAGAATGCTGCCTCCGCCCCTTCGGTCTGCGACTGCAGGGTTGCAACCCGACCCTCCACAGTTACTGCTTTCCTTGGGGCTGTAGCCAACACTGGACTGCATCTGTGGCTCCCATCTCTGTCCTCCCTGCCTTTCCCCTGCCTCCTCTCCCCCACTCGCCCCATATGCCCACCTTCCAATGTCTGAATGTGCACATCTGTCACATTGTTGTCCAACTTATAACTTTAAGGGGAGAGAGATCAAGAGGTTTTTCTCTTCCATGATGCAGATACCATTCCTGATTTGCATTTTAAAAAATGATTTGATGATTTATCATGGATAACTCATCAGTACAAGAGATTTATCTAATTAAAAAAAAATGGCTCCATAATATTCTTCTGAACAGACGAGAGGATTAGTTTATTAACTATTTCTCTATTAGCTAGCATTTATGTTTCCATTATTTTGTTATTTTAGTACTAAAGTAAATAGCCTTAGAAGTAAATGTTTATATCAGTATATCTTTACCCTAAATTTTAAACCAGGATGTTGAATCATGGGGTAGGCACATTTATAATTTTACATGTATTTATACTTCCATGTTACATTTTTAAAGCTTGTGCCAATTCTTTCATCAGTCGTGTGTGAATAAATGCCCATTTCTCTAAGTGGATTTTTTCAGCTTTTAAAATTGTTTTGAAACTTAAAAATATACCAAAATAGAAAATATATAATGTTCTCCCATGGACCTGTGATCCCTCTAAAAATTATCTACCTCATTTTTTGCCTCCACAAAGTATATTGTATTGGCGTGGATTCCAAAGTTGGTATTATTTCGTCCATATGAAATATTTCAAATCTTTAATTTGCTCTAATTTGAGCAAGGGAATGGTATTTTGTTGTGTGGGTGCTGCCTACACAGAATGCTACTAGCTGTGTGGCTTTGGGCATTGTTGCCTACTCTTATGTGCCTCTGTTTCCTTAGCACTAATATAGTATAATAATAGGACTGAACTCATAAGTTGTTGAAAAGCAGTAATAAAGTCATTGTAAATCTCTTACTATAACATGTGGCACATAGTAAGTACGTAGTAAATGGTAGCAGTCACTTGTTCTTAAGGCCATCTAATGACAGAAAATGGTATAGGAAAAGGTTGACTGTCTTCCTAATTAGTGTAGTCTAGCACTAACTGTAAAAGTTCCTAAAAATACTAGTTTTACTAAACATCTTTTGAATTGTAAAACAGTTTGGGAAATTTTACATAATCTTTCTTGTTCTCATAATATCTGAATATTCCATAATCTTTCCATTGAAATATTTGTAGAATAACTTTATCCCACAGTAGTGTCTAATCTTTTTTCTCTGGAATAATTTATGTCATTCAACTTATTAACTGGAAAAATGTTTATTGTGCACTTACTACCAGGTGCCAGATGCTATTTTAGGTACTGAGGAGGCACAAAGAAACAAGATAGGCAAAACCCCTGCTCTCATGGAGTTTAGAGTTCTCATTAAATTTGAACTTCACTTGAGTTTTTTTCTTCTCATTCTGTACTATACTTTGATATTCTTTTTTTAAAAAAAAAAATGTTGTCAAGTGGCAAGTTACAAGGAAAGAAGAAATCAGGGTTTTCTTGTTTTTTAAGTAAATGTCCATGCTTCATCTTGGAATGGACTGGACAATCATAGCAGTCATCTTCATCTTTAGTACTGTCCACTTTTGAAGTAATATATAGAATGGTGGTTTTGTCTCACAACAGTAAGATACAATATCATTAGGACGGGAAACTATTTTGGATATATATTAGGACAATTTTCAATAACAGACCTTTCTAAGTACCTGTAAGAGATCTTGGACAGTTCCACAAATCATGATGTTTGACATTGGTTTTAACCACAAATTAATCTTTTATAGACAGTATCATCTTGCATATTAAACAAAGGGTAGCTTTTATGTATTGCTATCTGGAAGTTTTTATTTATGAATACTAAGTTATAAAAAAGTAACATCCAAAGTTTTTACCCTGTTTTAAAATGTAAAAATGTGAATTTATTGATGTTGTCAGTAGTCTCTAGCTTTTTTTTCCATTTCTCTGTATGTGTAAGAATAGGCAAAAAATTTTTATATGCGTATGAACCTATTATATCTGCTGTATGGTAACTTTTCCATTTATTAGACATCTTCCCATCTTATTATAAAAGTCTGCCTCTTTTTTTTTTTTTTTAATTTATTGGGGTGACAATTGTTAGTAAAATTACGTAGATTTCAGGTGTACAATTCTGTATTACATCATCTATAAATCCCATTGTGTGTTCACCACCCAGAGTCAGTTCTCCTTCCATCACCATATATTTGAAAAGTCTGCCTCTTTTATACAGTGGTATTTATGTGTGTATCCTAATTTGTATAATAGCTTGGGCATGTAGACGTTTTGGTTACATTTTTGTATGTATGCCTAAGCAAACATTTCTATCCATTCTGTGGAATAAATTCCTAGAGAAGGAATTGTTGCATTAAGAGATATACACATCTAAAATTCTGAGATGTGTTATCCAGAGAGCCTATTGCAATTCATAGTGTTCAAAAGTACTTATTTACACACAGTCAATTTACTATTTTTAATCTTAGGATGAAAAATGTATTTTATTGTTATTTTTTTTCACCTGTCTTGAATTATTAGTTGAACATCTTATTTTTTGTTTCTGTTAAACTGCCTATTTGTGTTCTCGGTCCATATTTTCTTTTTGCAGTTTCATGTTTCAGCTTTTATTTTCAAATGTTGAATTTACGTGGAATTTACCTTTATCTGGCGTATGTGGTAATATTTTTTTTCCCCTTTGAATTGATGATGGGTGTTCTCAATAAAAGATGATAATTTATAAAACACAGAATTTGGAAGTGATATTTAGTGTAGAAAAGTTTTAATTAATAATTATAAATGGAATAGGTTTAGAGATAGATAACTAAGCATTGTGTGCTGTTTGTAGCCTTTTGTACTAAAATGTTAGTTTTGCATTTTCTCCCACATATAATTGCAAATTTTTGCCTTTAGCCATTTTATATATATGTAAGATTTGATGTCCTAATGTTAACCAAAAAAAAAAAAAATGTATAGACACATATTTAAGGCTGAAGAATTCTTTGACAAAACAAAGCTCTTGCTCTTTTAGGAAAAATACATGTCTAGGTGACATGGAATAAATTATCTAGTTTGAAGGTTTTTTTCAGACTTAGTGTATTACTAATAGTGCTCACTTAACCCCAGCAAATATATGGGTAATGATAGGGTGGTGGTTATATTTTCCACCTTTTAAAGTAGATGCATAGTGCACATTTACTGTGAAGTAAATTGAGAGAAAAAATAACAATCGTTCATACTGACATGTAATTACTATACTTTAAAAGGCCAATGGCATTCAGTTACTGTGTTATAACCATATTATGAAAATTTCAGGCTTACAACTTAAAAGCTGTCATGTTTGTTTTTATTTTGAATATAGTATTTCTATAAGTTATTTCTAACTGCATAGTGTACTGATATAATTAATACTGAAATCTGAAACTTGCGTAAGCTTTAGCAGACACTTTCCTATTAGCGCAAGGATATGTCTAAGGACTTTGCTCTCTGAAAGTAGAAGTATTTAAGAAATAGATAAATGTATACAAAGTATAAATATGTATTATAGCTTCTTAAAATCATATAGATTGAGTTGTTTTCTTTCAGTCTTAGCAGAATATGCAAATTTTCTATTACTGTAGATTCGTATGTTATACTCATAAGTTTAAAAGCATTAATTGCTTGAGCTATCTATATTTCAGTTTCTCCTCATTTGTTAAATGAGAATATTACCTACTTTGTAGGTTTGTTTTGGACAGGAAATGAAACCACAGTTTATAAAACCCCCCTTTAAAGCCTGGTACAGTAAACAATTACTGGTGTCAGTGATGCTATTTAGATAAGCCACACTGGTGGGACTCACCCCTTTTTCACCACTGAACACTCAGTCACTGGGGAGAGCCCTTTCTTTTCAATATTGCTATGAAAAATTACTCATCAATTTAGTGTTGTACATTTTTAGCATTCAATGTGGTTGTTGACAAATACACTATTCTAGTGATTACTGCTTTTGAAAGACTAAAAAATCTCTGTTCACTTTTCCTTCAATTCTGTTGACGTTTATTGAGTACACATGACATGAAGAAATAACATTGAGCTTTATGTCAAGAGAACTATGCATATGTAGTCATTATAATAACACTTTTGCTCTTGCTTTGCATTAATGATTCTTACACAACCTGTGCAAACTTTGTGCTCTATTTTAGAAGGTGGTGGACCCAGAAAAAGAAAATTATCTTCTTCTTCAGAGCCATATGAAGAAGATGAATTTAATGATGATCAATCCATGAAAAAGAAAAGACTGGATCATGTAAGTTATATTTGAATTGCAGTATTAAAATTAGCTACGTAAGCACAGAATTTGTTGAGTGTGTGGATATCAGACCTGAAAATTCACCCTAAATGAATCTTCTTTCTTCTCTCTCACAACCAAGTCAGAAAATCTGTCTGCATTTCATTTGTGACTGTTTTTGTTTTTAATATATCCAGTATTAATTGCTTATCTGAGTTACAAAATTAATTTTCAAAATATTCTAGTGATATATAAATATACTTTAAAATTATATTTTATTTCATGAAAATTACATATACATATGGTTATACAACACTTAGGAAAAACAGCTGTTATCACCAGCAGCACCATTTCCTCTTCCCCAGTGGCAACTACTTATAACTCCTCTGGATGACTCCTTTGTTACTTAACTGGTTATATAAAAATAATAGTAGTTATGCTTTTATTGGGTTACTCTAGTTTTCCATTAACTTTTACTTTATGGCTAGAACTACTAAGAGGCCTCCCAGTGAAACCAGTCACAGATCTCCCTGTCTTTGCATTCAGACAACACAATTTCTTCTTGGTAATGAAAATAAATCACCACAACTAACAAAGTAACCTCTTTCTTTGCCTATGACTTAGTGGTGTAAGAAGCCCAAAATAGCCAGGTGGCAATCTCTCCTGTAATTTAATGGGACAATTGTTACGTCCCTACATGGAAGCGTTCTTCCCTTGGGAACGAATACTGAAGGGAAGTAAAAATCCTGTGAGTGGGTTTTTAGGCATCAGGAACAGCTGTAGTGTAAGAGAGTAGGCCCACATTTTAGTTTACAGACCTGTGTGTAATGGCTGTGGGAGAAATAGCATCATATTGATGGCTGATCCAAAGCATTTACCGTGCTTGTAGTACATCTTGTTGGACAACATAGCAGGGTGTTATCTACAAGTTCACATTCTGGACTTTCACTAAGTGATACTACTGTGTGTAAACCAGTTGCTTCTAGGTGTTGAGGAGCATTGTAAAATCAGTGAGCTCCTTGGACATGAATCTATTGATGCCCTCGTCTTCCAGTGAAATTAGCTACCTGGTCAGACATGGCTGTGTCACAGTGTACTGTGACTGTGAATCAGGCTTTCCATATATGATGTATTAATTTCCTAGGGCTGCTCTAACAAAGTACCGCTACCTGGGTGGCTTAAACAACAGAAACATCTCACAGTTCTGGAGGCTAGAAGTTCAAGATAAAGGTGTCAGAAGGTTGGTTCCTTCTGAGGGCTGTTGCACCTCTCTCTGCTAGATTCTGGTAGTTTGCTGGCAACTTCAGCATTCCTTGGCTTTTAGATCTCTGTCTTCATCTTCACATTGCCTGCTCCCTGTCTTTCTCCAAATTTCTCCTTTTATAAGGACACCAGTCATTAGACTAGGGCTCACCCTAATGACTTCATTTTTACTTGATAGTCAAGGTAGTATGACTCTGAGGTACTGGGCATTATTCATCATATGTATTTTGGAGGGACAAATCAACCCATAACTGATAGGTAAATTCAGGCTCAGAGCAAGTTTCTATTACAGTCTCTTCCATGATGAAAGGGGTCCAAAGTAATCAACTTCCCATAGACAGCTGACTGAATCTTCCAAGGAATGGTGCTGTCATGGGAACTCATTGGCCTCTGCTCTTGGCAGGTTGAATATTCAATAGTAACAATAGACAGATAAAATCCTGGTGTTGGAAAGTCTTATCGTGTTGATCTGCATGCATAGCCTCAATCCCTGTTTCAGTGACCATTTGTATATATATATAGACCCATTGAGCAAGCATCCCAGTGGCTATGATCTTATTCGTGTTCACAGAATGGATCTTGCCCACCTGATTATTAAAAATCTCCTCTACGGTAGATGCCCTTTGCTGAACATTCCTGTGGAACACTGTAATCCTTGCATTCTGTTCTCAGAAAACCTGAGAAATTCAACAATTCACCTCTTCCCCAGACTCTGGTCACTGATCTTCCACTCTTGTTCTTCTCCTTAGCTAGTGTCCATGTTATATCATTGATCTGTACCTCTGGCCATCTCATTCTAAACAACAGATATACTGCCCTAAGTTGTGCACAGGGCTACACTCTTAAATGGGGTTATATCATAGCAGTTGCTCACTTCACTTTCAGCTTTTTCTAACAGTTATGTAAACTCTTTGAAAACAAAGTTCACAATTTTCTCCTTTATCTGATCCTAAATAATTCCCCAAAGTGCCATAGATGCTGGTTGAAGGAGGGGCAGCAGCAAAGCAGAAGTAGGTACTATGGGAATCTGACAATTATTTGTACCTTATTATTTGTACTTGTAACTTATTTGTACCTTCTGAACCAGCTCAAGTCCAGTCTAAAATACACCATTTTCATTTCCTGCTGTTCATGCTCAGTTTTAGAATTGGTAGATCATATACCCAGAACACATAACAGCTCAAGTCTGATGGTCACTTAATATCTCGTGGTCAACCATTGTGCTCCTATGAGGACCCCCTATCAAGCCAACAATTGTTTCACAAAAAGAGATCAGTCCGCTCTGTTTTAAAAATGTGTATTGTTCCAATGCAGTAAATATGTTAGAGAGTATTTACTAGAGTAAATATGTTAGAGAACAGTTTGAGTATAACCTGAATTTTGCATTGTCTCTGCAATTTTTGTCCATGACAAATACTAGATGAATACAGAAAACTACACCCAGCTGAACTGGACCACATAGGAATACATAAAATGCACGTACCTTAAAACATCTACTGGCTGCTTCATTTCACCATACTTGTTATCCCACAAAGTTGTCTTTTACTGTTCTTTCACATCTGTGAACTTTACTATTTGAAAAAAGCACTCACTTAGCATCCCAAACATATCTAAGCATTCTGGTTCAAAAATACCACGCAGTGCATACAAAAGGAAGGTTTAAAGGTTGAGGAGAAGCTTGAAGCAAATGTTTGGGAAGAAATGAGAACATGTGACACACACACACACACACACATGTTTGGGAAGAAATGAGAACATGTGACACACACACACACACACACACACACACACACACATATATATATATATATATATATATATATATATATATATATATACCCTGAGCAATGGGCATAAAGGAATCTGCGTTGTCCCCAAAATAGAAGTATATAGGTGGACCATCTTCATATGCTGTGACGTCACTAAGAACAGGTATAAAGAAATAGGAGAAAGTGAAAGGTGGTTGGTTGAGCATTTGGATTAAAGACCAAAGAGTGAAAAAATCAGGAACGACCTTTTTCGCATGGATCTTTCTATACAAAGAGCTGAAATGGAAATCACTGTATCCTTCACGAGGAGCTCCTTTTAGTGGTAGCTTTGGTCTTTTCAAACTGCTACAAATTCATCAGCCATCAACTGGCAAACAAAGCCATGCTTGCAGATGGGAAAGCTGCAAAAAATAATTTCCCATTGGTGATACAGAAGTAAACTGAGGAGATGGTGATACATTGAATTAAATTTTCAGTTTTGAAACGTGTCTGTTGTGAATACATGCCTCAAAGGATCCAAATGTGAAAGACAGTAAACACTGTAGGATTTAAGGCTTTGAAAGGTAGTATTACTGTGATGTTCCATCCCAGTGCCTGGTACAGACTTGGAGCTGAAGTCCGTAGTAGTTTATCACTTACCAAACTGAGCCTTTTAAAAGAAATAGCTAAAATCAGCCCTGGAGTTCACTACAGGTATAGAAAAATTGGATGGACTGCCCAAATCTGCATTAATATTTTTACTTAATTCTTCCCTGTTATGGAGCAGTATTACAAAAACAAAATTCCAAAATGAAAACACTTAACCTTTAAAATTCGTATAATACATCAAGCCCATCCCTCTACAAAAGCTGAACGCAACCCAAAACTTTTTTTTTCTTTTTCCTTCTTTTTGCCTCCAAAAACTACCTCTCTGATGCAGCTCCTTGATAAAAGAGTGATAACAGTTCATGGCTTGCTATTTAAAGTGAACATTTAAGATGCTAATTACTGTTGTTGAAGGTGAGAAGGCAGATATGGTTATGGAATTTTGGAAGATTTCACATCAGAATGGCCATTGCTACCATTGTAGAAGCCTGTAGTGAGTGATGCAAGAGTGTTACATGCTGTGTGGTGGAAAATTCTCATTGTCTTGATTCATGATTTTGAAGTATTTAATCCTTCAGAGAATTTTTTTAATTCAAAACAAGCTATTTTGATTTTGATTTTGATTTAGGGAAACAGGTTGGATTTGAAGAGGTAGAAAATGAAGGTGTTGAAGACTTTCTTGGGTTCCATCCTGATTTCACCGCAACTTGAAATAGGTTGCTGCTTATGGCCAGATAGATGCAAAAGATGATGGTGATGTTCATAAAAACCAGAAACCTTCACCATGGCAGTGTAACATATCCAGTTACCAGGTGTTTTAAGTGTTATTGAAAGCAGTGGTACTGGTTTGAAGATAATAGCTTTAATGCCGAATGTAGGAGAGTCCTCCATGGCATCCAGTTGAGTTGGAAACATACAGACAACTTTAGTGTGAAAGGAGGAAGCTAGCAAAGCAGCAGAAATGTATTGATTTATTTTTAAATTTATGTTTAGTTACAGCCTGTATAGCAGAGATAACACAAGTATAATGAGCCACGCCCTTCTATAGATGGTGTTACAACTTCCTGTTCATTCTCAGATAATCCTGCTCCCACCACTTCACAGTAGTAACTCACAGGCTGCAATCCTTCCAGTGCTAAATCCCCAAGCAAACTTCAGTTCACATTTATCGTAGTATTTATGCATGTGTTAAACATTTAATGTGTGTAAAATTGTGCTTACCCTTTTTTAAGGTTCCTTTTTTTAATGTGTCACTGATGAAGTTTTCGAATGTTGCACCGCTAACTGGATTGTTTTCAACACTGTAGTTTTCTTTTCATGATTTTGCACAGCACAGTAATTTTGGGAAGTACGTATGTCAAGTTATAGCAGAACAGGTTGTAGTTATCAGCAGAAGCAGACTTGACCTTGTTGCAAAACCATGTGGGTCTGTGCTCTGATTTTCCTATTGGGGCTTGCCAGAGGCTTTATACAACATCCGTGTTAGCCACAGAGTCTTTGAGAATCATTGCATCTGCTTGCTGGTCATGAAGCCTAAGTGGCAGGGAACCTTGTATTGCACTGGACCTACTGCTGAGCCCCATTCATAACTGACAGCCTTAAGGGCTACTTTATGAACAGAGCAGAACACGCCATAATGAAGTAAACCTTACCTCCAATATCCAAAGAGGCCAACCAAGTGTTGTGTCTCTTTTTTAAGAGTCAGGCATTGTGCAACCATTTGTGTATGGTATTTTTTGTTTGGTTTTTGTTTTTTTTTAGTGGTATTTACAACTTGCTCCAGATTGGACCCCCACAGAAATCTTGAAAGTGGTGGGCCCAGAATTTGAGGGTGGTGATTTCCCTCTCTTTGACATGTATGTATCTTACTAAGGCCATCAAAAACATTTATTGCTTCCTGCTAATCAAGTCAAGTCAACATGATATCATCAGCGTAGAGGCACAAAGTGATATTCTGTGGACTGTACAGAACTGTCACAGTCCTTGGGTACTGTACTATGAGAGAGCAGAAGAGTTACCGTAGTCCTGAAGACAGTGAAGGTGTATCTATCACTGATCTGGCCCAGGTGAAAACAAATTGCTTCTACTTGTCCTTTCTAATTGGGACAGGGAAGAAAAAGCATCCATCGGATTGATAACTGCATGGTTCCATTGATCTGTTCCAGTAAAATACTACATCTTGTATAACAGCTGCAGTTGGGGTCATCACCTGTTTGTTTATGTTAAACTAAAATAATTCTCTGAGACCCATCCAGCTTTTGTTTAGGCCAAGGAGGCAGGTTAAACTGGGATGGGATGGTGGTGTCATGTTTCTGCATTTCCTTCAGGAATGATGGTATTGCTGCTGCTGCTTGAGAGGGGCAATCCTAAGGACTTGGATTTGGTGTTTCCTACAACAGCCCCTACTCCTTGAGTTAAGGACCTAATAGAGATTTCTGCCAATACCAATTATGTCTATTCCAACTCTGCATTCTGGAACCAGAAAAATAGCTGCAGGACTGATTCGTAACCCCTGGGCCCACAGAGACAGATTTGGGCCCAAATTCCAAACACCTGGCATTTGTAAAGCTCTGGTGTAACCACGGGGCCACAGAAGTATTTTCAGTCTCAGAGATTAGCAGAGCTGGCAGAAGTGTGGGAGCTGAGAGCAAACAGCAAATGATAGGAACACTGTCTACTGAATGTTTAATTTGTGCTATCACATATTTGATTCCCAAAAGATATTTACTGTTTTCCAAATATTTTAACTTTTTTTTATTGAGGTGAAATTCACATAGCTTAGAATTAACCATTTCAGTGGCATTTTGTATGTTCACAGTATTGTGCAGCTACCATTCCTATCTAGTTCTAAAACATTTTTATCGTCCCATAATAGCATCCTATATCTCTTAAGCAGTTTCTCCTCATTCTCTCCTCACCTCCCCAGCCACTGACAACCACCACTGTGTTCTCTGTCTCTGTGGATTTACCTATTAGACACCTCAGTTTCTAGTCCTGCCATAGCTGGGGTTATTATCCATCTGTGACTTCTAAAAGGCTTGTTCTTTAGTTTCAGTGTCTTCACGGGTAAACTTAAATATGGCAGTATGAATATTTGAGGACTTTGAAGTGTTTTCTCCAAGTATTAGTGTTTTGTTACTCCCCTGCTCAAAACCCTATTGCTTTCTGAATAAATAATGACTTCAATTTGGCACTCCAGGCCTTATACAATATTATTAGCTCTGGTTTCATTTTTCAGCCTTACAGCCTACCCGTCCATGGTCTCTGTGCTTCAGCCCAAATGGCCACTTACTATTACAAATATACATGGAGATTTCTTCTTCCTACTCTAAACTTCCATAGCATTTTATTTGTTTCTGTCTTATGGAACATTATCTTTTTCCTGTGTGTAAGAGAGGTATCACTCACAACTTATTTTTATCTTAGATAGTGAAAGAAAATACAGCATTCAGTTGTTGGGTAAGAAAGGAGGTAGAAAAAGTATGAGACTGTATTTTTCTCTATTTTGTTTGTATAACATGTGGTACAGATCTAAGCAGAGTCGATCAATGCTTTTTAATTGACTGAAATGCAAGATTTTTCTTAGGCATGAACGCAAGGAATCTTTTTTTGGGGGGGCTGAAATGTGGATTTTTAACCAGTTTCTTCAAGTAATGTTAAGTGACAAAGAAAGAGAAAAGAGATTGTGTGCATGAATAGCCACTGTTATTTCTAGTTTAAGTTTAATTTATATGTTGTTTACTTTCACAAGATTTTTTTATCATTGTGTCACTTTTATGTTGTGGCTGAACAATTGATATTTCAGCCATTCTATGAATCAAGACTGAAGTAAAAGTAAACTTTTTTCTCTCAGTATTTGAAATTTGTAGGGGAGTATGAAACTGAGCACAGATGAGGTATTTGAATTTTTTTTTGTCTCCATTAGCTCGGAGAGACTTCAGTCTACCTTGATTATTTTGAGTTAATATGAGGAACATTCTAGTTTTTTAGCAGATTTATCTCATTTTGAGCACTGTATGAATGGTCGTGAGTTGTGAGTTATTGGATATGCAATCAGAGTCTTCCAGTAATCTTAAACCAGCAGTATTTTTCATCCTTAAAGACATGAATTTGTCAATTTTTGCATGAACAGAAAAACATTTTTGTGTTCTTCTGATTGAATGTGATAACTTCCAAATCAAGTCAAAATACAAAAGGTAATCTGTCTTAAGACAATGGTTATTAATCTCTGAAATTGGTTCTCTTTTTTTTTCCCCTCCCCATTAGGGAGAGGAATCAAATGAGTCTGCAGAATCTAGCAATAATTGGGAAAAACAGGAAAGTATTGTATTGAAATTGCAAAAGGAATTTCCCAATTTTGATAAACAGGTGAGTACTATGCAGAAATTTAATCAGTGTGTACTAAATGTTTGTATTCCAAATAGTGTGAGATCAGCCATGTAAAAGCTTTGTATGATTTTTGCATTTTTCTAATTAATATTTTCCTGTATTAATATTATAAAATATGTTTATAGGGCCTGTTAATTCTTTCATTGTGTATTTACCTTATTTACTAAGTATAGTATCAGCATTATAACCACAATCATAACAAACATAACCGTAGTAACTGACAGATGTGAACTCATGTATAAAATGTAAATCATCTACAAAGCCATCCATAACCCCAGGTCAGTTGTTTTAACTTTCTTTTTTGTTCTCTTTCCTTTAAATGTCTCATGAAGAATTTTAAAATGTAATACTGCTTTTCAGTGTGTTAATATTCCATAGCTTTGTTCTATTTGGCAGATAGTAAGAATACTTTCGCAGTCAGGAAAGACCCATGCCAACCATGCCAGTGCTGAAAAGACCGCTGTTTAGACACATGATTGCATAAAGAAACACATTATTTGTTTAACATTTGGAATACATTTATACTTGCATTTGATTTATTCATGTATATGTATAGATAGTACATCTGCTTAATTCTGATGAGCTGAATGTAAAATCTTGCTGCTACCCTGGTTCTTTACATTGTTGAAATGACGTGTTTTGAAGTTGGCAGTTTGTAAAAGCCTAGCTGTGTGTTGAAATTTAATTGAGCAAACATTTGGTCCTCTAGTGTTCAGAGTACTTCATAGGGAAAGTAGAAATGTAAAAAAAGTCAAGCTTTTTTCTCTTTGAAGACTTGCATATCTGTGGAGGTGAAATTACACATAGAAAGCATTTGTAAAGCAGCATAAAAACTGCTGTGTGAAATAATCAGATGCATTCTATTAAGTTTTCAGGTGATTTGTTTATTTTTAAAAGAGATCAATGTTTTCTACAAGTTCTAATATTAGATTTTTAACAGAGATCAATAACTTATTTCTAGGAACTAAGGGATGTACTCAAGGAACACGAGTGGATGTACACAGAAGCTTTAGAATCTTTAAAAGTGTTTGCTGAAGACCAAGGTAATTAGAAAATACATACTTCCTATTCTATATTTTGTGTATAAGAAAATAGTAAACCTATTATCTAATAATTAGAATGGGATTGCAAAAGATGTTGGAAATAATAATGTCAGCATTTTTTAAATGACCAATTCCAAAATGTTTTGGCATATTCTTGATGGCATTATAAAAATGAAACAATAAATACTTTTTTCTGTTTGGATAATTTTTTTTGATAGTTATGGCTACTTTTAAACTGCCATGTTTTATTGAGTACAAAATAAATATTTTTTACATTTTAATAGCTCTCAGGATGGATCTTAACAATTGTTGGTGTCATAATCACTACAGTGTAGATGCCCTAGCCTGCACTTGTGTGAATAGCAAAAGCCCCAGTATCAGAAACGTACAAGATTGGAATCACTGGCATGGAACAAAGTTCCTAACCCCATAGTGGAACACTCTTAACTTTAGCAACCGAATGTATATGAGAAGTAGCGGGGACGAGTTGAATCACACATGTTTAGTAACATCCTTAAGCAAGAATCAAGTGCACTGGTTCTGTATAATTGGTTTTAGGTTTTTCTTGGTTTTTGTTGTTTTTTTCATGCATTCTTTTAAGAAACATTGTACTACAAATGCTTTTTTTTCTTTTTTTAAAGATTTTATTGGGGAAGGGGAACAGGACTTTATTGGGGAACAGTGTGTACTTCCAGAACTTTTCAAAGTCAGGTTGTCCTTTCAATCTTAGTTGTGGAGGGTGCAGCTCAGCTCCAGGTCCAGTTGCCATTGTTAGTTGCAGGGGGCGCAGCCCACCATCCCTTGTGGGAGTCGAACCAGCAACCTTGTGGTTGAGAGGATGCGTTCCAACCTACTGAGCCATCTGGGAGCTCAGCTGCAGCTCAGCTCAAGGTGCCGTGTTTAATCTTAGTTGCAGGGGGCGCAGCCCACCATCCATTGAGGGAGGTGAGGAATCGAACTGGCAACCCTGTGGTTGCGAGCCTGCGCTCCAACCAGCTGAGCCATCTGGACACCCATGAGCTTAGCGGCAGCTTATTGACTTCATTCTAGTTGCAGTGGGCGCAGCTCACTGGCCCATGTGGGAATCCAACCGGCAGCACATTGCCCAGAGCTCGCGCTCTAACCAACTGAGCCACCCGTCTGTCCCTACAAATGCTTTTGATGGCAGAGAAATGACATTGTGTGGAGAAAAGAAAGCCACCAATATAACCAATTCTCAGTAATAAATGATTCAGAAGAGAGATTATGAATGTGAAGAAGTTTGAAGAATACCTTATCCAGTTTATCTTATAGTTCTTGTATATGCACAAGAAGGAAGGTGTATGATAATCTGTGTGTGAGTCTGAAAGCTCTTCAAGTTGGTAAAACAAAAACATTCTAAATAATCAAGTATTGTGTTAAAGATTAATTGGTATATTTTTTCTTACTGGTACATAAAATAGCTGCCTTCAGTCAAGGCACCTTAATCTATGGAACGTGATACATTAATCAGTGATAAAATAGTGGTGCCTTTAATAATATATTTAAATAATTCTTTAAGTAATGATGAATTTAGACTATTTGGAGATGGAGAGGTGAAAATGAATTAATATGGAAGGTTTTAATTTAGAGTGAGCATTCAGTGTTGGCCATAGGGATGGGGCTAAGTAATCGCCAGGACTTCTTGTGGATATGTACCTGCCATTTATATTTTCAGGACCTTTGTTAGAAATGGGGGTTTATATTTAATCCACCTTGAAAAAGAAGTTATCACTTGTTTTGGAAACTACTTATTTCAACTTAATTGTATGACTTCAAATTCTGTTTCAGTATTTCTCTTTAGAGTATATCAAGATTTAACAACAAATTTGGTTGAATTCATATTCAAAAGGAAAATATACATGTTTAAATATTTTTCTTATCTTATTTGAAGTCTTATACATTTTTATATTTAATTTATATCTTTGTAATTTAGTTATTTTTGTCTTTCTTTGTACACAGATATGCAATATGCTTCACAAAGTGAGTTTCCAAATGGAAAAGAAGTTTCTTCAAGAAGTCAAAATTATCCTAAAAATGTAACTAAAACAAAACTGAAACAGAAATGTTCCATGAAGCCACAAAATGGTTTTAACAAGAAGCGTAAAAAAAATGTATTTAATCCTAAGAGAGTTATTGAAGACTCTGAATATGATTCAGGTTCTGATGTCGGTAGTTCACTAGATGAGGACTATAGTAGTGGTGAAGAAGTGATGGAGGATGGTTATAAAGGAAAAATTCTTCACTTCCTTCAAGATGCTTCAGTTGCTGAACTTACTTTGATTCCTCAGTGTTCTCAGAAAAAGGCTCAGAAGATAACAGAACTCCGGCCCTTTAATAGTTGGGAAGCTCTGGTAAGGCTACATTCTTTTTTTTTTTCCCTCTGTGTGTGTGTGTTTAATTCACAGTACCGTTTATAGTCAAGGTGTCTTCAGCCCAGGGAAGCATAGATGGGTGGCCGTATCCTGTGTAGAGTCAAACATTACTTTCATTGTAAGCCAATAGTATTTCAAATAGTGTCATATGACCTAATTTTGAATGAATTAAGGGGTGATTTTCCTGAAAAAACCCAAGCTGATTGGCTGGGCATACTGTCACTCATTCTTTTGCATAGACACTTGGTTCATTTCACTGCAGAAGAAGAAATTAGAGCTTACATTTAGGAAGGAGTTGTTTGCTAGCCTGTTCTGATCTGTTACTGCTGAGACACCATGCAGAAAGCAAGAATGTGGCAGAAATTTTACTACAACTACTTGAGATCAGTAGCAACGTCCAGGGGAGCTCCATGATTCAAAATGCCAGCCTAAGTGTTTTATGCTTCACTACAAAAGAAGCAATTTGTTTATTTTCTTTTTCTTTTAAAAATGACAGCTCAATCTCTAACATGTTTTTCTTGGTTAAACAACGCGGCCATTTTATGGAGTGTAGCAGGCTGCAGCGTTTTTAATTGGAAAGATAGAAAAGTGTGTGGAAGCCTAGAATTCGAGCGTTAGGTGAAGGGAAGGCATAAGTACTGGTAAGTACACTCTGCATGATCCTTTTGTGGAATTTGATTTCCTATAAACAAGTTTTATACAAAATTACCTGTCTTTTGAATTTTATAAATGTCAACAGCAAATCTTATTCAGAAAAAAATATAAGAATTCTGTCTTTTAAATTTTGCTTCAACTTTTGTGAGAATGTGGGCTTTTATAACATGAATTGTATACAGGCCCTGTTGTGAAAGCAGTGTGGATTATTTTTCACTGCTTTAGAAGATGAGCTGATTCTTGATGCTTTATAAATTTTTAGGAAGTTTTATTTCCTAACTTGGAGTAAAGTTGCTTTTGTGATTAATTTTATGATGTGACAAACCTCTATAAGCATAAGTTCCCTTGGTAAATGTCTTAAAGTTGTGGTATGGAAGGGCCCTAAACAATGATTGTAAAGCATTTTTTGAAAAATTAAAATATTTGAAAAATATAGAACAAAATTACTACTATTTTCTAGCTTAAAAAATAAATAAATAAAGCCATTCGTTTTGCCTGAGGCCTTTGCTTTTCCAGAGAACATCTGTCAAAGCAGGCCCTTTCAAAACTTGTTCAGCTTTGCCTGAGTGATTTATTTGTTAAAGTATTTGCTGAAGGGCTTTCTTGTTCTTCTTTTCTTCCTTTTCTTCTTTCTTTTAATCTTTAATGGTCTCCTGTGTTTAATATTACAGAGTCAGATTGCTCAGGCTTGTTGGGATTCTTATTAATAAGGAATGCAGTTATCTGCACTACTGTGTTCAGTCACTGTAACTACTTGCCCAAATATCTTATAGTAACAGTAAATTAAACCAGAGTTATATGTGCCAGATGCTTTTAAAAATACTCAACAACTTAACATGTGGAAAGCATATTCCCCCACTAATTAATTGGCATAGTTTAAATTCGTCTTAACATGAATTTGTAGATTATGCATTACCTAGTTAAACCTTGTTCCCTTTCTAAAAGTTGAACTCAAAGACTATTTTTTTGCTAGCCATGTATGTGAATATTATTTTATGTAACATTTAAAAAGTAAACTTGCTACTTGAGCTCAGGGACTACAGAGCTTTGCTGTCCTGAAAAACAAAGTAGGTAAATGAAGAGGTTTGTGGTATGAACAATTAAAATTATCAAGTCAGTGTACATAAGCTTTGAGTTTTAGTTAGCTTGAAACTTTAAGCTTATCAAAGGAAAAGTCATATATTTTTGGTAAAAAGCGATATAAGTTACTACTTCCCTATTAATCGGAGAGGTTTGATAATATACTTGTAAACAACTTCAGAATGAAACAAGAAAAAGCCATTTACTTTTGTTTTCATAGCTGCCTTTAGGATTTCCTGTGAGAACTACTTGAAATAGTAATTTTGTCAGTTTTTAATGAAAATTATAAAGCAGTATATATTAACAACAGTGTGCGAATGACTAAGTACACTCTTAACATTATTGTTGAAGCTTATTTAGTCTTGAGGATTTGGAATTTTGGTATAAGTATAAAATTCATTAATATTTCATTTAAAAATGCATACTGAGCCAAAAAATCAATTACAGGTGTATGTTTTAATTACGATTTTTGTTAAAACTGAAGTCTGTGGCATTGGTAGCTTAAATGCAATCATTAATATTTCATTTTCTTATTTTATTATAAAAATAGTTTGAATGTGAAAATTATGTTAGCATTGCCTTTTAAAACAAAATTTGAAAAGTACATGATTGTTAGGACTTTCTTGGCAGAGAATTACACTTTTTAAAAACTAAAATGCTCTCGGATATTCTGGTCACCCTCATTTTACATGAGGGGAAAAACGGTTATTTAACAAAATGCATGCATTATATGGAGTTGTTTATGTTTGCAGCTTTATACCCATTTTTTCCTTCGAATCAAAACTTAAATATTGTCAAGTTTTCTTCAGAATTTCTCCATTTTACTTGTTTCTCTGCTTAATAGCATTAAAGTTCATGCTTATTATAAGGAACCACATCATTAAATCATGTCGACTTTGGGAATACAGGAAACCAAAAGTGTCATTAGTTTTAAAATATGTACTGTTAATGTGGTAAAATTGAGATTTTTATTGCCAAATTTCACGCATTTGATGCCATAAGTTCACCAACCACTCACTGAATTTTTGATGAGCCTTGTGCAAAGTAGGGTGGGGATGCTATTATGTCTGTGATAATCTTATTACATTTTATCTTTATACTTTAATGGGAGTAGTAATGTATACTGACCAAATCAAGTAAAACTCATTCATGAATAGCTTAACCTAAAAACTTTATATATGCATCTACTTCCTTCCTTAACATTTAGATCAGTGTAGATACAGTTTTCCTTGACTATTAACCAAGCAACCCAGGTTGAGTTCATTTTTTAGTTCATTTATGCTCCTCATTATGCTGTTCCCATTTACTAGTAACTTAGACCACAGGTGTCTTTTTTGCTTTGTTTTCCCGGTGTTTTTTGTAAAAATGTCTGTCTAAATTTGTCATTTAAAGCATTTTAATGCTCACTGCTGCTTTCCTGATAGGGTAGCTTCAATAAATTTGTGTATGAGATTACAGTATTCGGGCTTTGTTTTAATTTTTATAAGTTGTACTCTGTCCTCAAGACTGTTGTTACTTGTTAGGCGGGAAATTAAATCTGCTTTTAAACAATTTCCCCCTTCCTGTAGAAATTCAAAGCTGTTTGTGCTATAAGAGTGACACACTGTGGCAAGAGAGAGGTACTTCCGTTTGTGGCTGTTTAAAGGGAAAAGGTTCTTAGGGTGATACTTGAGTTTTTAATAGTAGCAGTTAAGGCCATATTGATGTTCTTTTTTTCAAGTAATTATCCAGCAATATCAATATCAATTACTTTTTTTCCTTCTCCCTGGAAAAATAGCTTTATCAGTTTATTTTTAAAGAATAATTTGTTTTCATTGTCTAAAATTGAAACAGTAATTGCAAGAACAAAGAAGAAAGTATAGTCAAAATTCTGCCAAAAATACCCACCAATAATAATGTATTGAGTATCTGTCTATTTATGCATACATTTGTATGTTTCATATTAAGTAAACAGGGTCCTGTTTTCTATGCTTATCAATAACTTTAGATTCACTAGTAGATCCTGCATTTACAGAGTACTTTGTGTTTTTTAAATCTCATTTTGGGGCAGCTGAGTAGCTTACAGGATTGTTAAATGCTTTTTGTCTTCAGAAAACAGTAACAATAGTAGAGTGTTCTTACATCTTTCCTTAAATGCTGACTTCTTCCCTGGTCCTGTTAACCACCCCACACACCACCCTAATGAAGATATTGTGGAATTAAATACTAGGATTTTCAAAAAATGTTTTGATTTTTATTATTTGTGCATGTATTTAAATGAGCAAGTTAAGTAATCTTACAGGCTTGTTCTGCCCCCAAATCCATATTTATCCCCTTCCCCCATCTGTTTCTCACACTGCAGATAAACTCCTTTCACTTCTTTTGTCTGATTCTTACCACTTCCACCATCTCTAGCTAATATAAACATGATGCTATGTTTATTTTTCAGTTGCAAGCCTTATCTATGCAGAGCATTATAGTTGTAATATTATAGTAGGGTTAGCTCTCTTCTCACTGTCTGTCTCAGTTCACATTCCATTTCCTATTCTCCAACCCTACCAAAATAAGTTAATAATGTGGTAATTTTGGAGATCATTTTTTTTAGCATTTATGTTGTTATGATTTTGTGAATATCTTTTACAGCTGAGCCATGTAGTATACTAAGTGACTATTTCCTTGCTCAGCATTTTGTTTTCTCTAGTTATTGTCTTGATTTTTCTGTTTTCTTAGTTGTCTATATACTTATTACTTTGAACTCTTCCCCAGTGGTCTAAATTTCCCCTCAGTTTTTAGACACGTCAGGTATTCTGTCAGTTTTATATTCTTGAGGAAGTGTTTTCTGGAGTCTTATGACCTGCTCTGGTTTGGAGTGGTTGTGTTCTAGGCCAGCTCATCATCTGTGGCCTTGGGATCTCACTTTCCTGGTATCCTGAGGAATCCTGTTGTCTGTCTTATGTTGGTTCTCTTGCTTCTGAATTTCATGCATGCTTCTTTATTCCCTTGGTTTTGTCAATACTGATGAGGAGGTGGGTGAATAATCTAGTGGAGCTAGATGGTCTCATCTTGAATCCCAGTTCTGATGTTTTCTAGCAATTTATATGACCTTAACTTCTCTCTTACTCTATTTCTTCATATGTAAATGAGGTGTAATCATGGTACTGACCTATGGGGAAGTCTAAGGATTAAATACAGTAAATGTCCATTTAATTGCCTAGTTTTTAGAAAAGGTTAGCTGCCGATAGCCACAATATTTTGCATTGGTAGTAGTCTATATACTGTTAGTATACACAATATACTGTTAGAAACGCTAAGAACCCATTTGTTTACTGCTTATCTCTCAATATCAGTTGTAGCCATATAGAATTAATCCTTTTTGGATCAGACCATTTTTCGCTCTCGTTTTTTTAACCCCCTCTGCTCTTAAAAACAAATTTATGGCTAGTTACATTACCCATTTAATAAGACTACATTTTTCAGCCTCTCTTGTGGTAATTTGACTAAGTCTTGTCCAGTGAGATATAAGAAAAAATATATTAAGATTTTTTTGGAAAATGCCCTTAAAGGATCCCTTCCCTTCTTCGTGTTGATCGAGATGTCATTGTGATGGTGGGAAGCATTAGAGTTCTTGATTTTGAACCACTATACCACATCTGAACTGCTTCCTCAGGTCTTCATCTACATGTGAGACAAATAAGTATGCTTTATTTAAACCCTTGGTGTTTTGGGTTTACTGTCATTTATAACTACTAATCCTAACCAATTCATCATTCATTGAAACTTTCTTGAAAAATCTGTCTGCTGATGTTCTACATTCATAGACAGTATATCACTACTAGATAGATGTAAATCATAAACTAGCAGCAGTAATCCGGATCATCTCTAATGTTAGCTTATATGGGAGGCGGGGTAGGAAGAGTGGGAAGCCACAGGGAGTTAAATTTTGAAATTGGACTTCAAAAATTAACCAAAGTTCAGTTACAAATGTTAGTAACCATTTCAAACTATTGCAGCATTGTCAAATGAGAGTTGCCTTTTGCACTTCCCTTCATTGCCTGTACAAGAATTTCAAACCTAAAAATCAGAACAGTATAATGAACTCCCATGTGTGTATCATGAGCTTCCAGCTTATGTCTGATCTTGTTTCACCAATGCCCTCATCCACTTCTTTCTGTCTCATATTATTTTGACACAAATCTCAGACTTCATTTTTTTCTTAAAAAATTTAAATATGTAGCTCAAAAAAGGTTTTTTATTCCTAAACAAAACCACAGTAACATTGTCACACCTAAAAAAAATCACCGATAATTCCTTAATATTAGAAAACACTCAGTGTTCACATTTCTAGTTTCTCATAAATGCCATAAACATTTGTTTGTTTTTTTACAGTTAGTTAGAATTAGGATCCAGATAAGAGCCACATGCTGCAACTGCATGAAAGGTCTTTTTAAATAACTCTGTTAATCTGTAGATTCCTTATCCGTCTACCTCTTTTTCTTTTCCTTTAATACCTTTGGTAAAAAAAAACAAACTGAATCATTTGTTGTATAGCTTCCCAGTCTGGACTTTCCTGGTTATACCGCTGGTATAGTTTAACATGAACACATTCCTCTGGACCAGTATTTTCTGGAAAGTTATTAGAAGGTTAAATGGAGCCAGTGCTGTTACATGGTTAGTGCTGTGTTCTTTCATCAGGAGACATTAAGGTCTGATTGCGTCTTTTTTGTAACATTAGTTTAGCTCTTCTCTAGATTCTGACCTAATGAATTGGACTTCTGTGGGTCAAAACAGTCCTTTCTTATTTCTGGTCTTATTGCTCTGAAAGGACTTCCTAGACTATGTATTAGTCACTTTGCAAAAAAGTGCCCATGAAAGTTTGTTCTTTCCCTTGTATTACCAGTTGTTACACTTAAAATTATTTGTTGCGTGTCTTTTTCCATAATCATAAACCACATGAGGGCAAAGACTGTGTCTGTATACCAGGTACTTTCAACATCCAGGGTAGTACTTGCTAAAAATAAGAACATAATAAATGGAAGTGCATTACCGATTAAAAGTTGTTGTTTTTTAAAAAACAAAACAAAAAACTTTGAAGGTCTTAATTTTTTTTTTAAACTTACGGAGATACTAGTTATAGTGAAAAGAAAAGAGCATGGACTTTGGAATCTATTATCCTGCTTTATAACCTTGGAAATTGAAGCTTAGTTTATTCATCCAGAATTGGTAGACTAATGTTGCAATTGCTGTGAGAATTTAATGAGTTAATGAATAAAAGACATCTAATAGTTTCTAGCACATAAAAAGCATACAATATATGTTCCTCCTTATTTTCTGATTATTGTTTTTTTTCACACACATACATACCACAAACACACACACACACCACAATAGGCATGAGATTGTTTTTTGTTTTGTTTTGTTTTGATTTGGTTTTGGGTTTTTTTTTTTGTTTTTTTTTTTGGTTCCAATGGAAACTCCTTAAAATCTACAAGGCACTGATTCTCATATATCCTGCTGTTTACATATAAATCTTTTCCCCAGGAAAGCACAAAGTGGGAGGTCACATTGTAATTATGAATGTTGTCGTTGTGAAAACGTATTCAGCAGATAACTTCATACATCACAGTGCCATTTTGTGAAGTAGTAAATTTTTTTTTTTTAATCCTATAGTACATTAATAATATGGTGTAGAATAGATTGGAGATTTTATTTCTTACCAACTTATTCTAGGTTAGATATGAAAAATGTATATTATTATAAACTGCATTTTTAATGAAATATCTTAACATTAATATGTCCTGTTAAGTGTTGAATTTCTGTTGCTTGAGATTCTCTGAATTGAGAAATACTGTGATCACAGGGGTTATTTAGAGTTGTTAATGTGATTCTTGTTGTAACTTGAAAGGATATGTGAAATAAGATGCCATGAATCAAAATCATGTATGGTTTTAGCCTAACAGATGGTGTTACTTTAGTTTCTTTTATTCCGTTCTGGATTATTGGCTTTTTCTTTTTGCCCAACAAGCTTTCAGACAGCTATTGGGCTTTCTAATCCTTTTCACTAAAAATATTTTTTTGCAGTGTTCTTCAGGATATGTTTTTTCAACTATCTATATGGAAAAATTCTAATTCTATCACAGCTTTTGCATTATGAGGTATTCAGTACCTCCTTTAGGAAAATAAATACAAATGCATTTTGGAAAAAATTCTTTGAGTTTTCACACAAAACCACTTATTCAGGTGTTGTATTAAATTTTTAAAAAGCGTTTTATCAAATTATTGAATTGGTCATAGTTAACTTTTGACTCATGCACTATCTTTCCAAGTAATAGTTTCAGTTTAGGAGTAAAATATCCAGGGACCAATAATAATTGGAGTTTTGAAAGCTTGAGGGGTTGTACTTTGATGATAGATAAGGAAAAGTATGTTTTAGGAAGATTAATCTTATTAGTAATATGTCAGTTATAGGAAGTGACAAATGGAGGCAAGAGATCAGGTTTGCAGGTATTACATTTAGTACAATTACTTTTGGTAATAAAGGTGAATCTGAGAATTTGAAGACAGCTTGATAATAGACCTGAGGTCAAAGTAACAGGCTTGGGATTGTGTATTTTGGGGAGAAAGATTTTATTTCAGTGTGATAAATTTGAGGTGACTATAGGATTATCAAAGTGAAACATGGGAATTTAAATGTAAACATGAAGATTCTGGTTCTCTTAGCACTTGATTAAGGTCATTCGTAAAAGTTTAAATTAAAAAACTTTTTTCCCTCATAAAGAAATTCAGAGTGCCTTTCTATTTACTAGATCTGAACTGTTAAATTATTTTTCTTTTTATGCCATAGTTCACAAAGATGTCCAAAACTAATGGCTTATCAGAAGATTTGATATGGCACTGTAAGACACTGATCCAAGAAAGGGATGTAGTTATAAGGCTTATGAACAAATGTGAAGACATTTCAAATAAATTGACAAAGCAAGTTACCATGCTCACTGGAAATGGAGGTGGATGGAACATAGAACAACCTTCCATTCTGAACCAAAGGTAATATTTGTTATACACACTTACTCATTATTTTAACTCAGTTGTATAAAATTTCTGAACTTATTTGTGTATTGTGCCTAGAGAACTTAAATGTGGAAGTGATGTGAAAACTACTATTAAAAGGGAAACTAACGTTTTCTGTAATGGCACATAAGCGGTATGTGAATTGTTTTTCATTGCTTGCCGTCCTCCCCTGCCCAATCTGGATATTTTACTCCATCCTATTATAAATTAGAGAGAAAAAATGTCACGGTCTTATATAATCTCTGTTTTACTTGTCTGGTGACAGATGATTTCATATATAATCACAGAAACTAAAAAAGTGGTTTTAGCTACCCCTTCCCATAATTTGGTACTTCCAAAAATCAGCTGCTTAATTGCATCAATGTAAAAATTTCTGTTGTAGCTCAATTTTTTAAATCATAAATGAAGTTATTAAAATATCCTATATCTGTAATAAAATGTTTTAAATACTTTCAAAAGCCCATATTTTTAAATCTCTTTGGTGTAGAAGCACATCAAAAATGAAAAGGATATTTTCATTAAATAGATTATATAAGGAAAGGTTATAAAAAGCATTTTTAAAAAGTACATTCCCTAAAAATGTTACTTTCAGTAAATACTTTATCATAATTCTTACAAAAAATAGACACTAAATTCTTTTCACTAAAACATTGGTCCAATAGCCAGTGCATGTTAAAACAGCATTTTGTATAATTATAAATGCCCCCTTTTTCATGGTGTTGGGATATTGGGATGGGGAAGATTGTTTTCTACTTCCTTTAAAAGTTTATTTTTTAGTGGTTTGGGGACTCAGAACTGTTCACAGTATTACCTTTTTTGGGGGGTGGGAAATGAAATTGTTTATGGTGATGATATTTATAGTGGCAAAAACATGGAAACTATCAAAGTTCCAACTACCAGAGAATAATTACAATGAATTATGGGATATCCGTACTATGTAGTGTTACAGAGCATTAAAAATCTGTTACATTTGTCAAAATATTTCTGATAGGTATTTAATAAGATTAGCACTAAAGTCTCAGTAAAATTAATTACCTTAGTTGGTGATTTTATTTACTTTTTGTAGTTTCCTAAGTCATGATCACAGCATATTTGCTGATCGTTGATTAATTTAAAATCAAGGTGTGGTTACTGGCCTTTAATAGTAAGCTACAATCTTTTCTGTGCCCTTCTAGGGTGCTATGGGATGGTGTAGGGAAACATGATGCAGTTCCCACAAAGAAGCTCTTTTCTAGAAAGAACTATGGCCATGTCAGCATATTCATCTCCTAAAAGTGTAGTTGGAGCTGCTCCTTCTTGTTCTACAGCATTGGATATGGGGAGTTCTTCACGCTACAAGACTTACCCAGTTGAGTCTACTTTGTCATAATTGGGATTTAAAAAAATCAAGTGCTTTATTGCATCATTTTAAAAAATTTCTCTCTCAAACCCACGTTTACAAAGTCCTGTTACTTGTTAATAGTATAATCAGGTACTAAACTATCCTTTCCAGTAGACTGAGGAATTTTTAATGAAATATTTAATATACAAGAAAGTAGTTTGGGTTTTTTTTAAGTGCTTATTGGATATAGTCCCAAGTACAACTTCTAAAAACCTTTTTAGATAGTCTCTTTAGAGTTTATTTAGATGCACTTTTAGGGGGTGAAATTTGTTGTCTTGGTTTTTGTTTTTGCCAAGGTAAGAGTTGGACAAGCAATTTTACTTGTTATGCTGGTGAGGCATCGTGGCTGCTGAGTATACACACATTTAAATTAGTTTTCTTGCCTTGGGCAAAGATTTAGCACAGAGGAAAATGTTGGACTATGCTGATGAATAAGCTAGCACGCTTTTTCTTAACAGAACAATTTTTTGTATTAGTTTACTTTGAAGCAAAATTATATTAACTGTTTATTTTCCTACTACAAATGTGTATGGATTATAACAGCAGGAAATTTGCTTTTTAGAGATAAAGGAAAATACAGAAGTACCATAACTCCTTGTTAAAAATAAGGTCTTTGCAGGAAAAAATTAAATTTCTCATATGTATCTCAAAATCGTTACATTCATAATCTTTATTTTAAAATGTCAAAACTGAAATTGCCTAAAGTTAAAATAAAATACAATGAGGGAAAAGAGAAAAAAACCGTCAGTTTATCTCTTATTTTATTCCTACTGTAGCTATCTCAAGCTTTACCAGTTTATCTAAAATTGATCAGCTTTAAACTGTTTTAATTTAAAAGATTTTTCAAATGTTTAATATAGAATATATTTAATCTTGTGTGTTCTGCCTTTTCTGGACTAAATCTAACAAGGTTCGTCTGATCTTGTTCTCCCTCAATTGATGCTATGGTTCCTATCCTATTTGTAAACAGTTGCTATAAAAAAAAAAAAAATTGACAATGGTCTGAATGCAAATCAATACTGCAAATGGGGTTTGACTAACTCAAAGTATTGTGATGTAAATATTTTAGTAGTTTGGATACTAGTATTAGGACAAACCAATGTTGTAGTGTTTTCAGCATCCATGTCACACTTAAGGGGCATAAACTTTTGGTCAGCTAGCATCCCCAATCTGTTCCATGTGAACTACTTCAAGCCAGTCTCTCTAGCCCTCTATTTCTGCTTTTTAAACTCAAATTTAGCATATTGTATGTACTCCTATTATTGTTTCTGTTTCAGGCCTTTCTTACCTTTCAAAATAAATTTGATAATAGTTTCTCTGACCAGAGATTTAAACCCAATTTAATTTTCACTCTGAAAAGAAATCATAGTAACTCTGGATGGATTTTTCTCCCCTAATAAAACAAGTAACTTCAAAATAACATGCTGCTTCGTTTACTTTCATGATGTCAGAAAATCTTAAAAATCATTTTTTTTTCTTAATGAGAGGTAAGAAAACCTTCAGTTTAAAGATATTTATAGTCCCCTGTTAAGAAGAGAGCATTTAACTAGTTCAGAATTCCTGGGCTTGGTAGTTCTTACTATTTGGGTAACCCTGGCATATTACATATGTATTCTACATATGCAGCCATAAAAAGCTTAGAAAATTGTAGAATGTCAAAATAAATGAAAGGTATGATTGTATAGCATCCAAATATTAGAGCCTCCTAGAGAAAGAACACAGCTGCCCATTTGAAAAATTTGTCATAACAAGTGAATTGGATTTAAAGGTCTTTGTCAAAACTGCATTTTTATTGATCCTTTTACATTGTGAAGAAAGAGTCTGTGATAGGCAGCATTATCGTGATGGTAAGCAACAGAAAGTTACTTGTAATTTAGATAAATTTAGCAGAGGAGCAAATACACATACACAAATGTTTGTATTTTTAAAACAAATAATTCAATATAACAAAGCTATTTAATGTCCTGATCAAAACAGCTTCTGAGAGCTGTTTTGATTGTGGATGAAACAATTTAATTGGAATGAAAAATTCTAGATGCTTCTCAAAATTTCCTCATCACTTTTTAAAGTTAGTGAAGAATATTTTAATAGTTAGACTTGTCTTTTTTCCAGTTTTTTTTTTTTTTTTTTTTTTTTTAAGGCAGGTGCAGCTCACAGTGGCCCATGCGGGGATCGAACCGGCAACCTTTGTGTTATTAGCATCATGCTCAGTTGGTTAACTGAGCTAACCGGCCACCCCTAGATAGACTTGTTTTTCAACATGTGTTAGTAATGAAGAAATTCAGTAACTTTTGTTTGTTAAGAATATTTCTTGGCTCTTTGTGATTTACATTGGGATAGCATGTTGGCCCTTGGATGCATTTATAAGTGATGTGATATGACTACCTCGTCAAGTTTCACCATTTTCATGGAATATGAACCTTTTGCATGTGCAGTGTCTTAAGACATTGTGAAGGACTCAAAAATAATAGGGAACTCAGTTTTGACCATAGAATGGGTGGGTCAGAGAGAGACAATTCTTTCATGTTTACTGTTTAGTAGCTAAGGGCAGAGCGCTGAATCAGACCTGGGTTGGATACCAGCTCTGCCCCTGCACACGTGGATTTGGACAGCTGTATGACCTTGGGCAAGTTACTTCCGTGAGTCCCAGAGAAGCTCTCATCTGTGAAATGGGGATAATAATAGTATCTACTTTATACAGTAGATTAAATGAAATAATGCATGTTAAACACATAGCGTAATGTTTGGAATATGGTAAACAATCTAGTACTAGCATTTACTCTCAGCACTACTGTAGCAGAAAGAATTCATTTGGATCTAGAAGTTAAAATATCTTTGATAATGTGTAGTATTTACTTTTGTAGTGGCATAAAAACTATTTTGGGCAAGAAAGCTAAGACATTGTTTTTAAATGAGTTGTAAAGACTTCAGCAATACTGCTGATTTTTTTCCTACGTATACTTTTAATTTTTTCCCAGAAATGTTTTATAGATTACGTACCCCATAGTTGAAACATAGATTCTGATTTAAGATGGCTATCATTCTACCCCACCTCTTTTACCCCTTGCAAATTAAGGTGTCTCGACTTTAGAATCTGCCCCCTTAAACACTGACTATGCCATAGCTAGGTCCAGACCCCTTCTCTGTGGGCAGATAGAATGTGGGAAGGAGGAAATTAAGGGGATAAGGTAGAAGCTGGAGAATGGGAGGCATGGCCTTATCCTAGGTTTTCATGTTATATGGGGTGTATCAAATCATAATGAAATATGAGAATAGCCTCCAAGTGAGAGAGACTTCCTGAATTAACACCTTAGCCATACACTTTGTAACTGCAACCTTGGACAAATTAATGAGCCTCAGGTGTATTTTGTTTGTTAAAATGATGATATTAGCTACCTTTATAGGATGTTAAAAGATTAAATGAGGTGATATTTGAAAATGATATCTTTGTATATCTATATATAGTAGATGTTCAGTAAGTAACTGCTATTAGTTTTTAATCACTTGACCTTTTAGAAAAAAACTGTTGTTTTTGTCCAGCATGACCCTCCCATATTTACCTTCCAAACAAGTTCTTCCCAGGAATTAGTCTGTTACTATTAACATTTTGACACTTGCCTGCAGCGTTCTGCTCACTGATGTTGATGTCTGTCAAATTTACATTTATACATAGTTCAAACATAAATACACACATACATACACGCTCCAGAATTATACACACTACTGACTTTAGAGGTGATTGGCATTCAGAAAGGGTTTATTAAATCAACCTAGCAAAGTAGCAAATTATGCTTTTGCTTTTGTCCTAATGCTTTAAGTTCCTTAAAGTGTTAAAATTCAAATCAGTACAATACAATTTTCTAGTATAAATATTAGTAATAATGTTATAGTAAATATGCCAAACATTTGTGGAATTAAGACCAAATGGGATTTTTTTTTTTTATTATTCTTATTGCCAGAAGAAATAAATAACAAATATGGAATAAAATTTGACAAGATAAAAATGTATTATGTTTTGGGCTCATTTTACGTATAAATGTCTCATAACAATAAGTTAAAAGGTAAGACTAGATCTAGGTATTTCAGTTTTTGTGTGCATTGTAAACCTAAACCTTATGTCAGAAATCTAGTATAAATCTATAATATTTGGTAACTCTCTCTTTATCAGTTTGTCACTCAAGCCCTATCAGAAGGTTGGTTTGAATTGGTTGGCATTGGTACATAAACATGGACTTAATGGCATTTTGGCAGATGAAATGGTAAGTCGTACTCTGTTTCAAGGATTTTTCATTAAAAATCATCCTTGTGTCATTTAAAAAATGAAATTTTCCTTTGATTATGTAGTTTACTGCTCTTACCTCAGTATCTTTAACTCTTCTTACCCCTCCCGGTTTTCTGTTTGCTTATCTAGCTCTAGCCTACTCACTACTCCCTCCCAATGAAAATGAATTTATTGTGTATCTCATCAAATTAACAAATATGTTTAATACATGCATATATGTACAAATATATGTAAAACACTAAATGAGATTGTACTGTATTTGCTTTTGTATAGCTGCCCTTAAAATTATTATAGGTAACCTGTCCTTGTCAGTAAATAAATCCACACATTTGTCAGCAATAACATCAGCCTCATTTCAGCCATTTTACTTTTATTAGATGTCTCTGAGTTCTATCCTTTCCCAAATCACATTTGCTTGAACTGAACTTGGGAAGTTTATTACAGCCAACAATCCAGGTACTGAAACATAGAAACGTGACGTTTAACTTTACCTTTGCCCTCCAGCTATACTTTTTTGAAAGTGTTCATCAAAAATGAGTCATGGTCAGTGGAGAAAATGTTTATTGAATATATATGTATTACATTGTGTATTAGATTTCCAAAATAAAAATTAATAATGACAGTGACCTTTGTTCTCTTCTTAGCTTCTAGTAATCATTATACTTTGACTATTTCTACACATCCATCATACTTTCATTAAAGCAAAATGCTCTTTATCTGATAGAAAAGTGAATAATATATTCAGGATTTCAAAATAGTTATAGAAATTATAATAGAATGTAGGACATTACACTTGTAGAAAAACTAGACTTGGGAATCCAATCTGGGTTTTGGATCCCTCCTTTGCTATTCATGGGCTGTCTGTTCCTTACCAAATGACCTAATCTCTCTGAACTAAAACAGGTAATTTCTAGATCATAAGATTACATTCAGTATCAAATGAGGTATATTATGTAAAACTGTTGTTGTAACCTGTAAAGGGCAACATTTATGATAAGTTAGAATCTAAGTCTGCTAGGGATGCTATACCAGTATCAAAGACAGGGTGGCTTGAAGAACAGAAATTTATTTCTCCTGGGTCTGGAGGCTGGAAGTCTAAGATCAAGGTTTTGGCAGGTTTGGTTTCTCCTGAGACCACTCTCGTTCGTTTGTAGATGGCCACCTTTTTGCTATGTCTTCCCATGGCTTTTTCTCTGTGTACATACATCCTTGGTGTTTCTTTCTCTTCCTTTGAGATGAGGATGTGTCCCTAGCCCTTTGACCTCATTTAACCTTAATTACCTCCTTAAAGGCCCTATCTGGAAATCCAGTTAGTCACACTAGGGGTTAGGGTATTAACACATGAAAGGGGAGATTCATTTTTTAACAGGATAGTAATATTTATTTAAGCCTCAATAGCCTTTAAAACAAACAAAAACCCCCACTTTATTGATGCATAATTTACTTGCAGTAAAATGCACAAATGTTCAGCTTAATGGCTTTTTACAAATGTGTGCACCCATGTGACCAGCTCCCAGATCAACCTTTCCCTCATCCCAGAACGTTCCCTCATGCTTCTTTTCAGTCATTACCACCATCATTCTGATGCCTACCACTAGTAGTTTTTTTATTTTGAACTTTATATCATCACAGAGTTACTGATATTCATCTGTGTTTTTACATGTATCAGTAGTTTTGTTTTATTTCATTTTTATTTTTTGGCATGTAGTTCGTAGTATAAACATTCTACAACTTGTTTATCCATTCTCCTGTTGATGGAAATGTAGGTTATTTCCAGTGTTTGTCAATTATAATAAACACCTATGAACATTCTTCCCCAAGGTTTTTTGTGGACATGAATTCTCATCTCTTAAATATATTGTTAGGAGTGGAATTACTGGGTAATAGGAATTACTGGGTAATTGAATGTCCAACTTCAATTAGTCATTGGAACATCATCCTCAATCCATCCAGTACATATTAAATATGTGCTTTATATAAGTAGTTACCAAAATTATATCTTTTATATGCAATGCAAAGGTCTTTCCTATTAATGTATATGTCACATTAACTAGCAGTTGCGATACATCTTGGTCATTAAACTAAGTTGTAGTTTCATTTGGAGATTTGTTTTAACTGTTACAGAGAACTGAAAACAGTAGAAATTGTCAATAAAGTTGCATTGTGGGGAATCAAATAAAACCAGAAATACTTTTTTTTCCTTTTGTATTTTCCAATATTTATTTGGGGTTGTTTTGGGGGTTGTTTTGGTTATTTTTACATTTTATATATTGTCTTTTGAACTTTTAATTTTAGGGCCTAGGAAAAACTATTCAAGCCATTGCATTCCTGGCATATCTCTATCAGGAGGGTAATAAAGGTCCTCATTTGATCGTTGTTCCAGCGTCAACTATAGGTTTGTAATACTGTCGACACCCATACTTGACTATATACTATTTCATATAGGGAGAGGAAGAGCTGTGTGTGTGTGTGATTTCTTAGTTTGTCGAGGTGAATATTAATTCCTATGGTCTCAGAAAAGCTTTTTTCTCCTTTGTATATGTATGTGTATTTTTACTAGAAATATTTTAAAGAAAATACATGTAAGTCAATTATATTAATAAATTAGGGACCATTTGATAAGATTCTTTTGTTTTTATAATAATTTTACATTGTTTTAATGAGTCTTTAAGAGAAACAGTGCATTTAAATTTATAATTAAATATTTACTGAGTCAGAATGTGTGCAGTTCATCCCCACTCTAATTACTGTTCCAATCCTGCTCAGTTGATTGGATGTAGAATAGAGTATGAGAATGTTAGTGTGTATAAATGTAACCCAAAAACCCGTCTCTTTAAATTGGAGTAAAATTGTGACAGGTCTGTGATTTTTAAAAATCATCTTGTATTATTTTATAAAAGAATAATTTCTGGGCAAAACCTGTCAAACTTTAGTGTTCGTTTTAGTGCATACACATACCCTATTGTAGCAGATGCAAGTAATATCTCTTTTGTTTCATAGATAACTGGTTAAGGGAAGTTAACTTATGGTGCCCCACTTTAAAGGTACTCTGTTACTATGGTAAGAATATGTTCTTTTGCTTTTAACTTAGGAAATTTCTTTAGAATCCTAACATATATAGTAAAGTACAATAAATGCAATCAATATGTGTATATTATTTTTAAATTCTAGGTTCTCAAGAAGAACGTAAACAGATAAGATATAACATTCATAGTAAATATGAAGAATACAATGTAATTGTGACCACGTAAGTATTGAGAAAAAAAATATTTTTGGAAATTTTTTGCAGCCAGCAAAGTTTCAAAAAATAATTTTAATATAAAGGAGTTTATGCTAAGAACTATGCAACTAACATCATGGAATGACTTATGATGAGGATTCAGGCATTTTTCAATTTGATGTGTAACAACAAGATAGCAGTTTTTTGCTAGTTCATGAGGTGACTGACAGTGATTATAAAAAGATTTTGTCCACTTGATTGAAAACGTAGTGTTATAATAATGCCCTCAGTTAAACTTAGAGTGACATTTAAACTTATAAATTCAACAACAAAGGAATTGATAATCAAAACAGGAAGAGGACATGAAAAGACATTTCTCCAAAGAAGATGTACAGATGGCCAACAGACATGAAAAGATGCTCAGCATCACTAATCACCAGGGAAATGCAAATCAAAACCACAATGAGGGCCGGCTTGATGGCTCAGGTGGTTGGAGTGCCACGCTCCTAACGCTGAGGTTGCCGGTTCGAGTCCCACATGGGTCAGTGAGCTGAGCCCTCTACAGCTAAGATTGTGAGAAATAGCTCTCCCTGGAGCTGGATTACTGTGAGCAGCCACAGGTTAGCGTGGGCTGTCATGAGCTGTGATGACTGACTGGCAGCCAGCATGAGTGGCTGGTAGCTGGCGAGAGCTGCCATGAGCTGCTGTGAGCAGCAGACCGACGACCAGCAACCGACTGCCTCAGCCAGGAGGGAGCGCAAGGCTCATAATACCAGCATGGGCTAGGGAGCTGTGTCCTACACAACTAGACTGAGAAACAAGGGCTTGAACTGGAGTGAGGCGGGGAGATGGAAGAAGGGGGCAAAAAACACAACCAAGATGAGGTACCACCTCACATCAGTCAGAATGGATATTATCAAAGTCAACAAGTAGTATGTGTTGCTGAGGATGTGGAGAAAAGAGAACCCTTGTGCACTGTTGTGGGGTTGCAAATTGGTGCAGCCTCTGTGGAAAACAGTATTCCTCAAAAAAACTAAAAACAGATTTACCATACAACCCAGCAATTCTACTTCTGAGTATTTATCCAAAGAAAGTGGAAACACTAATTCGAAAAAATGTATGCACCTCTATGTTCATTGGAGCATTATTTGCAACAGCCAAGATATGGAAGCAACCTACATGTCCATTGATATATGAATGGATAAAGAAGATGCTGTATATCAGTACAGTGGAATATTATGCAGTAATAAAAAGAATGAAATCTTGCCCTTTGCAGTAACATGGAAGAACCTATATTTTGATATATTTTGAAATATATCAGAAAGATACCATATGGTTTCACTTATATATGGAATCTAAACAAAACAAAACAAGAACAGTCAGAAACAGAAACCAAAATGATGGTTATCGGAAGGGAAAGTGTGGGGGATGGGTTAAAAGGGTGAAGGAGAATATAGTCAATAGTAATGTGATAAGTTTGCACAGTGACAGATTAAAATTAGTGGTATGATCACATCGTAAGGTGTAAAAATGTCAAATCACTATTGTATACCTAAAACTAGTAAAACTAGTACAATACTATATACCAGCTATACATAAATAAGTTTTAGAAAAATAAAAAGCATTTCTTTTAAAAATAATAACTGACATTTAAGATATTTCACCAAGATGATTTATAATATTTCTAACTTATAAATAATAATAAATACAATGAAATCTCACTTCTTGAAAAATTTGAGTAGGAATAAGGGTGGAAAATATAACTGAATAAGTTGATCATTACTTAGTAGTAGATATTTGTCATAAATATCTAGCAGAGAACTTAATGCCTTCATGTTATGTTTATTATATAAGCTATTTTAAGCTTCATATTAACTGTCAGTATTTGATTATTCTCTCTACTGACTTCTGTAGGCGGCCATGATTAAAAGAATTCATTCAAAATTCTTAATAAAATGGACTCCATGTTTATATATAGTCATGTACTGCTAGCTGCTGTTATTTCTTGGATCTACTCTAGTAGTTTAATACAGTAGTGTTGTGTTCTCAACAGAAATGTCTTAACCTAATGCCCTTTTTTCTCTTGCTTCTTAAAATATAACAGTTAATGAAACAAAGTGTATAACAGGTGCAGATTACATATAAATCGTACCAAAATTGGCCTCTTCTTAGGTGTGTAGAAGTTGTCTGATTACATTATAAATTGTAAATTTTCTTTTAACTACATATGGCAGCTTTCATAACTTGTTTACATGTACAGCAGTAATTATTGGATACAAGTACATCCAGCTGTATCTTTTAAGTGCTGGCTATTAGAAATGTATAAATAAAAAATAATTTTACAAAGCATATGTCTTACTAGGGTCCAGGCTCCTAAAGGTATAACCATAGAGATTCTTTTTTTCCTTTGGTGACAGGTATAATTGTGCAATCAGCAGTTCTGATGACCGTAGTCTCTTTCGACGACTGAAACTTAATTATGCAATTTTTGATGAGGGCCATATGCTGAAGAATATGGGCTCCATTCGCTACCAGCACCTTATGACAATTAATGTAAGAGTGTTTTGTGAGTTTTTCCAATTATGATGAAATTTTACATTATGTATTTTAATGTATATAGCATTTTATATGAGGGTCAGCAAATTTTTTCTATAAAGGGCCAAATAGGAAATATTTCATGCTTTGTGGGCCATTCAGCCTCTGTCACTTTGCTATTGTTTTATAATCCGTTAAAGATATGAAAACCATTTGTTGTTCATGAGCCTCAATTTACTCTCCCTTGTCCTATACGGTAAACTATATGAACATCAAATATAATCTTTCATCATGTCATAAAAATGATCTGAGGATGCAAGTTACCTACTTATAAAATGATACCATTAGTTTTATACCTTCTACCTTAAAGCACAATATTTCATAATTTTTCTAAATTACTAATCTTTCATCGCAGAATTTGATACTATTAATAATGGTTTACATTTGTTTTCTCCCCTTCTAAGGAGGGTAGACAAATAAGAATATGGCTCTAGTAAAAAAAAAAACAAAAAAAAAAACCTAATCTTACTTTTACCTTCATTCACAGGCAAATAACCGTTTGCTGCTCACAGGCACACCTGTACAGAATAATCTGTTAGAACTCATGTCACTGTTGAATTTTGTTATGCCACACATGTTTAGCAGTAGCACCAGTGAAATACGAAGAATGTTTTCTTCTAAGACAGTAAGCATAAATTCATATTTTCTCCCAATTACATTACTTTGTGTTTTACCTGGGTTACTTTCCTTTTTTGGTCTTTTTTCCTTTTTTCATGGTGCCTATGTGGTATGAAATAAATTTAAGGAGTTGATATATTTATCCTTAGTTGAGTTGGGAAGTCAGCCATAATACAATGGGAAATTAACTGGTAACTTCTATGAGTTTCTAAAAGTTTTGGTTTTTAATATCCTAATTTTCTGAAGAATGACAATTGTAAATTAGTGGAGAGCTTAGATATATAATATGTGGGGAAAGTTTGATCATTGCATCTGCTTTATTGAAATTAGTCAGATAAATTAGTAGTATTTCTTTATAAGTAAACTAGAACTGAACAAAGGTTGAATTTCTGGAAAATTCCTATACTGGGACATATTTTTTGAAGTGAAAGTCCATACATACAAAAGTAATTTCTAAAAGTTACACTAAAGAAATCCTATTTAGAAGAAAATCTTATTTTCTCCCCATTGCTTAGAAAAAGTACAGTATAGTCTTCAACAACTCCCACATCTTCCAGTACAGCAATGTTTGTATAGATTCTTCATTCTCTTCCCAGGTCACATATATTTTGCAAGAATTTTCTATGATACTCTTCTACTGCAAATTAATTGCCTTTTAAACTTTCAGTAATGTATTCTTTCCCATTTGATAGCCTCGCAGATCATAGGCTATGGAAGACTTCTTTACATTATAGAATAAAGTTCCACTTCTTTAATTTTCCAAAACTAACAGGTTTTGGCTAGGAACTATCCTCATTGTTTAGACCACATGATTTCCTTGACCTGTACTACGTAGCTTTCTTTTAAGACCATTTTGCACAAATATAAATTCATTCTCTCTCTCTCTCTCTCTCTCTCTCTCTCTCTCTCTTTTTCTCTCACGCTCTCTCTCGCTCTCTCTCTCTCTCACACACACACACACACACTTTTTTCCGTGAGAGTTATCTAGGTACTCCGTAATGACTCATCAGTTAATAACTTCTGAAAACCTACTACAGTTCAATTTTATTACCTCAGCAGAATACACAATTACATGTCATGAAACCTCATAATACATATGGATCTTTAAGAGGTAGATTATAACCCAGAATTCAGATGTAAACTTCCACCTAGAATGGATTGAGTTTCCATGGAAAATAACTCAGATTGTAGTGAGGGAGATTTTCAGGTTGTGTAATATTGTTATTGTGAACAAATGATTTCTAAAAGGATATATTCTTATTTTACTTAGAAATCAGCAGACGAGCAAAGTATATATGAAAAAGAGAGAATAGCACATGCAAAACAAATTATAAAACCATTTATTCTCAGAAGAGTAAAAGATGAGGTAACTCTTATCTGCATATTTTTTATTATGATGGTTTTTTAAAATTCTGTTTTCCCCTTTATTTGAATAATTTACTTCAGCTGTTTTCCTTTCTCAGGTTCTCAAGCAGCTACCGCCCAAGAAAGATCAAATTGAGTTGTGTGCAATGTCAGAGAAGCAGGAGCAACTCTATTTGGGTCTTTTCAACAGATTGAAAAAATCTATCAATAACTTGGGTATAATCTGATTTTCACAATTTTATGTGAAAAATATAATCCTGTACTGGCGTTGCATTTTGTTTAGTCAGATTATAATGGGATTTACTCATTCTTTTAAAAGATTAGTTGGAATTCGAAGAGATAATTTTAAAACTTTTCATTTGCATTGAGATACATGTCAACAAACAGCTATCTGCTTGGTTTTTTGTTTTGTTTTTTAATGTGTACTCTTTGGATCACAGAAAAAAACACAGAAATGTGCAATGTCATGATGCAATTGAGAAAAATGGCCAATCATCCTTTGTTACATCGCCAATATTACACAGCTGAAAAACTCAAGGAAATGTCTCAGCTTATGCTAAAGGTAAGAATTTCATCATATGTTAACACTGAGCTTTATTAAGACTATTAAACATGAGGTTAAATTGTTAGGCCAAAAATCAGACTATTGAACTAATGAGCATATTAACCCTTTAACAACATATTTAAGAAAAACATTTTTACGGTAAAGTTCAAGATACTTTGGGGGACATAAGCGCCAAGAAGGACTGACAGTTTATATCAGGAGTCAGCAAACTGTGGCTCTAGGGCCAAATACAGCAGTGTCTTTTTATAAAGTTTTATTCTAATACAGCCATGCCCTTTTATTTCTTATGTTGTCTGCTTTCTCAAAACAAGGGCAACATTAAACAGTTGCAAAACAGATTATTTTGCCTACAGAGCCTAAAATATTTACTGTCTGGCTCTTTACGTAATAGGTTTACCAACTCCTGATCTAGACTGCATAATACACTTCTTTATTTTTACCAAAAGATTCCTCAGATTATATGGCCTGGGTACTGAGTTATTTTTCATTTTATTTCTTCCTTATTATATTGTATCCATTTTACCTGTTTAACTGTTATCCATTTTATCTGTTTAACTGTTTATTTTTGCCTAATTCTCCCTTAACAATTGGCGCTTATTTCTCATTATAAGTCTGTGTTGAAAGCAACCACTTGCTTTCAAAAATTTTTTTATATTATTTTAAACTTATGGAAAATTTCAGACATGTAAATGTAGAGAGAATTGTATAGTGAACTCCTCTGCCCATGTAACCTTCACACGTTTTCTGCAGTTATCAGGAATGACACTGGTCTGTTTCTTTTTTACTTATTTATTAAGCATAGTTGTTAGTTATATTAGTTTCAGGTGTACAGTATAGTGATTTGACATTTTTATACCTTACAGTATTATCACCCCACTAATTAGTAGTCATCTGTCACCGTGCAAACTTACCACAATATCGACTATATTTGCGTTCACCCTTTTCACCCATTCCTCCATCCCCCTCTCCTATGTCAACCATCCCTTTGGTCTCTGTTTCTATGAGTCTGTTACTGTTTCGTTTGTTTACTTTTTTGTTTTCTTAGATTCCACATATAAGTGATACCACATGGTGTTTGTCTTTCTTTAATTTATTTCACTTAGCATAATACCTTCTAGGTCCATCTATGTTGTTGCAAATGGCAAGATTTCATTCTTTTGTTTTGATGTGTAATATTTCTGTGTGTGTGCGTGTGTGTGTGTGTGTGTGTGTGTACCACATCCTCTTAATCCATGCATCTATTCATGGACACCCAGGTTGCTTCCATATCCTGGCTATTGTAAATGCTGCAATGAACATAGGGATACATGTATCTTTTGAATTAGTGGTTTTGTTTTCTTTGGATAAATACCCAGGAGTGAATTGCTGGGTCATATGCTAGGTCTATTTTTAGGTTTTTGAGAAATCTCCATACTGTTTTTTCATAGTGGCTGCACCAACAGTGGACAAAAGTAAACATTACTCTTGTTTCATCTAGACCTCTCCCCAGGATTATTTTGAACTAAGTTCTAGACATTATTTCATCTGTAAATATTTTGGTATGTTAACTCTAAAACAATAAGTACTTCCCTCCTCTTTTATTTTACCTAAAAAAAAATGAATATTAATTTCCTTTGCTAAATCTGTTGCCCTAAAATGTTCTAGGATTTACATATTTTATGAGATGTGAACAATGTTATTAGATTGTTCTGATCATATTGTAAATTATCTTCATTTTGAAGTGTGTATATTGTTTTGTTTTGTTTTGAGGAACCTACACATTGTGAAGCCAACCCTGACCTGATCTTTGAAGATATGGAAGTTATGACAGACTTCGAATTACATGTGCTTTGTAAACAGTATCGACACATTAATAACTTCCAGTTAGACATGGACTTGATTTTAGATTCTGGAAAATTCCGAGTTTTAGGACGCATCTTGTCTGAATTGAAAGAGAAGGTATTAAAGAAGAATGCTACTCTTTTTCTATATTTCCCAATTAGTTAAACTTGTTTAAAACAATTCTGGTATGACTTCACTTTCTTGAAGTTTTAGGCTATATCTGTTCTACATCCTTCTAGAAATTAGTGTTTTGAGCATTTTTTGGATACAATAATCTCCCCTTATCTACTCTTTCATATTCCATGGTTTTAGTTACCCACAGTCAATTGTGGTCTGAAAATATTAAATGGAAAATTCTGAAAATAAACAATTCATAAGTTTCGCATGCCATTCTGAGTTGTGTGAAATCTTGTGCTTTCCCACCCGGAACATGAATCATCCCTTTGTCCAGCATATCCACACTGAAGACACTATTTACTATTTGTCTTTTAGTCACTGAGTAGACCTCTTGGTTATCAGATCTATTATCGGTTATCAGATTGACTGTCATGGTATCATGGTGTTTGTGTTTAAGTAGCCCTTATTTTACTTATTAGTGGCCCCAAAGTGCAAGAGTAGCAGTGTTGGCAATTAGGATACAGTGTTGGCAATTAGGATATGCCAAAGAAAAGCTGTAAAGTGTTTTCTTTAAGTGAAAAAACTATATATGTATAGGGAAAAACATTATCTATGGCGTCAGGCATCCACAGAGGTCTTGGAATGTATCCCCTGTGAATAAGGGGGTTCCACTGTATTTGGGCATTTATTTTCCTCACTATTTTTCCTGTCGAACCTCAGAAAAATAGAAGTTAGTAGAATACATCTATATTGATGTTTTTAAAAAATAATCTTAATTGTTATTTCATAGGTGACAGTCTGTATGATTGTTTCAGAGTGAGTATTTTAAAGATACTATATTAAGTAGTAATTTAATTAATTCTACAGTTTATATGTGAAATAGCTTAAATTTGTAAGATCACAATCCCAATAGTACTTTTCTATTTTAGTAGCTATTCCCATTAACTGTCCTTAAAAATCAAAACTGAGAATTAAATTTTAGGTCTGAAGTTTAGAAATTAATTTATTTATATGTAATCTAAACTAAGAATTTTACCTTTGCTGTGATTACTTGACTTTTTTGAAGAAGCAACTGATCATTAGATACTTACATCATAATTTTATTTTCCATGTATCTAATCCATAAATGTATTTTCACAGGGTGATAGAGTTGTGTTATTTAGCCAATTTACCATGATGCTGGATATTTTAGAAGTTCTCTTAAAACATCATCAACATAGGTACCTCAGATTAGATGGAAAGACTCAGATTTCTGAAAGGTTGGTATACTTCAGTTTCAAAACTCCACCTTATCCTCAAATAAGTGGAAATGTTTGTATTTTAATATCTGGAGCAATTGATAGAATTGTATAACTTTGAGTCTTCTATGTGTGGTTACTTCAAATCATTACCTTAAGATGGGGAGCATTTTCTTTTAATCTTTTGGTCTGAACTGCCTACAAATATATGGTAGATGTTTTCGAACATCTCTGTTGACGAACATTTCGGTTTACGAACACCGTACGTTTTATGGATCTATAGTATCATTAGATGGTAAAATTCATGCTAAATTTGCAGTTTTAGGGGTTGGCTTTAAAGGTCTGGAACAGATTAATCCATTTTGCATTACTTTCTATGGGGAAACCGTGTCTCGGCTTTCGAATGTTTCAGAACTCGAACGGTCTTCCGGAACGGATTACATTCGAAAACCGAGGTACCACTGTACTTTGAAACAGCTGTTACAGTTATATACTTACCAGTGTTTTTCTTTTTAAAAATCATTCAAAGTCTGAAGTATTTTATCTTTAAACCAAGATTGTTTTAAAATCTTGAGCTTTTCATGTTTTAAGGGTAATTGAATTTTTTGTTGTTGTTTTTATCGGCACAAGTAAATTTTTTTTCTCTGGTGTTAGAGTGAGGGTAAGAAGTCATGCTAAAAGAGATTACATCAGTACAGTTTGATCTTGAGATCCTTAAATTCACAGGCATGTTGTCTATCAGTAGCAGCTGATAGACTTCTGAGAAGATTAAAGGTGTATGCAGAATTTAGATAAGCCAGAAGTTATAAACAAAGGACAAAATAGTCCTTTAGGAAGTAATTAAATCTGAATATTTGAATTAAGTAAGACTTAGTAGAGAGATGAGTAGTATAGAAAAGAAGTTGGTGAATTGGGAAGGTCTTTCAATAAAATAGCTACAGGTAATGTACTGTAATACAAAGAGCATGTATTTACTCTTCAAGTTCATTTTTTCATGAGATATGATTGTTTTCAGTTTTAATTATATAACCTTTTAGTGAGATTTAACCTAGTACATTCATCTTACAGGATTCATCTGATTGATGAGTTTAATACCGATATGGATATCTTTGTGTTTCTGCTGTCAACAAAAGCTGGTGGCTTAGGAATAAACCTGACTTCAGCAAATGTTGTTATACTTCACGATATTGACTGTAATCCATACAATGACAAACAAGCAGAAGATAGATGCCATAGAGTAGGCCAGACTAAGTAAGTGTTTTCAGTTGAAATTTATTTTTAATTAAATGCAAGTTTAATTTGTGTAGAATATTTGCATACAGTCTGATGTCCTGCCTTAGTTTTTACATTTTTAGCAATGCATGGCTGCTGATGTATTGCATATCAGCGGTGTTGAACATAAACTATGTAACCTAATCACTTTCTAGTAATTAAAACAAAGTAAACTCCCACCCCACCCCAAGTAGTTCTTCTGCTAATGAAAAGGAAGTTTTATCAATGATCCAACCACTTTGAAAAAGGGGTAATTAGTAATTAAAAAGACTTGCTTGTTAGACCATTTGAGAGCCAGATAGACTTGGTAATATACATGCTGTTGCTACCCTGTTACCCTTTAAGAAATAGATTATTGGAATGGTAGATATTTTAGGTGACGGTTAATTTTGACATTGGTCACAGGACCGTATAGAGGTGAAAGAATACCTACAATTCAAATCTACTTGCACATTTAAGCAGTGGACAATGTCTACTTTGTGGAGTATTTTACTGTATTTCCAAAAGACAGTGATAGATTCATTTATGAACCAAATATTTATCAGTACCTATTGTGGGACTAAAACCTCCCTTGTAGTCTTTGTACTACATTTCCTTACTTTTTGTACTGAATTATTTCTTAGAACCTAATAAGCAAAGTACATCCCTTTTTTAAATGGAATACTTTTCTGAACCTAGAACTTTTTGTTGTAATATAGTTTTACCAGTAATTTTTAAAGTATAAATATCTTTTTTCTCTTGGCTCAGTAATAGGAAAGGATGTTTAAAAGTGACATGCTCAGAAAAAGGAGAAATTAAATTTATGAAATATTTGTTACACAATTTTCAAATTATTCTTGTTAAACTTTGAGATGATTTATATAGTTCATATGTATCCAAATAATTTTATATTTAGTAACCAATGGACGTATCTTTATCTTTTTTGTTTTCTTTTTAGAGAAGTACTAGTTATAAAATTAATAAGCCAAGGGACGATCGAAGAATCCATGCTAAAAATTAACCAACAAAAATTGAAACTAGAACAAGATATGACCACGGTAGACGAAGGTAAGTTGTTTATGAGGAGAAATTTCTGTATTATCCACATGAAAATGCGTTAAATTAGCAATAATAGCAAGAGGATAACAAAGATGGTCTGAGTCCTTAACTGGCATGCAGTTTAGGACTGGCATGGGAGAAGATAAGCATACTCATTTCAGAAGTTCTATAATTACAGATCATTTTGCCAGATATAAACACCTTGACTTTGGAAAATTCTTTCCATTCTATCCTTTATCTCTGACACCAAAACATTCCAGAAATAAAATTGTATCTGTTATTTTATACACAATTTTATGATTTACCTACTATATAAGTAATACGTATGAATCAAAATAATTAAAATAGATGGCCTAATATTAACTTATTAAGAACTCTAACATTTACATTAATTTCATTTTGTCTAGCAAGTATTTATTGCACTAGAATGCAGTAAAGTGTATTTTTTCAAAAATTTCAGATTGAAGTAGTTGGGTCTAGAAAAAACCCTCAAATAAGAAACCTTCACTCCACCTTTTTGAAAAGAACAATTTTTAAAGTTTTATAAGTTTAAACATTTTATATATATTTGAAAAGATATACATCCACATAGTTCAAAATTCAAAAGTTACAAAAAAGGGCAAACAAAAGCCTCCTTCCCGCCCCGTTATCCAGCTTCCCCATAAAGGTGATACATTAGCTTTTTGTTACCAGTTATTTTATGCAGATAGCGGTAAGTAAGTATATGTATTCTCTCTCCCTTTTACAGAAGTTACGCAGTTTTCTACATCTTGTTTTTATTTAATGTTAAATTTAATTGAAAATAAGCATTTTTATTATTTGAATAAATAAGGATATTCCTAATACTGATAATGGTTTATTTCAATTCAGCAGATTTCCATTGAATATTTACTATGTTTTATTATTTTGTCAGGCATTCCATACTCGAAGCGCTCAATATATTTTAATCTGTCTTCAGAGAGAGATGTATGATATTAGTATGTGTCCTTCATGTATAGCGTTTATTTTAGGGTGCTGTGCCAGGTTGGGGAGGCAGGCATTAGAGAAAGCTTAACTAAGAAGCAACCAAGTTAAGACCTTTAAGGGTGAGGATGAATAGAATAACTGTAACGTAAACAATTAACAGTAATTACTAGGCTTCGTGTGGAGGTGGCAACTTGCCAATTTCAGATTATCCAGCAAAACTAAAAGAGTTAACACATAAGGCAGAGTCCACTGGGCACTGTGCTTTTCCTGATTATTTTATTAGAGCATCTTTTCAAATTTGGTAAAGCAATTGAATACCTAGGTTAAGTCTCTTAGCAATGCTAGCAAATACCCAGATATGTTGATTTTATCCTATCAGTAAGTCTTTAAATAGAACCATCATAGTTATTAATAATTAATCGGGGACTGAGCTGTTTGATTGCCAGACTCCCGACTATCTTTAACTATCTTTCAAAATGAGAGGTTAGGGGTGGCTGGTTAGCTCAGTTGGTTATAGAGTGTGGAGCTAGTAACACAAAGCTTGCCGGTTTGATACCCGCATGGGCCACTGTGAGCTGCACCCTCCTTAAAAAAATTAAATAGATAGATAAATAAAATAAAATAAATAAAATAAAATAGAGGTCATTTCTCAGGGGCTAGTTTGTTTCCCCAAGCTATGTTCTCCAATCTTTTGCAAAGTGCGGGTGGTGGGAGAGGTGTAGTATAAACCTACTGACTATATTCTCAGAGCCGAGGGGGAGTGTGGGGGTGGGAGTGTTGTCCTATTCAAATACTTAATTTTCCTATTCCCACTGCAGTTTCACAGCCCTCTGTTATCCCCACATCCAGTGTTTCTTTGATTCAAATTTTCCGAAGAGTAAACCTTTTGTATATTTGGGGCAGATGACTGGCTCTGATGGGAAGGCTTTAGGTGTCCTACCCATCAATCTCTTTTTACCTCCATATGTTCCCCACCTTTCAGAAGTACCCATTACCTCCACATCCTGAGCTCTAGGGGTGAGGGGGATTCTGAGCATGATGTACAGTAGCCTTGCATTTCCCACCTGCCTGCACTTTAGTTTTTGCTGTGTCTATTCTGCTAAAGTCAGCTTCCATTCTTCCATCTGCGTTTCATCTTCCAAAATTTGTTGACAGATCTCTCTCTCGACTGCTCTCTTTTTCTTCAGTTCTTTCTCTTTATGTTTAATGCCCTCCCCTTTGTCCCCCCATGGCATTTAATGGTATTTCACATGAGAGCAGAGGTGATATGTATGTCAGTCATTTCCAGTCATAATTTATGTAAATTATTTGCATTTATATAAATTTCTTTAGTTGAAAATTTACCTGTTATTTTCATACCCGGTGTGTGTTAAAATAGCAACTTATTTTAGCTATGCTCTTAGGCCATTAGCTTTGAAATGTTTAGTTATGAAAATTTCCCTCAGTTATCACTCTTCCCTTCTGTGGGAAATTTCCTCCTTTATCATACTGATGCTATTTATGTATCAGTTGTTCCCAGTAAGTGTTTTATTGGGTAGATGAGGATACAATAATGTCTTTCATTTAATCTCTTAACTGTGTATAATGATTTTGTCTTTGGCTTTGCCCCTGGTTTCATTTAAATAATTTGACACTGACCCTGATAAGAGTACAAGTATGCCCTTCTTTTCATCTCTCACAGTGAGTTCGTTTCCTCTGTAAACAAAAGGTATATTTGTAATATAGCATGTATGTGCTTTATGTTTTCTGTATGCTTCTTCTCCCATGAAACTGAAAGATTAAAGACCATGATTCCTCTCCTATGTGCTTGTCGGATTTTTGTGTTTCTAGAACTTGCCTTAGTGGATATCAAAGTGTAGCCCCTGGACCAGCTGCAACAGCACCACCTGGGAAATTGCCAGTTTGAATTGTAAATTCCCAAGCCCAACTCCAGCCCAACGCAGTCAGAAACTAGGGAAAGGACACTATAAACTGGTTACTGTTTCTGATACATGCTAAAGTCAGAGAACCACTGCTTTAGAATAAGAATTGTGTGGGTTTTTTCCTTTAATCTCCCTTAATACAATTATATTAATAAGTTATCTACCACTTAAATTTTTTTTATTATGGAAATTTTCATGCAAAAATGTTGAAAGCATAGCATGAATAAAAAGTACAATGATTCAACAATTGTAACATTTTACAGTGTTTATTTCATCTACCTTTTTTTAGTGAACTATTTTAATGTCAGTCATAGACATGACACTTAATGCTGAATGTTTCAGCATGTTCCTCTAAATTGCCATAATATTACTATTACATCCAGAAAATTAACAGTAATTTCAAATATTATCACATATTGTCCACATTTGGATTTTTCCCAATTATGCTCTTAATACTTTATAGCTTTTTGTAAAAAACAAAACAAGATCAAATGAAACTTCACACCTGCATTTTACTGTATTATTTTAGTGTCTTTAAATTTAGAACAGTCTCTCCACCCTTTCCTTCTTCTCTTCCTGCATCCCTAGTAATACTGAATTTTGGAGAGTCTTGTTGTCTTGTGGATTTGTATGCTTGTTGTCTTATTCTGGATTTGCCCAATTATTCATGGTGTCAGTTTTAGGACAAGTGTCAATCTAGATTTCATGGGCTATTTTCTGACCTTGGAGGCAAGGGTGTCAGTGAATTCCATGAGAATTTATGCACTAGTTTGTGTTCATGTGCATATAACTTTCACTGAAAGGATAGATAAAAGTACTCTCATAATTTTAGATTATAACTGGGGGGAGGGGAGAGGTGATAAAGGTGATGAGTTTTGCTACATTTTAGCCCCATCTAATTTATAAAATTGTTCATAGCTACAAATGTCCAAATATTTATAAATTGTCAGCACTACCATGTTATTATAAACTAATAAATCAGTTCTTCTAAAAAACAATTTGAGTGATTGAGTTAATCAAGGGTGACTAGATTCTGTGCCACCTTGACAGATAAGATGTTTTCACATCTTAGAAAATCCTGAATAATTCCTGGATAAATACCTAGATAATAGAGTCCCATTTAATTGAAATATGGGGCAAACATTGGGAAAAGATAATTTACAGTGGATACTTTAATCCTCAACGGGGATTGCTGTACTCAAGATTTTATTTCAATGTGTCAGTTAAATGGAAATCAGTGATTGTATCCTTGGACTGGAAATAAGCGTGTAGATGAAATGAGTCTCTTTGGTGTGATTGATTGGGAGCTCTATTGTCCTGTGTTCAGCATTCAGTTTGTTACATATATGTGTTTATTAGCAAACTAGAGGAGTAAATACTATGTGGATATGAAGATATGCTCCGAACTATCTATGTCTGTGTATCTTTATATTATGTATAGCAGATCCGAAACCTAACTGTAGATTGCTGTGCTGTCAGTAGGCACACGAGCACAGAGGAAGGAAGTAGCCCTGTTTTACACAGATTTGGGAAGGTCTTTAACAGAGCGTGACACTGAAGCAAACTGGGCCTTGCAAGATTATTAGGAATTCTCCAACGGTAGAGAAAATTGGAGAGAGAGAATATAGTTCATAAAATATTTTATTAAATTTTAATGCCACTTTTCTGACCTACAGGTGACGAAGGGAGCATGCCAGCAGATATAGCCACATTATTAAAAACGTCAATGGGCCTGTGAAATAACAATTGTGAATTCCTGATTGATGAGGAAATATCAACTTGGTGCACTCAAGGACATTTACATTATGATGACCATGGGGTTTATGAACATTTATAACTTTTTATAATTTCCATATTACATTTCTCATAGTATGGACAACTTTTTTGCCACTAACTGAATTCTCCCAATGCTCATATGTGAAATTTCCAAAAAAGCCACAAATATGTAGTCCTAAAGATACTGAATAATCATTTTACAAAACAGTTTTCTGAATGGGGTTTAGTTGGTGATTGTTTGTAACAAATATGCTAATGCTTTAGAAATGTCAGTATTTTTGTAATTATTTCTACCTCCAAATATATATATATTGTCTTTCACTGGATAATGTGTGTAGATTTTTACATGTGCCTTATTTGATGATGCTTATGTCTTGTTTTTGCTTGTCTCATTCGAAGTTCTTTTTTATTACGTTAGTTTAAAGAATGCAGCTGTATAGATGGTATAGTTTTCATTTTATTGCTATTTGAAGCAGATGTTCACCACTGTCAACAAGAACTCAACCTGAATCTAAAGGTGGCATTCCATATACTAACACCCCCCAGGTCCTCCCGAGTACTTCTGTTAAAACAAATTTATTTGGCTAGGCACTAAGTTGTTTTCCAGGGAATAGTAACTAAAGAAGCCCTTACCTTGCTCCATGGATTAATTCCTTCTGTTCATTTCCCAGCGGCACTAATTGTGTTTATTATTACTCTGCCTATTCTTGTGCATGTTTTCATTGATTTTCCTCTCCTGGCTTTTGCTTCTCTTGAAACTGTTGCCCAGTCACTTCTGCTCCAGTTCTCTTTACTCTCTAAATAGTAGTTTATTCCCGCCACATCTCCATGCATCAGCAAAATGTTGGTGACATTTTTCCAGCCTGGCACAACAGATGAACGGGCTCTTTCACTTCAAAGCATACTGAATGTGACTTTGTATTAAGGCAGCATTAGGTACCGCATGGAAATGGGTCATTACCTTTACATTCTTAACAAAATATGATTTATCAGTTTCCAGAATTGCCAGTACAGGACCTCCTGAAGAGAGAGCCATTGTTCAATTCCAATTCAGTGTGGGTGACAAAGTGAAATTTAGAAGTAAAGTTGTCTACTTGATATTTAGCTCTTTATTAAATCTTTCTTTAAATTTTTGCCTGTCAGTCTATATTGCTGTTTTTATTACACATCAGTTTCTTTGTATAACTTGTGAGTTTCATGTGTTTCGTTTTTATTATGTAAATATCATTATAAATAAACTTATTTATAAATGAAAGCTTTGTTAATTATTGGAGATTATACTTTCAGGGCATCCTGACTTGCTAAGATGCTAAGGTACTATAACCCTCTGGAGTTAGAAGGCTAATGTAGCTAGCTCTTACAGTGATTCTGCAGGTGTTAGACTGAAAACTCATGACCCCGTAGATTTACCCAATCTTGAAGGTATATTGCACATAGTCCATATATTTTAGTGTAATGAGGCTAAAAGGAATCAGCAGATACTACTACCTCCCCCTGCATCATAGTACCCAAATCACTTAGTCAAATTATTGGGAGTATTACCTTTTAAAATCTTTTAATGGATTTCTCGTAACTTCTGTATTAATGTATCTTCAATGATAGACTATTTCTTTTGTTGTTAAATCCATCTTTTGCTCTTCAATGAACTGTAGTTGGGTTCTTTACAAAATCCATCTTTTGATCTTCAATGAACTGTAGTTGGGTTCTTTACATCTGTAGTTGTAATGCTTTATTATGTCTTGGGCTTAATAAAAATATTTGTGATCATAAGTTGTATTTTCAAACCCTTTTTAAAAGTTTCTAACCCTTTGTCCTTAAACTATATATATATATTGTTGAGCACAAATGCAGTCATATCATGTGCTTAATACGAGTATTATCTATTTCTCAATAAACTGGGAATTTATTGCTTAGGGTCTATTCTTATTAGTCCCTTCATTGGACTGAGGTCGGTAATCAGACTCCGTTATCAGTAGAGAGAGCATATGAGGCCACAGTTGCGAAAATATCTTGACCACCTGAAGCAGCTTTTACTTTTTTAATACAAGTCACACAGAGATGGAAGACATGCTTTATGTGTTTTCATAACTATTTCTAACCCCATGGACTTGAACTTTATGCCAGGAGATATTTGTATTGCAACATTAAGTAATTTTATGTTATTGTATAGTGGTTATATAGGAGTATCAGATTTGGTTTCCCTTTGTGTGACCTTAAGTAAGACACTTAAATGGTCCATAAAATTAAGGAATTGATTCTTTTCACTTTTTCTTCCCCAAATGTATGTTTTTCTTTTCTGATTTTAATATGCAATTTAGTTTCTGCTCTGATCTATTCATATTCTTTCTCAATTGCTCAGTATGGAAACATTTAATTTGGGTACAGGGTGGGATAATGAAATGTGTTATCCTTCAGTGAAAATAGGTGACCTAAAGATTGTGGTGATGCTATGATTGAAATGAAGTATTTCCTTATGAAATCTGCTGTGGCTGCATTTCATATTTGAATTATGATTTGTGTAAACAAGTGGGTCTGATCTTATTTTGAATTTTCATAATTTTAGATAAGATTGCATTTTACTAAATTCTGTTTTTATTAAAGTTTGTCAGAATGTAATCAATGTGCATGAAAATGAATATACATAAGAATGAAGAAAAGTTACTACCTTCATAATCCAGAGTATTACTCAAATTTTTTTTGTGAAAGATACTTTTTTTTCCTTTAGACTGCCTTGATAACATGATAAGAGTACTTTGCAATGAGATTTACTTATAATCTATTATTTATTAACAGCTTATAACCTATTATTTACTAACGATAAGAAAATATGATCCAAAAAAGCAAGGTACTTGGAAAATACACTTTGCATTTATGTGTAATCCTTAAGGCATAAAATATTTTAACATTTTTTCCCCATTTCAGAACATTGTTGAGAAGAAAGAATCACCTTAAACAAGATCGTATTTAGCTGGGCTTTCCTTTTCCTTTTTGCTTTCTTCCCCCTCACCCTCCACCCTCTCCCTGTTTTTGTCTGCTCAGCTATGTTTTCCTTCCTCTGCCTTGCATTTCAGGTGTAAGGCCAAGTATCATTAGTCTGTTTCCGTATAGAACATGACATTGAGCTAAACAATCCAATATTAATAATAGTAACATGTAAATTGAACTAAAATGTGATGTTCTAATATAATTATGGCTTAAAGTAGGTTAAGGGTAATCTAAATATATAGTTATTTGGAAGGTTTGTATTGAAATAACTTGTTTATACTGGGAGTTCTTGCTTTCCATGGTAGTGTGGGGCTGTGAAAATGAGTGGAAGTTGAAGTTTGCAAAATAGTTATTGGGGAAAGTGATTAAAAAGTTTTGTCAACACATTAAAAAAACATTGGTTATAAATCTATACATGAAAAAAGTAAAACATTGAGTACAATAAAATATTAGAAACAGTGACAAAGTTTTTGTCAAAAAAGTAGTTTGAACAGTACCTTCTTATGTTCAAACTTTTTTTTTAATACTTTGGAAAATTGTCATAATTCTAAATTTGGATCAGTTTCCAACATTTTATTATACTCTTTCAATGACACAAAATACCTCTGTTCTTTTTTTCTCTTTTAATAGACTTTATTTTTTAGAGTTTTAGGTTCACAGCAAAACTGAGCAGAAAGTACAGAGTTTCCATATACCACATGCACTGTCAACACCCTACACCACAAGGGTATGTTTGTTTCAGTACCTGCACCTACACTGACATAACCACCCAAAGTCTGTAGCTTACATGAGGGTTCACTCTGGGTGTTACACATTTGATGGGTTTGACGAATCTACCAATATACCATGTTTCCCCGAAAATAAGACCTAGCCAGACCATCAGCTCTAATGCGTCTTTTGGAGCAAAAATTAATAGAAGACCTGGTATGTCATGTTTTGTTATTATGTTATATAAGACCCAGCCTTAACATTATAGTAAAATAAGACCCGGGTCTCATTAATTTTTGCTCCAAAAGACACATTAGAGTTGATGATCCAGCTAGGTCTTATTTTCGGGGAAACATGGTAGGATCCTACAGAATAATTTTACTGCCCTAAAAATCCTCTATAGTTCTATTCATCCATCCCTCCCTCCCCCTTAGCTTCTGGCAACCACTGATCTTTTTACAGTCTTCATAGTTTTGCCTTTCCCAGAATGTTAAATAGCTGAAATGATATCGTAGGCTGCCTTTTCAGATTGGCTTTTTTCACTTAGTAGTATGCGTTTACGTTTCCTCCTGTCATTTCATGACTTGATAGCTCATTTCTTTTTAGTGCCGCATAATACACCCTTGTTTGAATGTACGGCAGTTGTATCCACTCACCTGCTCAAGGACATCTTGGTTGTTTCCAAGTTTGGGAATTATCAACAATGTTGCAACAAATGCCCATGAGCAGAAGATTTTTGTGTGTACATGTTTTCAACTCCTTTGTGTAAATACCAATAGTGCGGTTGCTGAACTGTATGATAAGAGTATGTTTACTTTTCTAAGAAACTGCCAAGCTCTCTTCCAGGGTTTCTGTACCATTTTTCATTCTTGTCACAGCAATGAATAAAGTTCCTGTTTCTCCCCATCCTTGCAAGCATTTGGTGGTGATGATGCTTAAAATTTTTGCCATCCGAACAGGTATGTAGTGGTATCTCATTGTTTTTATTTGCAATTCCCTAGTGACATGATACTGAGCATGTTTTCATAAGCTTATTTGCCATCTGCATATCTTTGATGAAGTGTCTGCCCAGGTCTTTTGTTCATTTTGTAAACAGGTTATTCATTGTGTTGTTGAATTTTAAGAGCTCTTTATGTATTTTGAATAATAGACCTTTATCAGGTCTTTTGCAAATATTTTTTCTCAGTCTGTGGCTTGTCATCTTATTCTTTTGATTTCTGTTCTTTTAATATGAAGTTTTACACCAGTCTCCCTTCCTCTGGGATATTTTCATCTTTGTCACACCACCCTCCTCATTTATGTTGCTGAGTTTGCCTTCACCAGTTTCTCTGGCTGCATATCTAGAGCCATTTGAACTGCAGCAGTGTCAACACTCCCACTATCAGCTCTTTCCACTTTTGTTCAATTTGAATTTCACACCAGCACTATCAACTTGTCCTTTCTTTATTGTACTTTTGTCTTCGTTGGTGAGTTCCCGTTTTCAAATATCCATTTTTGTAAAATGTCAAATGTGTTTATCACTGAGAAACAAGCAGGCACTGCCACTACACACTCTATTGTCTGCGTGAACAACATTTGCAGTTAACTATCAATCACTAACAAGCTTTGAAAGAAGTGACATTGGTCATCCGTCATGCTGTGCATCCTATTTACATAGTGATCTGCTGACAATAGCTAGCAGCAAAGTTGAGGGAGTGTGTGTGGACCACGGCAGGTGGATGTAGCATCTTATCTGATGGGAGCCTTACTGTGAAGAACAAGGAAGTTGGAGGCAACAGGCATCACCTAGAGTTTGGTCTGGGGCCTCCTTTGTATCCAGTCAGCGATGGCAGGAATGGCTTGGACTTTCTTCCTTAACATCACCAGCCTGCGATGGGTGTCCAATAGGTCAGGTTTCAAGACCAAAAGTGTAGTACTGCAAATTTCCCAGTAGAAATCTGCCCAAGTTACCTAGTTTAAAAGAAACAAAATTTTCCATTTAAATGTAAAAGGCATAACTTCTTAATCTAAAAAAGTTTCTTTTAATCCAAAACAATCTTTTATTACAAAAGTGGAATATGTGTGATAGAAAATTCGAGTTAACACCATACTCCCAACACCCAGAAGTTACTAATATTAACACCTCTTTGTATCGGGTTTTTTTCCTGTGTGTTCATGCATTTTTGTTAAAATGAAATGTTACAGTACATACACTTGTAACTTGATGGATCTGCTCCTCTCTGACTACATTTTCACCTATCGAATACCCAACCAATACTTTACGTGGGACAAAGAATCGTTTCCAGGACCAGGCATTTCACCTGGTTGTGCCTTTGAACTCTTAATTCACAACAGTACCCCTTTTTTATGCCACTGAATGCTGGAGGATCCCACAGTAGACCTGCACAATGTCCTGTCTTCAGGATTTGGGTAACTGTTGTGTCTTGTTTACCTTGTTCTTTACACACTGCAGAGTGTAAAGCAATAGAGTGCGAATTATCCCTAGAGAGTTCACGGTTTCAAGTTAAATATTTCTGCCTCACATGTTCTATTGCATCACATCAGAAGGCATAATACATGGGTGTCTGACGATAAGTGGAACCCTAAGATTGACCGCTGTATTAGGGTGATGACAGCCTGGTCCTTCCCTGTGTACTTTTTTTGTTCCTCCTTTGTGACTAGAAACTAATCGGGATTACATTACTTTGGCTCCATCTGGACATCCATCAGAGTGAAGTTTAAATGTGGGCTATTTTCTTTTTGTATGGAATTTAATAATGCTTATGGCTAGTGTTTTATGACTTGCTTACTAAAAGGAGCAGGGGAGTCTATTAGAGATTCAGAGTTTGGTCAACACATTGTGGAGCACCTACTGTATGCCACGTGCGGGTCTAGGTGCTGGGGTTAGTGAGAGCATGTTATGCAAGCCACTGTTCTGATGCAGCTTTTATTTTAGGAGCAAGAAGACAGTCAAACATGCAAACTGAGGGGCGATGAAGAAAAAAGTGTGAGAGGGACTCTCAGGTGATCAGGGAGGAAAGACCTTTAAGAGGTGACATTTAAGCCATGGCTTGAATGATAAAAGGGTTCCAGACATGCAGCGATCTCGGGATTAAACATTCCAAGCAGAGGAATCAGCAAGTGGAAATGCTCTTAGGTGGGAATAAGGCTGGTATCTGAGAAACAAAACACCAGTGTGTGTGGAACACTGTGAGGAAGGGAGAGAGGGCTGAGACATGGACCGTTCAGGAGAAAGTTTACAAAGGAATTTTAGTAGAAAACAGAAGGAAAAAAATAAGTCCATCAAAACTGTTCATAGGGCAGGGAGAGGAACATTTTCAGAAAGGCTATTGAGTCAATGGGTAGAAATGAACGGGTATGAGGTATACATACATTTATATATATGCACTGATGTTTGCTGTATATATATATACACACACAGAGAATATATATATATATATATATATATGTGTGTGTGTGTGTGTGTGTGTGTGTGTGTCATATTTTTAAGATGTAAAACATACTCACAGAGTTACCAATAAACCACTCTCTTTCCCCTAAGTATGCTTCCAAATCTTGCAGAAGCTGAGGTGCATCGTACGTAAGTAGTTCATTAAACGTCTGCTTCTAGGAGAGGGAGAAAATGATCACTTTAAGGATAATAGGAAGAAAAATAAATAGTATGATTTGAAGAAGAGGAGTTCCATCTTTATTTTCCTACTTGAGTTCAGAAAGGAAGAGAAGTAGCTAGGCGTGTGTGTGTTTTTTTTTTAAGGTGTGACATTACTGAGATTCAGATCTAACTTTTCTTAGATCTTAGTCATCCCTTTATTACTCATGGATTAAAAAATAAATACTTTGTCACTAGTTCTTATAGTTTCTTTGTATATTATGACTAAATGTTTTACCCATAAAATCTTTTAATGATTTTATCTTAATTTTTTATTAATAAAAATTCCATTATGTTTTTCCACTTTTAAAATTCTCACTTTTCTTAGCCTCACCCCCTTTAAAGTTAAATAATAACTGAAGGTAAAGAAATTTTATTTTATAAGGAAGGTTAGCTTTCTCTAATTTGACAGTCTTTTTAATTTTTTTTTTTTAATTTTCAGTTATAGTTGACATACAGTATTGTATTAGTTTCAGGCGTACAACAGTGATTAGACACTTATATAACTTACAAAATGATTCCCCCAATAAGTCTCATCCCCCCGACACCATACATAGTTATTACAGTGTTATTGACTATATTCCCTATGCTGTTCTTTACATCCCCGTGGGGCAGTATTTCATTTCATCATTACACTTAACGGAAGTAATCCATACTGAATCATTATGCTCTGGGGCTTGTATGAATTTTCTCTCTTTGACTTGATATTGTGCCTCAGTATATTTGTCTGCCTTGAATATCATCTATAAACACATCATCTAGGTGCCTCTTTTTGATATATTATGTAAGGTAATATTACAAACCAAATAATATCCTTACCAAAAAAATTTAACAAATATATCCATTTTTAAAAAATTGTCCTTGTGTTTTTGCTTGAATCTCTGAAGACCAAATAATTTATTCATGGCCGATTTCTTGGTGCAAAGTATTTGTTTATATATGAAAAATTTGGCTGGTTTGTATTTTGGATGTGAAATGTAATTCAGACTTAAAAATATTATAAAGTCTGACCATGTGTCATTTATTGCTATTCATAAGTGACCTACACAGGCACACCTCAATTTATTGTGCTTTGCTGTATTGCTCTTTGCAGACAGCATGTTTTTTTACAGGTTCAAGGTTTGTGGCAACCCTGTGTTGAGCAAGTCTATGGCACCATTTTTCCAATAGCATTTGCTCGCTTCATGTCTCTGTGTCACATTTTGGTAATTCTCTCAATAGTACCAACTTTTTCATTATTATTATATTTGTAATAACAGTACCAACTTTTTCAGTATTATTATATTTGTTATGGTGATCTGTGACCTTTGATGTTACTATTATAATTGTTTGGGGTGTCCAGAACTGTGCCCATATAAGACGGCGAACGTAATTGATAAATGTTGTGTGTGTTCTGACTGCTCCACCCTCAGGCCTCTGAGACAGATGCAGAATAATATTGAAATTAGGCCAAAAAATAAACCTATGATGGCCTTTAAGTATTCAAGTGAAAGGAAGAGTCAATCTACGTGGCAAATTGCATTGTTGTCTTATTGAAAAAATTGCCACAGCCACCCAACCTCAGCCACAACCACCCTGTTCAGTCAGCAGCCATCCACATTGAGGCAAGACCCTCCACCAGCAAAAAGATTATGACTTGCCAAAATCTCAGATGATGGTTAGTAATTTTTAGCAATATTTTCAAATTAAGGTATATACACTTTTTTAGACATACGCTACTGTACACTTAATAGACTACAGTATAATGTAAACAGAACTTTTATATGCACTGGGACATTGAAAAATCTGCTACTTGCTTAATTGCAATAATCTCTTTATTGCAGTTTATTGCAGTTGTCTGAAACGGAACCCAGAATATCTCCGAGGTACGCCTGTAATAAAAGCCAGTCTTTATTAAGGTAAGTCAGATAGTTGATAACTACCTCACCAATTTGCTGATTTACTTCCAGTTACGATTATGACTTAGCTAGGTAATACCAATTACTATTACATAATGCCTTATATTTGTAGAGTTGTTTGCAAAAGCATCATTACATATTTACAAACATTTGCCAGATTTTGCAAACTGAAGCTTGGAAAGCTTATTATTTTGACTTTACACTGTTATATACCATCTTTGTACCTAAGGTTCTCTCTCTCTATGGTTAATACGTTCATAGTTTTAAATTAAAACAGTGTGAGTCCTTCTGCCCCTTACTCAGAATTTGTGAGCTGAGGCAATGTGCCCAGAGCTGTGTGGCACTTCCTGCAGCTCAGCTTAGTTTAGCATCAGTTGGAAAGACAATGGCCAACTTGGCTATCCCAGAATAGCTAGAAACAGGAGGGAGCTGAACAGAACGGGATGTAGCTGCTAGACAGCTTTCCAAAAACTTCTATATGCTCACCTGGTTAACTTTGTTACTTTTTCTAATGTGCATTTCCACAACTTAAGGTACACTGATACTTGCATTATATGCAGTGCCAAATAGAAATTTTATGTCTGTGCTATTGACTTCTTTAGCCCAGGTTCTCTTTACATGTTTTGTGAATCATCTTAGTCTAATAAAATGTACATAACCAAACAACGTAATCATTAGTATTTAAGAGTCATTTTAAAGAATACTCACCAAAATAAGATAAGATGAAATTTGGTTATACATCCTTTTCTTCCCAGATGTGTACTTTTTAAAATGCATTTCCTGATAAATCCTAGACAGCCACTCTTGTATTTGAGGTACTCAGAAATGTGCTACCTCCTCCAGAGAGTCAGACTGCAGGAGGTTTTTGCCCCCTGAGAAATCATTGCTATAGTATTAATATAGGAATTAAAGAAGATTGTGCTTCTCCAAATCATTGTTTTTAAACCACACTACCAAAATCATTTAGTATTGGAAACGGGCCACTAGCATTCCTTCAGCCCTACTCCTGCATCCTACCCCGACCCCTGTTCTGCAGATGAGGAAACTGAAACAGATACATTGCATAACCAAAGAAATACTAGTGGTAAATTCAAGAATTGTCAGTGTGGGTGACCAATGTCCTGAGACGTACTTTGCCTTTTTAATTAATCTAAATTAATTTTTAATTGGAAATGTAATTTTTAGCAACCAATACTAAAACTTTTATAATTATGTGTATTTGATAGATTTTTAAAAGCACATGTAATAAGAGGACTCTTTTCATTATCCATTCGTCTTTACTGCACCAATATTCTGCGTTTGAAAATTTTACCTGACCACAAGGTGGCAGCAATGCAACCCACTACAAGGAGATTAGGCAACAAAAGATAAAAGCACTATGCATTTTTCATTGTATGCTAGCCAGGTTCTGCTTATTAATCAGATAGTCTGTAACTATCTGCAGTATTTCTGCAACATGTTCTCCCTTCATATGATTTATCATGAGCTTGGATTTTGTTCTGTTAAACTTTGTTTTGTGGTAGGTGGTATGTAAGAGCGTTGTTATCCTATTATAAAGGTAGAGTGTTACTCTTACCATGAATGCTCAAAGAATATTTTCCTCTGTGAAATGGCCTTTGTTTGGAGCCTCAGCCAAAACAGAGAAAATACAGAGGGCAAGCCCATAAATTGACAGACTGCCAATCAGCGAAGATTTTTAGCGTGTGGGAAAAAAAGCTTGTTTCTTTTTCTAAATCAGGATTCATATATCTACTTGTATGCATTCATAAGGATATGTAAAATACAGATGCCATGTTTAACAAACAGAAGGGAAAACAACAAGCACTGGACTGTATGATAACACTGTATTAGTTATAGCAGCTAATGTTTATTGAACACTTTACCTAGCCATTAATATTTATGCTACCATTTAAACCTCCTAACATATTTCAAAGTAGATTCTATGATATTTTTACAAACAAAGAATTTAAACTATTGATAAGGAATTAAGAAGGGAATCAGGATTTACTGGCAGCCTGGCAGTCTGAGTACAGAGCCCAGGTGTATCGTCTCTATCATCAAAGCTGAGCTTTTAAGACTTGGTCCTGGTTAGTCGTGTGTGTGCATCACCACACACCTTACATTTATGTCAAGGAATCAGTGAATGTGACTACCTTTATGTTTTAAATATCTCTATTCAAATCAGAAGGTCCTCATTAAATAAACAGTATTTAGAATAAATATGCTTAAGTAAATTAAGGAAGACGGCCATCTGTTCTGTGCTGCTGTAGCTTTTGGATGCAGGCCTTAAGCTATGACATGTACATAATATTCGTGTGCAGCTGTCTTGAACAGCTGCTGGCACTATGGTCTCACACCCAGTGGTTAAGAACATGGAGTCTGAGTCAGAATGACTGGGACTGGAATTCCTTGTATATGCCTTACGAGCTGAATAACCTTCAGCGAGTGACTTACCCTATATAACCTTACGTTCTGGAAAATAAGGATAACAACTGTTTCTCCCCAAATGGATGCTTTGGGATGAGTCACTAATTTGGGAGAAAGTATGTGTAGATGGTGAGGCTGTGAGTTCTGGGCTGGGCGGACTTGTTGTGTGACCTCGGCAGCTACTCTCTTCTCAGTTTCTTCATCGGCAAAGTGAGCATGACGATACAAAGCACTTGTCTCACAGGAGGATAAGGGCACTGACTGAGATAATCCATGTAAAGGGGCAGAGCAGCACTGCACATGGTGCTGGAGGAGCTTGGCTCTTCTACCACTCACACAACAGGGATCCAGTGCCTGCAAAACATAAGGTGTGGGGCGCACCAGCGAATGATGCAGGCAGGAGTCCCACTCTCATGACACATTCTACTGCAGGAGACAAAGTCAATATATTTTAAAGTACAGATTATCATGAGTGCCCTAAGAGAAACCACGAGGATCTGTCTGTAATGGAGAATAACCAAGAGATCTATTTACAATTCTGGATAAAGATGACGGATTTGATTTGATTATATATATATATGTATATATATATGTATATGTATATATATGTGTGTGTATATGTGTATATATATACATATATATGTATATATATGTGTGTGTATATGTATATATATATACATACACACACATATATATGTATATAGTTCCAAAAGCACAGTATATATATTTTGGAAAATACAGAACCGTATGTGGAATATTGGAGAGGAGACAAGCAAACAGAATTTGAAGCTGTAAAGCAGATGGATGAATAGTACCTGCAAAGGGAAAATCAAAAACCAGCATCATCTATTCCCATAAAATCCTCAAATAGTTCAGGAAATGCCAGGATAATATCTAGAATTGGGGGTAAGGAGGTAAGGAAGGGGATAAAATGAGGATGGGTGAAAAGCTGTGGAAAAAAGTCATTTTGGCATAAGACTTCCTCCTTGATTTTACACTGCTGGGTACCTGCCTCTTCGCCATCCTTAGCAGAAGGCTACAGAGGGTGGTGTAGATGGTCTCTGGGTTGGGAGTCCTCATACATAATGTATTAAAAAACAGGGGGATTAAATGAATATCTATGCTGAATGTCAAATTCTGAGACAGCCTTCTCTTTGCTCCTTGTCTGCTAGAACACTGGCAGCCAGGCCATTATATCTCTGGGCAAAAGATTGGAAGTCTTCTCTAGGGACTCTTTCTAGTGTAAGAGCAGATACTTGAAAATGGTGATATTGGGAAGTACCTCCAAATGGCCTCATGATGCTCAAAATCAGCAAACCCCATCCACATGCTGAGAGCTTTGAGTAAACGTTTTAATTTCCCTACTTTTTGTCATGGATAATAAAGGATGGTATGACTCCTGGGGAAAGACAGAGACCAAAACAAAGAGGAAAAATGGCAACTTTAAACAAACATACAATAGGCAGGGAGATGATATTGTATCAATTAACCAAATATAAAGTAATATTTTTTAAAAAACACAGAGAGCATCGTAGAATAAGAGTCCTTATACATTTAAAAACATATCAGATGTTTAGACCTCAAGAGAAGGATTGTTGAATAAAATTGAAGAATTCTCCCTGAAAGTAATGGCAAAAAACAAACAAAAGGAGAGATTAAAAATAGAGAAAGGATCAAATATCTGAATAATAGTAATTTTAATTTAACAGATCAAAGAAAAGAAAGGAGGAGGACATTACCTGTGAAATAATGAAAGGCCATTTCCTAGAATTAAAAAACATGAGTCCCAGATTTTAAAGGGCCCCCAAAAGAGATAGCACAGTTTATGAAAAGAGGATCATACTAAGACAATTACTGCAAAATTTTAGAACTCAAAGACAAGTGGTCTACCAGCTTTCAGAGAGGAAGGAAAAATAGGTCATATGCAAAATGTCAGTAATTAGATTAGATTCAGACTTCTCAACTGCTAGGAGACCATAAATAAATGTTTTCCCAATACTAAAGAAAAATTGCTTTTCAACATAGAATTATATACCCAGCCAAATTATGAAACAAGTATGAAGATGAGATAAAAAAGTTTTTAGACAAATAAGGCCCCAAACATTTTCCTATGCTCGGTAAGCTCCTGGAGAGTTGCCCCACAAAAACAAGGACAGAAACCAAGAGAATGAAGCCAGGAAAGGATCCAGAGAATCATCCAAGATGATGATAAAAATTGCAGGATGACAACTGTGCACCACATGTCTAGTGCAACCAGAGACACAGAGGAGAGAGAGATCCATACTGTTATCACCATATCTCCTGGCATCAAGCCTTCATTTTAACTTTTGAAATACTGGAGGATATGCCCCCAAATAAAGGAAATAAAGACAGAGGATGGCATCTAGGAGACAGGACTCCAAATAAAAAAAAAAAGAGATCCCTGAGATGGCAGGGACGGGAAATTTGATAATGATGGTGGTACAGAAAAGCTAAACAATTCTACAGAGGAGAATGGACGTCTCTGGCCAGCTATCACCAAGAAAATAATGGAAATAATAGCTTATCGTATTATTGACATTGAGGAAAACCATACTGGTCGACTACTGGATAGTGTGGGAAGGTTTAACAATAAAAGTGAAAAGAATAAAAACAAATGGGAAAAAAAACCAATTAGTAACTTCGAAGGGTAAAAATAAGAAAGGAAATATAATCAAAAACATACTGCAAGGCACAGTTCTGTATAATGTTTTCATGGGCAAACTAATGTATTCACCGAATACTGATTTAACCAAAAAAGTTTTAATATCACTGCATTGGCAGTTTTGGGGAACAGGAAGCAGAGAGAATGACTATGTAAGAGTTAAATTCTTATTACTATAATAAGAAATCCACAGAAACTAAAATTAGTGAATCACAGTAAGCCATATTTATATGTGCTATAGAAATATGGAGATATGTAAATCCTATAGAAACAGCTAAAAGGGTTAGAAAAGGGATTGCATCTGAGAGGAGCCATTGTGAAGAGGTTAGGGCAGAGAATCACAGTGTTTTGCTTTAAACTTTTCAATATAACCTGATATTTTCAAACTACAGGTCTAACTTTGATAAAAAGGGACTTAAAAAGCACCTAACATAATGTCTGGCAAGTGAATCTGATTAATAGCAGTAATAGCAAACTGATTACATTACTTTTATGTCTTGTTTTTTCTCGGCCCAAGGAAAACGTGACATGAAATCATCCAATGTATCCACAATAGCATCAACTTGACATTGTTCCAGTTCTGTTTTTCCAGCCAAATCTGTGCAACAGAGAAAAAGGTCATTTTATGCCCCCAAATATGTTCAATTTAATTTACTATATTGACATTAATTTTTTAATATGCAATATATTCATATAGTTCAAAAAATCAAAATATTAGATTGGTGCAAAAGTAATGGAGGTTTTTGCAATTATTTTTAACCTTTCAAACAGCAATTACTTTTGCATCAACCTAATAATATAACATAGTATCCCAGGAAGACCAACTTCCACCCCTGCCCCCATCCACCTCATTTTGCTCCCTTCCCTACTACCATATTGATAACCACTTTTATTAGTTTCTTTTGTATTCTTCCATTGTTTCTTTACGAAAATAAAAATAATATCCTACTCAATATGCACCTCTCCCATATATCCTAGAGATCTTTCCTTACAAATCCCTTAAGGGTATCCTTGCTCTTTTTTCGGCTTCATGGGACTCTTTTAAGTAGAAGTGCTAAATTTATTTAGCCTCAGCTGACTAGGTCTGCTTCCAATCTTTTGCTAATACAAGCAATACTACAATAAATAACTTGTATATACATTTTCATTTATTTTGCAAAAAGAATTCTTTTCAGTTTTCCAGACAGTTTTTGTCAGGAGCATTTGTGTTCATACTGGAAACTACAAGTTTAAAATAATAGAAGTTTTTTTATTTGTTTTCTTTCCTGCCATTCATTGATCATCATTTTGCTAAACAAATATTGGTCTTCCTAAATATTTTCTCACTGGTGTCGATTTAAAATTCTGCAGTGTGGAAGCATACTAAAATAGATTGCTTTTATACAATCGTGTGAAGTTACTAAAGATCAAGGAACTATACACTGACAATGAGAGAATTGTAGGTCATACACACCTCAACAAAGCTGTAAAAGAAAGAAAATGCTTTGGTGATTTACAGTTCTTCTGTAAATTATCTGTAGTGTTTGTGTGTGATGTTCAGAGGTTGATTTTTCTTTTTGACCTTGAAAAGCCCCTCCTATTATTAGGTTCTCTTTACTCATTTTCATCCCCACTTTAACTTTCATGCTCAAGGCTTTTGGCTATCAATTTTATGCAGATGACTCCATATCAACACTTTTAGCCCTAAATTCTAGGCCCATATTCTCAGCCTCGTTTTGGATAGTTCTTGAATTCTTTTGGCCCCTAAACTTCCTTCAAAAATATCCCAAATGGAGTCATCACATCCTACTTCCCACCAGCTCTTCCTTCTTCATTCATTTAACAAATAATTACTGGGCTCCAACTGCAGACATACCCCAACTGGGGCTACAGCCATGAACCAAAGAGTTAAATTTCTTGTCTGCATGGCACTTATGGCTGACTGGAGGAGACAGATACTGAAAAGGGTACTCCTAGTTAAGGAACTCCCTTCTTTCTTTCCTTCCTTCCTTCCTGCCTGCTTGCCTGCCTTCCCTCCTTCCTTCCTGTCTTAGAGAAGAGGAGGAGGAAAATGAGAAGGAGTTATGAGAATGACAAACCATGTCCAAGCTGTCGTATGCCTGCCCTGACTCTCCTGGTCAAATAGACTGCCCTTCACGTACCAATACTGTCTTCTGGTCCCTGTGATGATTCTATTTCCACAACCTTTCTCATTTTTTCCTCACTCTTTCTTTTTTCCCTTTGCTGTCTGAACTATTTCAATGACATCCAAACGTACGTCCTTCACACATGAGCCTATCAAATACAAAGTATAACCAGAATAATCTTCTCAAACTCATAGCTATAGTTATGTAGGCTTTTCTGCATAAAAACCTACAATTGAAGTTAGAGAAAGATAATGTATGACCTCACTTATATGTGGAATCTTAAAACAAAACAAGAAAACCCAAAAAAATAACAGCAAAAACCTAACTCATCAATACAGAGAACAGATTGATTATTGCCAGGGACAAAGGGTGTAGAGTGGGCAAAATGGGTGAAAGACTTGGGGCTGTAATGTACAGCATGGTGACTATAGATAATACTGTATTGTATACCTGAAGTTGCTAAGAAAGTGGATCTTAAAAGTTCTCACATAAAAACAAATTTGTAACTGTGTGGTGACGGATATTATCTAGACATACTGTGGCGATCATTTATCAGTATATCCATATATTGAATCATTATATTGTACACCTGCAACTAATGTAATATTATATGTCAATTATATCTCAATTTTTAAAAAACTTGCTTGAAGAATGACATCCATACTTTGAATCTTTCTAACCATATGCCAATCTATTTTTCTATCTGTTTCTCTTTTTACGTCTCCATTCTGCAAATTTGAAGTTCTTTTATTTTTCTAATGCCATTTTCTCTCTACCTGGGATGGTATAGATTAGAGATTCTCCAAGTGAGATCTATGGACTGGTCCCGTCAGCATAATCTAGGAAACTATTTAGAATGCCAATTCTTGGGCCCTAACCCAGGCCTATTGAATCACAATCTCTAGTCGAGGCTGAACAATCTGTGTTTTAATGAGTCTCCAAGCACTCCAGATACACATAAAGTTTGAGAAACACTGCCCGGGTCCAAGTCTTCCTCTTGAAATTCTAGGTATCCTCTAGTTAAGGCTCAACTCAAATGTTATTTTCACTTCAAAGTCAAATTTCCGTAGAGTCAGAATTAAAATCTATCTCCTCTGAACTTCCAAAAAATTTCATTTGTTGAAATATGTTAGTGCAACAGAAATTTTTGTATTTTTAATGTACACACATAACTTTGATTCAAAAATAAAGGTCTAGTCTTTATAGTCCATTTTATTTGTCAGCTAACCATGTGTTTGTGTCTTGGGTTATAGTGGTTGTGGTGTGCATGGAGGTTGATAGGTTTGAGAGTGGGGCATGGAGATTCTACAGATGGATTAGAAAGAAATGGACTATTAAAAAAAGCCAGATGTAGCTTTTTACTGAAAAAGAATGTTAGGGAAGTATGAGGGGAGATAGACGACAAAGGAACATAGGATGGGAGAAAAGGTATCCGGCAAAGACAAGAACTAACAGTTTTCTATATTTCTCCTCATCACTGCCATGGATGCAAGCAGGTGCTTACAAAACATTCCAGAAGCCAACTACCAACTAAGGATGCCTCATATGGCACTCATTGGAAGCAAATACAACCTTGCTAGTTTTTCCAGTGTGACTAGGATGAAGAACATTGAGAATATGATTCAATTAGTCTGAGGAATTTCAAACTTCATATGCCATGTGTATTTCCTGTTAATCTTCTCTGATAACTTACGATACACATGGTAGCAAAAGTGTGGTATCAGACATACTTGTTCAGTTTTTTCAGCTGAATTCCGATAAGAGATTGGGGGCAAGGAGCTGAGGGGCAGGAGTGGCTGTGGGCAATATAAAATAAAATTAGATGTCTAGGAAACTCATGGAGAGTTAAAGTGGCATAGATGGTACATTTATACTTCTCCAGCATTTAATTCCATTCTTCTTTGCACTATAATGTTCAATAATAAAGTTATTTAATGAATACTGAATATATACTGTGTTTTCCCGAAAATAAGACCTAGCCAGACAATCAGCTTGAATGTGTCTTTTGGAGCAAAAATTAATATAAGACTGGGTCTTATGTAATATAAGACCGGGTCTTAATGTTTCTCCAAAAGACGCATAAGAGCGGATTGTTCGGCTAGGTCTTATTTTCGAGGAAACATTGTGTGATATATACACACATATATATATATATACACACACACGTGTGTGTGTGTGTGTGTGTATCCTTTCTTTTTTCAGTTATCCAAAATTGTAAAATGCAGTAAACATATTACCTGTGTTTTTGGTCAAGTATCTTGCTATTGCTAGGCTCTGGTGAAGCTTAAGTCCATCGATTTCCAAAATGGGGATTTTGCCAAATGGAAAAGCTTAAAATAAATGAGCAAAGAATCAACTTCCATAATAAAATCAAGAGTTATAATACTTCCATTTTTACTGATAATTGTGGAAACGCAGAATGATTTTTAAAGTCATGGAATTCTTGAATACTTATTCTAAAAGGGACACTAAGCGCTCTCTTTACGTTTTGTAAGTTAAAAAAAAAAGATTGTTAGAAGAACTGCTATAAAGTTAGTGACGGAACTGTGTCTAAACCCAGTTTTGCAGTGGTACTCTATATAATACTATAGATTATCTCATATGCTTACTTAATTTTCTAAAACCTTTCTTAAAAAGCTTACTTTTGTTAAAAACCTTTCTTTTAAAGCTTCATTAATTTTTGTGGCATCAATTAAGGATCACATTAATTATTCTTTAGAACTATAGTCTGAAGAATATGGAGAGTTTGACTTACATATTGATTTTGGTAAAATTCTCTTTTTGATAAGCGATTATTAGAAGTGTATAGTAAGGCAGCAAGCATATTATAAAACAGGACAGACTCATACCAGGTATCATATTAATATTTTATCTGTAAGTTCTACTTTGTTTAGATAGCAAAACAAAGTTTTGCTATCTAAGCCTATTATATTTTTGTCAGAAAGCAATATATTATTACAGAAAAATTCTAAATTGAAGGTAAATAAAAATAATTCTGCCACATAATTATAACCACTTTAATATTTTACTTGCTTTCCCATTGATATTAAAAAAATGACATTATAGTGTATATGCTTCGGCTTTTAAGCAAAAGATATAAATTTTTATCCTCTTTAAACCACTTTTATGTCGGATCTCTGTTAAAGCATTTGAAATTATAGTCTAACGATCACAAATTTTAAGATCCCTTTCAACTTGGAAAATATTAAGAAAATGCGGCAATTCCATTTTCAATAACATAATGAAAAATTAAGGTAAAATAGAGTATAAGGCACTTAGACAACTTATATCTAAAAACTGAAAAGTGGGATTTGTTATATGTAATGTTTCCATTACTTGCTATCCATCTTAACTTATATAGTGGATAAAATTAAATTTCACCTATTTTATGTCGACAGAATTATAAACCCCCATATAAAAACTCTGATATCGGAAGAAACATTTGGTTATTAATGGTAAAGTTTCATGAGAGCAGAAAATAAACTCTTCTGTCCCACCAGAGAATAATTCTCTGATAAGAAAAAAGATTGATTGTAGGGGCAATGACTTTTAAGGAACTCAGGCTTCCAAAATGCATGTAGCCACATTTATTGTTAATATACCATTTATCATGGTATTATTGTTAGCATTATCTAGTGCAAATAGCTTGGGCCACAGTGTTAAGTAGACCTGTGTTTGAACATTAGGTCTGCCTTGCTAGAGCTGTGAACCTAAAAAAAATTACCTAAGCTCTGTGTGCTTCAGTTATCCCAACTATAAAACGGACACAATAATACGTTCCACATAGGCATGCTAGAGAAATTAAATGAAATGGAGTCTGTGGAGTATCTACCAGGTGCCAGATAGTCTTCGAGTACTCAACAGTTGTTTTCTTCAACTTCGTCTTTATGTGAGTTGGTGATAATCTGGTCATAAATATGTGAATTTTACACACAAAACTAATATTTAGTTAGTATTTCTAGGTAACATGGCAAGCATCTAGAGGATGGCTTACAACTTACTGAGAACCACACACTGTTTTTTGTTTAATATAATATTTATTATTCTTCCTCATTGTCCTGAGTGCAAAATAGCATATTTTGATAGGGTGACCTGCCCAATTTGTCCATTTGCTCTTTCCTCTGATGAAACAGATCCCAGTTTTGTTTGTGTATCCACCCCTCTCTCATGTCGTCACAGCCTCAAGAAAATTGATTCTATCCCCAACTTCAGAGGGGGACTAGATTACTCTAAGGTTCTTTCCATACCCTATGCCAGTGGCTGATTCAGAAATGGATGCATGCACCAATTTGAGACAATGAGACACGAGAAATTTGCTGAGGTTTTCAGGGTAAGTTTTTCTTCATTCTTCCAGGAAGCGGTTGTCTTTCCCTTACTTTTTCTCATATATCCTCTCAATACTACTGTTCTGGGCTATGAGGCTGGAATTGAGCAACATATTGCTACCAGCCTCATGATGGAGCCAGCACACAGAGAAGGAAAAATGGATAAAACCATCCTTTGAAACCTGTCCTACTTCTGGATTTTCAGTTATATGATACAATTCATTTCCTTATTATTTAAGCCATTTTGAGTTCGGTTTTCTGTTAGTGCAGCACATCTGATACATTGTGAAAACATTATAGATACCTGTAGCAAACCCATCCAATTCCAACTGTCAAATATGTTCACCGCAATATCCCCCCATTTCAATTCTTCTGACAAAACTTCATATTGGTTTATCTTTATATTCTTTTTCTGTGATAGTTGTATTTTCACCTCAAATAGGAAATTTTCTGGGTCACATAGTATTTATTTAATTTGCCTGAATGCTGCCTCTCGGTATAAAGCTACGTGAGATTTTTAAAAATCTTTATTTTTCATTTTCCTGAGGAAAGACAAAACATTCTGGAGACATTTCTCCTACATTTTCAACAACTATTATTTGTGCTACTTACTTGATTTGATTTCAGGCCAGTCAGCTTGTTCTATTCTGTGGTCTTCATACTTTATGTCCAAATATGCAAATATGTAACGAATAATTTCTGCTCTCCCCCTCATATTAAAATACATGAGTTTGTAGTTTGGCATGATATAATTCTGGAAAGAGAAAATTGGAGGAATTATTTTTACACGCTTCTAGCGATGTTTCAACATTTTTCTTTGAGGACATTTTAAAAACTTTATGGCATCTTTGGAGATAACTGAAGATATTAGAGGATATTTCAAAATGAGAATCATAAATCACTATCCTAATAACATACGAGAATGACTTGGAATAAGATCATGATTCTCTCTTTAAGAACTAGCTAGAACATTCCAGTGAAATAACCGAATTCAAATATTATTTACGAGAGGACTTCAGACTGAGAGGGTATCTGCACACCAACCTTCAGAAGTTGGAGTCAAAAATTCCCGTTTTAGGATGTTTTGCCCTGCCTTTAGTCACTTGTAATGGGTGCTATTTGACATATGGTTTGTTGGTTCTCACAGCTGAGTTTGTGAGGACAGCTGGGTAAAGACTGTAAAGGCAGGGTACACACAAGAGGAACAGAGCCAGCCATGCCGACCTGTCATCGCTCACTTCCCTCACCATGGCTTTTCCCTCTAAGAATCAAAGGCTTAGGGAAACCTTGCCCTCATTTCCCTCTTACTGATCCATGCTGCTGAGTTTATAGGGTTCCTTGCACCATACAAACATATCCCATCTTGTGGATCTCTTTTGGGATGGCACAGTGGTGAAAATATCCCCCCATTCCCTCTGTAGAAGAGCAAGGAAGTGAAAATGCTAACTTTTCTTACATTTTCAGAGAGTGTGCTGATACTGGCTACATTGGTTAGATTTATGTCATTATAATTTTGTGAGTTTTCTGTGATTTGTATCATTTCATTTCCAGTGTTTGTAAACAATTATTTTAAGCACTGATAGTAAATTGTATTGTAATTTTATGATTAGGCAGCTGAGAAAGACATCTTCATTTGGAACTCCGTTCTTCCATTTAGTTGCTGTGTATCTTTGGGCTACCCAACAAAATCTCATTGAATTTCAAAGCCCACTTTTTATCAATAAAGATACAATGTGGACTTGGGGATTTAATGAGTAATTCATGTATAGCACGTACCACAATGCTAAATACTTAATAATGAGTAGCTATAATATGAATAATAAATTTGAGCTAGTTCTATAGAAAAATAAACACTGAATGCAGCATACCAAAATAAATAATAATTATAGTAATTACATAAATAAAAATCATAAGTAACAATTATTTGTTATTTATGCATATAATGTTTAAAGTTATATGCATAAATAATAATGGTTTATGATTTTTAAGTAGTAAAGTGGTAAGTTGAAATATTTATTCTCTACTAAGGAAGTCTTTCAAAGATATTAATAGAACATTAAATAAAAGAAAATTTGTGCTTAGGCCTCAAAGTGCCATCTGAAATCACATCACATAAAAGGTCAAACTCTAAAAACCTAGATTGCCTAGTTTACATTTCAAGTTCATGCATTCGTGTGTCTATCTTTGGAAAGGATGACTAGAAATAACTGTCTGGTTGCCTGTCTAGACCCTCTCCGGATCCAGGAAATGGCAATTCACCATCTGGCCCCAGGTTTTTCCATGTCTAGATATTGTAGAGAGGATGTGGTACTTTTTGTTATAAACAGAGAGTCACCCTAATTATTCTGTGTCCTGTCCCACTCTCATTAGCCAGTCCAGTTACCACCCAAGTGAAATGTGGCACATGCCGCACATAACAGTATGTGCGGGAATGTTCTCAGTGGAGAGAAGAATTCACTAGAGGAAACCAGTGAAAATTCCAAGACTTATAGCCCTAAATTCCTTTTGGGGAAAAATATAGGGAGTTCAAATCTGAGGGACTAAATGAAGTGCCCATGGGAATAATGAGACTATTTTCAAGTTCCTTAGAAATACTGAACTTATAAATAAAAAGTGGGAAATATCTGAGAGCACAAAAATAGTAAATTAAAAATGTAAAGTAGTAACTTTCTTTCTGAAAAAAGAAAGCATTGGTTGGTAACTATCTATATTTCTCTGCACATATATCTTTAAATCTGAGATTTGGCACAGGCCCATCAACATCTGACAAATGCTTATCGTTCCTTCTAGAACATCCTTTCAACGGTTGTAACTCATTAATGAAGCTGTATTTGCACTTCACATTCCCATAGTTGCTTGTATAATTATGTTTTCTACCCAGTAAAAGTCTTGGTTTCTTGGTTTTTACAGCTACAAAATCCCAAACTTTTTGTTGCTGTTGTTCAGGATACAAGTGTACATTTTTATAACAAGAAAAATAAAGGTAAATGCAGTTAGAAATAGTTACTGATTCTAAGAATTCTTCCTGTATTTTATAAAGCTTTTGCATAAAAACCAACATTAAATATTCCAAGTAAATGTTTCTATGGTTAATGAAAATAGATAAAAGGAAATATATAATAAAGACTAAAGGTTAGAGGATAGTGTCTTGAAGAATATCTTTCTCCCTTATTGCATTTAGCATTATATCTCTGTTATAATTGTCTCACGTTATTAAAGCATTTATTTTATAAGGATGATGGACTGAACGAGTGAAGATAAAATGTATCCCACTCCCCCCCCCCAAGGGATGTTTCTCACCAAGTGAGAAACAAGTTCAAGGGTAGAGCAGTTCAATGGTGAAGGGAATGTGTGGTTTTGGAGTCACCCTTGTCACTTACTATCTAAAAGGTCTTGGACAAGTCACCTGATCCTAGCTTTAGTGTCTCACCTGTAAAATAGTAATGAAAAGATTGTGTGTAAAGTACCAATACACTGTTTGGCACATAGTATGAGTTGAAAAAGAAAAGAGAATACAAAGGGAGAAAGGGAGGAGGAAGAGAGGGAGGGACAGTCCCAACACTATTGGAGGAGAAAGTAATTAGCTTTGTGATTTGATAGGACTCAAATCCTCAAGATCTTGTTCTTCGATGAACCAATCCTGCTGCAAGCACATAAAAATTTAAAAAAGAAAATAATGTAGTTAGGATTAAAAGTAATATAAACTTTGCCTGGACCCAAATGAACAGAAGAAACAAAACGCAGCGAGCAGGACTCTGAAATCTGAGAGAGGCGGTGGACAGCCAGGAGTTCAGCTCCTTCAGAATAAAGGAGAACAAAATCCTGCAGACCTGATGGGAAACTGGGCAGACGTACTGCTTGAAACTAGGGTCTGGCATGTATTTCTGTACAATATTTTAAAAGGTCAAATTGCAAACCTCTAGTAAAACTGATAAAGAGGAAAATATATGAAAAGTCACAAATACTATTACAAATAAAAAGAGGTCATAGCATCAGATAAAGCAGCTCATTAAAAATTGTAAGCTAATACTACAAATAACTTTATGTCACTAAATCCAAATCCTTAAATGGGAAGATTTTGAGACATATAAAAACATAATCAAATTGAAAAGAAACTGAAAGCCTGCATTTAACAATATCCATTAAGGAAATCAAATTGGTAATTAGTTACACCCATGAAAGACACCAGGCCCAGATGACTTTACAGGTGAATTTTAGTTAATCTTCAAGGGAAAAGTAATCCTTGTCTTTTACAAGTAGTTATTAGCTATTTAAATTTAGTAGTGTATAAAAAGAAATAAAATGTAATGACAAGATAGGGTTTATCCCCGGAGTGCAATATGTTTCAACCCCAGAACATCTATCTGCATAATATACTGCATTAATTGATTAAAAGAGAAAAAACGTAAATTCTCAGTAGATGCAAATAAATGCTTTCAAAAAAGATTTATAAAATTACTCATTCATTTGTGATCAAAACTCTTAAAACAAAACAAAACAAAAAAAACTCTTAGCAAACTGGGAATAGAGGAAAACTTCCTAAACCTTATAGAGTCTACAAAAAACGTAGAGCAAACATCAGACATAAGGGGGAACCAATGGAGGCATTTTTCTTTATTGTCAAGAATAACAAGATCCCCACTATTAGCCTTACTATTCAACATAGTCCTGGATGGCCGAGCTAATTCAGTAAGATAAGACAACAATATATAATATATGTAAGGAATGGAAAAGAAGAGACAAAACTGTTCTTATTTGCAATCAAAATGATTGTCTATATTCAAAATCCAAGACAGCCTACAGATAAACCTGATCCTAAATTTCAAATGGAAATGCTAAGGACCAAAATCGCGAAGACAAATCAAGAGAACAGAAAGAGGGGACTTGACCTACCCGATCGCAAGACATTAAAAAAAACCTTATAATTTCAGGTAATGTGATCCTTCTTCAGGATTAGACATGCAGAAGTGTGTAGCATCTTGAAACAGAACCTAAGTTATGACACACATGCCATTACAGTGAGGATATGAAGTGACCAGACTAAAACACTTTTGAGACAAAAGAGGAAACGTATGCATAATTAGACCCCAACTTACTTATACATGTAAATAACATCCAGGAGGCTTATAAATCAAAATATGATTTGACTGGCCTAGGCAAATTCCAATGTCATGCTGGCCTCTTATTTCCTGTTAAGTGTCATTTCTGAGCCCTTCTACTGTCATTCTGAGTTAAGAATCCCACATAGGGAAAGCTGCATGTATTTCCTTAAATGACACAGAAACAAGAAGTAAAAAGGTGGATTGTGCTTACAGATCTCCTTTACACCCAAAACTGACCACTGACTAGTTTGTGTAAAGTTCCTCATTCGGTAGACAAAAAGCCCTCTTAGAATTCTCTTTGAAAAATAAGACATACGTTTCTCAAAAAAAATATGAATAATGACTAATAAATATCCGAGATAGAAACTTTCACATATGAACTCATGAATGTAGCCATTAAAATGAAAAAGAAGGTTTAGCTTTAGCGTATGCTAAACTGGATTAGAAATGAAATCTTTTACATGGAAAATAATTGTGTTTCTGAGAAGTTCTGTCTTGGGTATTTCCTTTCTTTCCTTTAGGTTTGTAACCCTTTTTACTTTATATAACAATCATACATTTCAGTGTAGTAGTTTGATAGTCTGTAGTAGTAGGAGTTTGATAAAATACAAACTATCATAATAAAACCATATCCTTTTAACTAAGCCAATATTCTATTCTGTACATCGCTGTAAGAGCAGAGTGAAACATACTTTCAAAAATTCTAGTGTCTGTGCCAGAAAGGTGACAACAATCCAAACTTAACTCTCTGGCAAAGGAGGCTAATATTCAATTACCATATATGTACCTTAAAAATTGTCAGGAGATAGCTAAAAAAAAAAAGATGGAATTTTTGGAGTAATTTTAATGGACAAAAAACTTACAAATAAGGACTTACTAACCATTTTACAATTCTGTCCAGAACCTCAATGCTATTATCCGGATTTATTTTATTCATGAAAATGTTGGCCTCGATGAGCTCTTACTCTTAAATAAAATGAACTTCAACCATATTTGGGAATTCCAGATACAGTTTTATATATGCCTGTGAGTTAGAATTATAAAAACAAAGATTGCTTGTGAATTTTTCACAATTCTTTGCTACATCTTCACCAATAATAATGTGTGTACTTTCATTGTATGCACTATAGTGTTTTGAAATGCAACAATTGGATTCAGACAACAATCAAGTGATACACTATTGTCTACATAGGAACTTCTTGTACATACTGTGTTTCCCTGAAAATAAGACCTAGCCGAACAATCCTCTTTAATGCGTCTTTTGGAGCAAAAATTAATATAAGACCCAGTCTTACTTTACTATAATATAAGACCGGGTATAATATAATATAATATAATATAATATAATATAATATAATATAATATAATACCGGGCAAATATAATATAATGTAATGTAATATAATATAATATAATACCAAGTCTTATATTAATTTTTGCTCCAAAAGATGCATTAGAGATGCATTAGACAGACTGTCTGTCTGGGTCTTATTTTTGGGGAAACAGGGTATTGACATTAAATAACAGCACTGTCTTACCCGCTAACCGTTGGTGGTAAGGAATGCTTATTTTCCTCATTAGTAGTGTTCCTGGGCATTCCCAATTCAATTCTGGATAAGTTGACAGGTTGGAGTTAAATTGTAGGCCAATAGAGAAATAGTAAGTTTTGTTCACTGAGTAAGTTATGAATTTCAACCAAACACTAGATGTTTAATTTTGAGTTAGCAAGGCAAGATATCTATTTTCCTAACAAAGACCAACTAAATAATCATTTTAAATGGTTACCTCACATTAAATCCAAAGCAAGAGGAATAACTGAAATATCCTTTGGGAGCTGTGAGTTCAAATTTCTGGCCTGGGGTAACAGCCTTAAATAATGCTTGAAACCAAATAAAATTAGAATGCAATTCTTGGCAAAACATGGAGACACTTCTCCAAAATGAGCCTGAAAGCAATAGAAAATATTAAAATATTACGAATAAGATCTCTGAATCTTTTTTTTCTTCTTTTTCTTGGCTTGCCTAAAAGAGGCCCTTCATCTCAAGGAAATACTGTTTTCTACAGGTGCAGGGTTGGCATTTGTACAACCCTGAGCGTGAGTGCTCCTTTAGATTTTGTGCCCTAGCTACCTCACTCATCTCACTTGCCTCATCCTAGTCCTGGCCTTGATGGAGAGGACTAATAATAATAGCAACGGCCAAAATTTACTAAGCACTCACTATGTGCTAGTCACTATGCTAAGACTGTTTCATGTGTTACCTCTAATTCTTCCCCAAAGAGACACAGCAAAGTTGCCCACCCATGTCCATCTTCACTCTTCCTTTAATAATAACAACAACATCATCAATAATAATAATAATAACAATAATACCTATTTTACGTGGTGTTAGGGAAGAATAAAATCCTTGAACTTTAAAAAAAAGAAGAAGAAAAAGAAAAAGAAAGTGAAGAACTATGAAAGTCTCTACTGCTTCGCATATCAAAAACATCACTTGGGAAAATTCTGGAACAAGACACAAATCTGATTAGAACAAAATTCTTCCTCTGGTATTAACTGTATTTTCTATGTTAAAATCTAGTTGAAGGATTGTTTTTAAACCCTCTTGAAATCTTTTAAAATCTTTTGTACTTATATTTTTCTTAGAAATTACTATTTGATGTCCACTTGGCCACTAACAGAGAGAGGCTCTGAATGAGACAAGGTCTGGGAGTGAAATAGTGAAAATAATCCACAAGACAGTCACTCAGTCACACACAGAATATGACAGTAATAAAACTAAAACCCTAAAGTAAAGAGTGAAGACTATCTCATTTCTTATCTTTGTAGAGTTGGATCTTATCACTTACTTGTGCTATGTCTCTGTGGAGTCCCTAGTATCTTCTATGTCCTCGTGTGTGGCTGCATCTTGCGTTTATATGATGAGTAACTGATGGTCACAAGCCAATGAGAGAAGAGGCAACTTAACTTCCACTTAAGTCTCTTCCTTCAATTTTTAGATAAAATATGCCCGCCAGACTGTTCAAGCCTTCATAGTCTTCTGGCTGTCCTTGACTTTTTATAGTGTCGCTATGTCCACACACCTCACATATTTGCATACAGTTGGCAAAGTCAAAGTGCCAGGTATGAAGTGTGCCTATTGCTACAAGCTCGTTTATTTTTGAAGTCTTACACATAGGCTCCTGGAGAATGAGAACCCATGAGAACAAGTCAAGCCCCTTTCCAGGTACACACTTGGTTTGCTTCCTGGCTCCATTAGGTCTACTGGGAGAATTCTTGGCTCACCACAGCTTCTCACCTCCTCCAACAGTCTCATCCTTTACCTGCTGCACATTTCACCCTCGCAGTATCTGACAACATAGTGTGTTTTATTTATTTGCTCCTTCCCCCAGTAAGATGGAAGCTCTCATATAAAAGCAGGCACTTCATCATGTGTCCTCAGACCCGAGAGAGGTACGGGGCATATCATCAGCACTAACATATATTTGATGAAGGAATGATCTCAATTTACATTTCCCCACAATTCCCATTTTTACAAGAACTCTTTCAAGTCTCACTGTGGCTACTGTATTTACACTCGCTTCTCAGAAGAGCCCATTGTTTCATGTAAACCTGGAGGGAGAGATGCCAATACAGCTTATTGATAATCCTTATGCAGATTAGTAACAAAGGCCAAAAAGTCATAAAATTGTATTTTTTCACTCCTTAGTGCAGGAATTAATTCCAGCTATAGTATTCGGACAGCTCGGTGTAAAGGTCCAGTAAAATACCTGCCTGTGCCCCATTGGGCCTGCAGATTATCCATGAAACATTTTAAGGAAAGGCTGGCTTTCACCTTCTAGGAAATTGCACTCATAGACAGCAGTAGCAACCAATGAATCATGTAATATTTCCTATTTCTAAGCACTTTGAATTTTCAAAAATGTGATTACATCCATTTATTGTAAACATAAATGAAAATAAACATAAATATTAGTCTGTAAAAAGTTTAATTAAGAAGACAATTACAGTCCCTTACCTGCCAAAAAGATACATGTAAGTCAAAGTCAAGTGCAAATGGAATAGGAGCTATTTAAACAAAATCAACACATTGCATTTATTATCTTCTACTGAGTTTTAACTTACATTAAAAAAAAAAAAATCTTTTTGTCCTTACCTGAATCATTTTAATCCCCATTTTATAGATGAGGAAACAGAGACATTGGGAAATTAGGTAAATTGCCCAGGAATTTTGGAAGAATAAGCTAGTACACTCAGTGCATTGCTTGGCAAGTGATTACTGCTTGAAAAGTATTAGTTATGGCGTATTTCTTTATTAATTGAAAAATAAATATAGTATTTTTGAAATAGCCCGCATGTCAGTTCCTCTTCATTTATTTATTTTGGGAAAGGGGAAGTATTCAAACAAACCCATTTCTACTTTTCTAGCTGCGGTGCTGATGGAGAAAGAGGGAAGTTTCCCAGAGGGGCCCACAGAGCTTCCCATCCTCGGCTTCACGATGCCTTTTTCACAGTGAGTTATTTGAGAAACTAAAAACATCTACAGTCATAAAACTAAAGTACTTAAGCCCCAGGTGGAGAAGGCAGGAAATGAAAACTATGTTTCCTTTCTGCTTCTAACCTATTGGTGTAATTCAGGGGTGTCCAAACTTTTTTCAACGTTTTTCACAAAGGGCCATATGCGGTAAAATACACAAACAGCCGGGCCACTCACTCGAGGTGAAGTACATATTGCCTCACCTGGTTTATTTAAGTAAACTAAATGTATTTTTGGAATTTGCTGCGGGCCAATTAACAATGGATCATGGGCCGCAGTTGGCCTGCGGGCCGCAGTTTGGACACCCCTGGTGTAATTGAAATGTTCCTGTAAATCTTTAGTGTCTATGTTTTCCCAGATTTCAGTGGTGACAACACTATTTTTCTTACTGACTCTTCAGATACTCTGAAGAATGATATAGCAATTGTCTCCAAGGTTGTGAGTAAATGTTTGTCTGTTTAGCTCTTCGACTAAAAGAGTATTCCCAGATATAAACAAGTAATGGTCATATAAATAGCTAATATTTGTTAACTGCCCCCTGTGGGTCAGGCGTTGAACAAAGTGCTTGCCGTGTATTATCTCATTTAATGCCCAGAAAATAACCTCACAAATAGTGTGCATATCCTTGTATATGGTTATGTAACTGACTAGGGCATATCATGAAAGCATTTCTGGATGTAAAAATTCTCGAACATTTGACTCTTATTCATGAAATTTCATGTTTACTCATCTGTCAAGAATAGGGAAAATAAGCATTAAAATAGAGTAAATGAACTTGTTTTTACTTTTTTTCCAGAATCAATTAATGTCCCCTCTGTATCATTATAACATACAATGTAGAAGAAAGGGCCATGCGTTAAATCCCACCTCTGCTTTTACCCTGTCCTTTTACCCAAAGAGTCTAATTTCGTCTTCCAACCTCCGTTGTTGGAAAATAAAAGAGTTTGCCTAGTTACCTCTGAAGTCCCTTTCTGTTCAATTATTCAATGACATAATTTTCCCCCTGAAGACTCTCTCTGTCTTACATGATAACTTGAATGATAGTCCCAAGTCACACATAGTTCTAGGCGCACAAATTATCTTTGTCCCCAAAACTAGCAACAAAGACAAAATACGCGGATCAATGCAAGCCACTCTCTCTGATAAGCCCAGGTCACAGGATGAACTTACTTTTTACAAGCACTAACGTAATGCAAACAAAAGTGTAATTTAAGAAAAAAATTTGGTGAGATTAAAGCAGTCTCCTAGAAGTTATCAAGAAGCAAGCAACCAAAATGTAGCTATTAAAATGATTTGTGTATTTGTATTTTTGAATATTTTGAAAATATATTAATCTAAAGATGTGTGTTTTCTTCATGAAGTCTAAAAATAGGAGATTTTGGAGAATAAGAATGTGTCAGAAACCTTCCAGGACTACAGGGAACTGATAATAGCAAACATTGATAATTTGTGTGGCTCATGTACCTGGTACTCACTCAACGTTTTAATTTGCCAAGGTCTCAAAACCAGCAAGCCAGATCCGTTATTTAACAGTGATAGATATTTAGACATATATGTATATCTCGTGTATTTCTTACTCTGTCAGGCTTCCTTTTGCTGACACTATTTCTTAGGATTATTCAACGTTCTTTAGGCTTACTGTACATGTCAAGTAAATTTCTGATCTAAATTCTTTCTCCTAAGCAGGTTTTTTCACCACTTTATTCTAGAAATTGATTTTGCATGCCTTCATATCAAATATGAAAAAATTCTGGCCTTTCACGCTGGCCTGTAATGCAAAGAGAGGAAATTGCTTAGAACAAAGGAAATCCTGTTTCTGCTGACACAAGTAACATCTGCTGCCCTGTGTCTACAAGGCAAACAACTCTAGTGAAAGGAAAACTCTAAGAGATGACTAGGAAAATTAGATGAAGCTTCGATCCTTTAGAGCACAGACTTATACAAGAATATTAAAATATATAGTTTGTTTAAGCAAAGAAGAAGCAATTTTCATTTACACCAATGTAACAAAAAGATCCAGAAAACAATGAACAAAGTTAAGCTAAAAAAATATTTTTCTGGCCTCTAAGATATAGTTTTGTTCCATGAGTACTTTGGTTCTTCCTGAGTCTGAGTCACATGGAGAGAAAATATCAGCTGTTTCCAAAATTCTGGGACCTTGTCCACAAGGCTGTTAAGTGGTATGTTTCCTGGCACTGTGTACATTTTGTTGATGGAAACAGTTTCAATAGCTCATGGGAAGTTATGGGCCACAATTAGGATGAATCACAAGAGTCTGGGGAAAAGATCCCATATTGTCACTAGGCCTGGGGCTTGGAAGAATTTATATAAACAGTTAAAAATTTGTCATCTCTGTACACCACTGAAAGATGATGTGTAAATGAGATTCTGTAAAGAACTGCATGCTTCCTAAATATTAACATGGTCCCTATGGCCCTTGTAACAAACGTCAGTGATCACAGCATCTTTGTTTAATTGTTGCTAGGGTGGTTCTTACCATTTGGCGACTCCCTTCCTTTCTCAAAATCCATTTAATTTCCTCTCAAAGTTTTGTGTTCTTTGAAAGAGAGCAACCTTCCTCAATCAAATACTTCTGTTTAATCAAGGGATTAAAAATATACATGTAAATGAGTAATTGACATGAGATTGTCACTCAACATGCATGCAACAAACATGTCTTGAACACTGGTCCCAGCATTAGAAGATGTCACCTATCAACATTTATTTATATGACACGTGCTTTTTGGTGTCGAGTAAGAATACTTGAAAAGAAAAACCTTTGTAAGACAATTTTCAGGTTTCCAAGTAAAGTAACGAAATCTTCCCTTGCCCGTGAAGATTTATCCTTCTATTGATTACGCTCTTTGTTGAAATGGCCCAGTTCTCTATAATTTGATACAACCCTTGGAGATGTGTTTCTTAACATATTCTAATACATTTATATTTTGGTTTTTCACTGGTTTGTGAAATATTGAACGACCTCATTAAATTTCCAAAATGGCCAGGCCAAGGAGCAGACGTTAGATTAATGGAGATTTTCTAACTGCATACACTTTGTTAGGCTCAATTTGAAAACACAGGCTTTCCTTTCTGCACATGGATAGAAATTCATATGAAATTGTATGTTATGTTGACTAACACTTCTTATTAATATGCTACTATGTTTTTGTAAATGTTCAGAATCAAATCTTTGTCTTTTATTGCTTTGGATGTAGTGGTAATCCTACTTCATTTTAACTTTCTACTTATTGCCTGTTTTAAAACAGCAGGATAGAGAGAAGTAAGCTCTGAGCTACAACAGTCTGTTCAGTTACACAGCTCAAGCAAATTAGCCACCAAGATTAAGCTGCTGTTCATGGTTCATTTTTTTTCAATTTTAGCAAATGCAAAGCATTAAATTAAAAAAAAAATCAAAGGCATCTTTTATCAAAGTCAAAGGCATCTTTTAACCCCCTTAGAAGTTCAAAAAGTGAAGTTTGAACTTAAGCCAGTTGAGCGTTTAGTTAGTTCTCATTCTTTGTATCCTGTTTATTAAGCCCTGTTTACAAATTCAAAGAATAAGGATAGAGAATTTTCCGGAAAATGTGCTTGAAAAAAAAAGTATTTAAGCTTTTTCCTGAATTATCTTAAGAATTATATGATGGAAATGCTCAAATTAAATGTACGGACTGATGTGCGGAAACTATACATCTTTTACTTAACATTTTAAAAATTGCTTTCTCTTTTTTATGATTCATACCTCGTTTAAATCCTATCATTTAAATGTCCGAACTTAACCATTTAGATAAATTCTTCCAAACTCCAGGCCTAGTGACAATTCTGGATCTTTTCCCCATTCTAAACTGTTCTTTGTAAAGCAACTAATTAAGTGTGACATGTTAACAACTCATGGTAATAATATCCCCAAACCCCACTGAAAAGATAGTAAACTTATACAAAAGGAACAGTCAGCAAGGACAAATAGAAATGGGAGGTATCAAGTATAGGAAACATTTCAAAAAATATTTTGGCAGACAGGAAGCAAGTGGAGGGTGGCCCTTGATGTATAACCCGTATAGTGAAAGTTATGACCCTAGTTTTCCTAAAGGTGGGAGAAGGACTTATACTGAGGAGATGCCATCCCAATAATCCCTAAGCACCCGTGACACACCAGGGCCCCATGACCTACAAAAGTGGACTTCAGAGTTAGGACAGAGTTAGGGGTGGGATGAAAGTCAGCAAGGAAATCACTGGACCCCTGTTGCTCTATCCTTTCTCAACCCCCACTGCTCACCGACCAACCCTCAGTCTTCAATGAAAAAGAGTAGGGAGAATCTTGGGGAAACAGAGACCACGCACGATAGGGGATATAAAATTGAGTAGTCTAATTATTGAATAATCTTATAAATATGTAGTTTCGGAAAATAATTTCCATAAAAACTTAAAGTGAGATTCAAATTCGGGTAAGCTTATTTCATAATAATGATAGTTGGCGGGTCTTTTAAGGCACACGGCAAATCTATAATGCAGATATTATTAGCCCCAGATGAGAAAATTAAGGCTTGGAGTGATTCAGTAGCTTACCCTAGGTCATACAGCTATTAGGTAGTGGTTCTATACTCAAATTCAGTTCTGTTGATTATAAGCTTGTGCTCTTACAACTATCCAAATGTGCTGCTTCACAAAGATTTGGTTTATAACCACTGCACAGAGAGAAGATTCTTCAGGATAAAGAAAGGAGTGTTGTGGGACATTTCTTACAAGTTTAAAACTTCTAATTACTTCATTGTTTAATGTACTTCAAATAATATCATTTTCCTCCTAGAATTGCAAATACACACAATTAAATTTCAAAAAAGAAGTTAAACTGAACAATGTTGGTTAATCTTACCAAGAGTTTCTTATCTTTTTTCCGTTAGTCATTTCCTCAGAGACTGTTTTTCTCTATGTCTAATGTGTTCTGGACTCACTGTCCCCTGATAAAAATACTGCTCTGCCTAATAGTTGGGACCAAAGTGCTTAGTATGATTTCTACCCATTTTAATATGAGCTTAATATTTTTGTATTCTTTACCAACCTTTGTCAGGTAGTCTAAATAGCAATTTACATATGCATATATGAAAAGTTCCCGTTTTCTCTATAAGAATAGTTGGGCGGAGCCAACCCTGAGTTAGGGGTGGGGGATGGAGAATTGGTAGTATGGCTGGGGGCCTGGGTTTGTGGGAAGATCTAGAAGGAAAAACTTTACATCATATCTTTTGTCCACGTGCCACATCCAGCATTTTTAGCCAGGTTAAATAAAATGAAAAGTATATCAAGAACAAAGGTATGGACGGGGGAGAGAATCTGTACAACAAAGTGATTTGTGAAGATGATATGCAAATGGGGGAGGGGCAGTGTCACCTGATAGAACTCAGATGATGTTAAGGAGTGGGGTACAGTCCCTGAACATGTTCTAACTTCCATAGCCTGTGAGCAGCAACTGGGAAGCTGTTCCTCCACCACCCACCATGCGCTTGCCCAGTTGGGAAGACCCTTATACATTATAAAAATGCTCTATATCAATTATGCCACATATCTTTTCCTTGCATTAGAGTTTTGTGATATCTGCTACACAGATTCCTGACAAAGTGTGTTAGGTGTTTAGGTTTGCAATCTATGCAAAACGCAGGAAAATTCAACCTTTTTAAAGGCCCACAATGAAATCCAGAGAGCATTTTAAAATGAATTGCCTCATAATCTTTCTCTTTTTATTTGATTCTGCTTTATTTCTCTTTTTCTATCTCATTTTCTGTTTCTTAATAGAGATAGTTTTAACTTTCAAAGTCAAAGCACATTTTTTTAGTGAGAAAAAGAAATTTGTTATGCTGGTGGTGATAAATTTGTAACTTTATTGGTAAATTTAATTTACCAAGTCGCTGTGCAAAATTTGTGATTATATGCTATGGATGAAAAAAATCGGTTTAGCTCTTCATGCATATAATAATAATGTTCGGGCAAAAGCAAGAGAACAAAGGACTTGCTTCAATTCATTTGGCCATTTTTCCTTTTCCTCCATAGTAAATATTTTGTACAGAAATCTTTGTACAACCTTTTTTTTTAGAGTATACTTTCCCATCGTTTTATTTAGTACTTGGCAATGTGATTTCCTGTGCCCAGTGTAATACTCACAGATGTGATACAACCAGAGGCTTTAAATATGCTTGCAGTTTGGATTTTCTTTCTGTGCTCCTGGGCTCTGCAGTAAGAAGAACACGCCCTGGGTAGCCGCTGGTCCCAGAATGAAAACAAAGCCTGAAGCAGAACTAGCTCAGCTTCCCTGTAGTCTACTCTACTTACCAGTGAGGACGCTAAAACGTTTGTTGTTCTCAGCCACTGAGACATTGTTATGCAGCAGTATGGCAGCAATAGCTGACCAAATATTAGTGTGATCCTGTCAGCCAATTGCAAGAGGAGGAGAAATTTTAAAATAAAAAATAACATATAGAAAATATACTGCTCCTTTTCAAGAGAAGAGATATCCTAGGAACACTGTATATAAATAATTGGCGAGGTTGGCAAGAGAAGTGACAGCTTCCAGCAAACCAGCCAGTATAGCAGAGTATGTAAGAGGCAAAGTCAGAACAATCAATATTTCTGCAAGAAATTAACAGTTATTTATTAGTCAGGGTTCTCAGGGTTTATCATATTACGTATTAATTATATATAATGTATATTTTATATATATAATACATATATATTATACATATATATATAATATACAGGGGGTGCTAAAACTATGTATACACATGACTTGCATTCATCTTTTGTTATCAGTATATATCGAGTATTATAATTTTAATACAGTTTTTTCCTTTCTTAAAATGTGTATACATTTTTTTGGCAGATAGATAGATAGATAGATAGATAGATAGATAGATATAGATATAGATATAGATAAATGAGAGAGGGAAAGAGAGAGAGAGAGAGAGAGAGAGAGAGAGAGAATGAGAATTAGAAGGAATTGGCTCATGCAGTTGTGGAGGTTGCAAAGGTCAAAGGGGACCGGGTGGGCTGGCAGGGTGGAGACTAGCAGAGCAGATGCTGCAGGTGAACTCCAAAGGCCATCTGCTGGAGAATTCTCTCTTGCTCAAGGAAGCTGGTCTTTTTGTTCTATTCAGACCTTTGATTGGATGAACCCAGCCACGTTAGGGAGGGTAATATGCTTTCCTCAAAGTCCACAGATTTAAATGTTAATCTCATCCAAAACCACCTTCACCGAAACACTCGGAATAATGATTGGACACCATGTGGCCCAGTCAAGTTGACACATAAGGTGAACAATCATAGTCATTTTGAGATTAATATTGACTATAAGGCTAAACTTCGTGTTTTGAATCTAAGGTAGCCAGAGTATACAGCAAGACAAGCCTGAACTAAGGGCATTGAAGTCATCACATGAGGAAGACTGGGTCCTGGGCCAGGCAGAGTCCAATAGGAGACCACATGTCAATTATTTTAACAGAGAGAACTTAAGAAAAAGAAATACTAACTAGGTATTAAAGGACTGTAAAGGCATAAAGATGACCTTAAACTATCAGGGAGTTAGCTTATGCAGGAAGCAGTTACCACCTCTGACCTGGAGGAGCAAAGTGAAAGGGGTTGACATTATTTTAAGGTATAAGCTGGAAGCAAATGCCCGTGTTGCTGAAACTCAGACCCCTGAGACCATGGGGCTGGGATGCAAACCTCTGAGGGGGACAGCAGTCAGCTGGCGTGAGTGTCCCTGAGAGGCCATGGTGAAGCTGGTCTTGTGAGTGTTAGAAAAACTGAGAACTGGAATCAAGGGCTACAGCTGGAATGAACTGCCACTTCCCGGGCAAAGAAGTGTTGCTGGGTGACACTCGGAGGTTCAGCAAGCAAACAGGAAGAGAAAAAGTAAATCCCTCCTTCCTCCTTCAGTGCGAAGTCTCTCCCTAGTGCTGTCTCTTGGCAGAGCCTAACAGGCTGCTAGCTGGCCAAGGAGAAAGATGGTTCACAGGACCCCAGCCCAGTTCCCACTGGGTTTGTATCTGGGAGACATTAGCTTGAAAACAGGCAAAGAGTCCCTTGTAGCGTGATCCCCAAAGTGTGATACATGCACCCAGGAGATACGTAAGACAATCCACTAGGGAACGGGAAGAAATCTATTTACATTTTTAATCTAAAAAAATATATAAGCAAGAAAATTTTATTAATATTTAAAAGGCAGATTGAGAGTGAAAGCTCTCTTTGAGAACATTAAGATGAGGGAAAATGAAAATAAAGAATGCAGCCAAGAGAAAAAAAATCTAAACAAAACAGCAGGAGAGAAATTGGTGTTGCTAAAATGCAATCCTTACACGTGCAATGGCGAGGAAAAGGAGCGAATAACAGTGACTGAGAAATTTTTTTTGTACAAGTAAGACATGTTTGCACAAACGGACACTAAAGAAAGTCAATCAGAGTCCTTTGAATTATTTTTTGGATCTGAGAATTATGGCCTGCCCCAGGCTCAAATTTGCCTGTTATCTCTCTAATCTGGTGGTATCTGTATTAGTAGCAGTTAGTTAAAAGATAACCGAGAGAAAGGGGGTTGGTTGCTGAGGATGGAAGGTAATCTTCCCTAAGACAAGCAGCCTTGCGTTGAGTTAGTCTTGAACAGGGCCAGAGTCCTAGAGATGATGATTAGTAGATGAGCTAGAAGGGGGACAGAGGCCAGCCCACAAAAGGTCTTGCATGACTTGATAGACAGAAAATAAAGAAGCCGGTGAAAACTCCATGTACCCCTTTCTCCTTGAGAACTCTGCCAGGTGCCAGAACCATGCTTTACCACTGTTTCTTGGGTATGGATACAGAATTAAGCCTTGATTTCATATCTAAATGCAACCAGGGTGTGGGGGACAAGCACATTCACATCTTTAGTATATTAGTGGTCATTTAGAGCAACCAAAAGACCCCTTTGGATTCTCTCTTTCGAATTCAGACATCATCCAAGTTGATAACCCTTTGTTGAGCACAACTAGCCAAACTTCAAGATGAGAAAGTTCAGGGAAGAAGAAAAGCATTCCAGGCAGAGGGAATGTTTGAATAGACACTAAAGTAAGAGTGAAGGAGACATTTAATATGTAAACCACAGGAGCCTGGTGGGCTGAGGGGTGAGGGTGAGGGTGGAGGCACCGATCTGAGACAGCCTAATCCACCAGCCTAAAATGCTGGGGACTTTATGCCCCAAGGCAGTGAGGGATCACCGAAGGGTTTTAAGTAGGGAAGTGACATTTTTGGTTTGTGACCAATCATTCTGGTCAGTATGGATTGGAGAAATAAGGAAACAAATTAGAGGAAACCCGTGCAATGGAAGAGGTAAACAGAATTATGGGACCTCTTCCATCATACCACATGTTTATATGAATCTACCTGGACCTACAGTAACAGCATATGCAAAGTATTTGTTCATTTTTAAGCTTTTAATTAGGCACTTTGGTTTCAGTGAGCACCCTCTTCCAGGGAAACCCTAAATTACACAGGCTTATGGAGAAAAGGAATTGTATGGGTCCTTGAGAGGTTCTGCTTGAGAAGCTGTTAGGAGATCAGATCCTCCCCCGGTTCTACTTCCTCTAGGTTAGCTCTGTTTTCAGGCTCCCAGCGACTCCCAGATTTCCCTTTCTGGTTGAAAATATCTGACTGTGTGTAATCCAAAAGGCCTTTTGCCAACAACCTTTTACTGGGTTTCCCAGAAGCCTAGCAATCACCACCTAGAGTCTTACTGGTTGACCGAGGGCCAATAATTCTATGAGGCACAGTGAGGCTCAGTGCGTCAGCACCCAGGAAAATGTTTTAATTTCTTTGAAAATCAGATGAAAATAAAATACACTTTTAAAATAAACTTCCTTTTAAGATAGGACCACTACGATAGCAGATTCAAAAATCATTTGATAAAGTGGAATACTGATTGTTTGAGGACGTAAGTGGTATCACTATTTTTGATTCTTAACACTGTTTTACACTGGATGAAAACATAATCTAAGGTAACTTTCTGCTCATCAGGACTGCTTTTCTAGGGCTCCCAAGCAGAGAATTAAAAAAACAAAAAATTGCAAAGCGTGCATTTGAACAAATTGAACTCATATGGTGAACTCAGAAACACATTCTTTTCAGGAACTGTGAAGTAATCAAACATTTCTTCAAAAAGACAGTTTTAGGGAATCAATTTGAAAAAAGCCAAACCTGTATATATTCTAAAGTTACTCAACCATTGGAATGAGAAGAAAAGTTTCAGGGGATGGATGGTGGTTGAGTTTGCACAACAATGTGAATGTACTAATGCCACTGAATTGTATATTTAAAAAGGGCTAAAATGGTGGTAACTTTTACGTTATACATATTTTACCACAATAAAAAGTTTTTTAAAAAAACAGTTCATCCTGAATAAAACAAAGCTTGAAAATATTCACCAATTTGAGCTTGAACTTTCATCCTGTGTTACTTGCTTTGAGCCTTGAGTGACTACCATACCAGTGGTTCTTATGTCCCTGCCAAAATCTTCCTGAGTATATTTGGCTGGGTTTTGAAGGATAACATTCGTGGGATACATAAAATATAACTCATGTCCTTACTGATTCATTAAAATAAGTAAATAAATACACAGTCCAAATTGAGCTCAGTTTTGAATTAAAAGTCATATCCCTAGCTCCAAAAAAATGCCTATTGCCTTTCTAGCATATGTGTTCAATACTTCTATTTGTATTTGCCAAAAATCATTCCTCCAGAGATACCATATGACTGCTTTTAATTGAAACATGTTGGACTGCTTTCTATGATGTCCAAATCGTACGAAAAAATATTTGTATAGAAAACTGGCAAATGGTTCATTGCCCATCTTTAGGCCAAGGTATGTACACAGCTCAAATTATGTTCAACTCTAGTCCACTGGGATCAACACTTAATACAGAGTTGATGGTCCTATAATCCAGGAGATTACTGTCAAATATCTCAAGTAGGGTTCTTAAGCCAAGTGGCTATGTTTTTAATGTAAAACTGACCCAGGTTTATATCTATCATGAACTCAGAATGTCATTTTCCAAGATTTTTTCATCATAGGAGAGAAGCTATTCTGCATTAAGTCTAGGTACACATTACTAACATTTTTGGTTTCATTGTTTTTGTTTGAATAATTTTCTATTATGAACAATTTAATATCCAGCAGAGTATAGCTTTTTAAAAATAATTTAAATATGGGTTTAATTCTGTTTATACATAAAGTGGTTACTATCCAACTAAATTCAAAAGGCTTATTGCAAAAGTAATCTTTCAATTCTTCATCAGTGATACTTTAGGGTTATTTTTTTCCCCCAAAGAAAAATCCTATGTTCTTTTCCAGTATAGCTTATGGCATATATATAATTAATGACATACCATGCAGCATACCACTATTGATGATGGTTCAATAGTTCAGTCAGTTACTATGTAATGATCTCTGATTAAATAGATTAATTCTTTAGAACATCATGTTTGACTTTTTTTTTTTAAATACGGTGGCCACATTTTATTGTTTGATTAAGTTATTGTCCTTTATTTCCTCTTAATACTCATAGCTTACATAACTTACTGGCACCAGGCATTTTATAAGCACTTCATATAAATTAATTTATTTAATCCTCACAACACCACTATGGTGGTGGTACCATTATAATCCCTACATGATAGTAAGGAAAGTGAGGCTCAGGAGTTGCTGACAGTCATACAACTAATAATCAAAAGTGTTAGGATTTGAAACCAGGCAGTCTGTTTTTAAAAGTGTTGTATTTGTTCCCTAAACTATAACACAGGCACATCTGATAAGTTTCCTGCCTGTATGTACTTCTTCTCTTGGGTTTGCACCCTATACTCATATGTTATAAAACTCTTGGTTGTTTGGTTTGGTTTGGTTTTGGCCTTTACAGTACTTATTTTAGTTAGTGAAAATTATATGGCAGAGAGTAGAAGAATGTTCCTGATTCAGTTGCTTTGCGCTGAGTTGCTGGGTATTGATCTCTTTGTCAATTGTGTCCAGCAGTCAGTAAGGATTACTAAAGCGACTTTGTCATACGGATATCAGCGTTTGCAGAAATGCGATAGAATAAAAGATGTCACAAATGTATTTTAAAGCTTTTCCTATGGAATTATTGAGATTCCATATAAAACGAATCTAGGTGAGCCCTGGAATAAAGAAAATAAAAGTTGAGGTCTAGCATCATTCCTAATTTGTCTCTGGTGGGACTGAGAGTTGGCAGCAAAGCTGAGAAGAGACGCTAACTCTCCTGATTCCCCATTTAGTGCTCTTTCCTCTATGCCCTCAAGAGCTCCTAGTCTCACAGTGGGCACCAGGAAATAAAAAAGACAGTGATAAAACTGGGAATGTATTAAGGAGAGCACAGAAAGGAAAATGGAATCCAAATGGAGAGACTAGAAAATGTTTCTGAAAGGAGATGATACAGAACTTCAGAGCTGACGCGGTAAAGAGAAGAAAAGAATTCCCCAAGCTGTGGAAGCAGCATATTTAAAGGCCTGAGAGCTGTGAAAGTAGAGAACCTGGTCAGAGACTGCAACTAGTCCAGGGCGTCTGGGTAAGCTGGAGCGTGGGAAAGGGGAGGCTGGATATAGAAAGTAGAAAAAAAAAAAACAAGTGCTTTGTATGCCATACTTAAAGATTAAAATTTTACCAAACCTTTTGGGATGACATTGGAAGATTTTATACCAAGTAGCATTGTGATTAGGTTTGCATTTTAGAAAGAGTGCTCTGGCTGGAGAACGTTTTGGACTCTGGGGTGAAGAGAGAGGACTGCAAAGACTAAAGGCAAGGTGCCGAGACTAAGAGGAAACTTGCAACGCCCTGGAGAGCGCAAAGCAAAGTTCAGAGGCAGTAAAGAAAGTAATGTTGTGAAAACACATACTGTAGATGTTTGTTGCATGACACCAAATCAAAAAGTGCAGAAGGATATAGGAGGTTGACCTTGAGGTGACTGAGGCACCCGAGTAGGGAGACACCTAGTTGGTATATGGTTCTGTGCACCTGGTACTCAGGAGACCATTCAAAAGAGAGAGAGAGAAAAAGTGGCAATTATGAATCCCATTATTCATTCAAAACATCTAGTGAGCATTTACAAAGTGCCGGGTGTTGTGACAGGTTCTGGAAATTCAGAGGTTAATCCAGTCATAGTCCATCCTTGTCTCCCAGGAATTTATAGTTTACAGAGGACACAAGCTACATATAAAGAGTTAAGGGAAGGAAAGAATTACAGGTTCTATTATGCAATTGTGTCCAGAGCACATGGGGTCGTCAGTTCTCTCTGGGAAAAGTTAATTTGCTGCAGTGCTCTGAAGTTACAATCTCGAGGTCCTTAAAAAAAAATTTGCATAAGTGATGAAGTGCTAACTTGCTCAGAAGTGTCCTTTGGCATTTGAACTTAATGAATAACATGCTCATTGGTGCGTTTATCTAAACAATTGTTTCAGGAATAAGAGTAGTAACTAACGTGTATTAATTGTCTACTACAGGTCAGATAATAGTCTAAATATTTCAAATGTATTTTCTCATTTGATCCTCCCAACGACCCCAGGAAATTAGTATTTTTATAATCACTATTTTATATACTTTTTTGTAGTTAATATGTTATTTATTTCTTAATAAAAACAATTATACACAGTCACCTTGTATAAATAATGTAAATCAATTTATTCAACACAAAAGAGCACTTTGAATTTTTAATCACAATAACTAGAAACTCAAAGACACTGAGATGTAATAATTTGTTATGTAGTTGCCTTACTTTCATGGAAACACAACTTTCCATGCTGATTTTCACAGCTAATCTGTATTTTACACATGAGAGAATCAAAGCACAGAAAAAATAAGTAATTTAGACGAGGTTTCCAGTTAGAAAATGGCTGATCTAGAATTCAGGCATGCAATCTTGTATCTCCTTATAGGGAGAATAAGAATAAGTGTCAATAGGAAGGATCATAAAATGCTTTTTCCATCATCAGTTGTGTATGAATGTTGACTTTTGGTATTTCCCTCTTTTTAAAAAATTATTATAGGGTTAATTTTTTTTCAGAAGCTCATCATTGTGTGGGTTGAATAAGCACACCAGACCCCCTCCTTTTACATGTGTGAACTCCCAGAATGCTGTAAGGTCCTTATACTCCTCAGGTCTGCATGGAGCCCTTACAGCATCTTTCTTTTACAAAGATACTTAATTCTTTTTTTTTTTTTTTTTTTTTAAGATTTTATTGGGGAAGGAAGGGAAACAGGACTTTATTGGGAAACAGGGTATACTCCCAGGACTTTTTTCCAAGTCAAGTTGTTGTCTTTTCTGTCTTAGTTGTGGAGGGCACAGCTCAGCTCCAGGTCCAGTTGCCGTTGTTAGTTGCAAACCCGCAACCTTGTGGTTGAAAGCCCACTGGCCCATGTGGGAATCAAACTGACAGCCTTCGGAGTTAGGAGCACGGGGCTCCAACCGCCTGAGCCACCGGGCTGGCCCAAAGATACTTAATTCTTATAAATAATTGGTTAGTATAACATATCTGTCGAATAATTATTTTGGCTGAGAGAAATATTATAATGGAGAAAGTTGCAATTCATTAAAAGAAAATTATCAAGCACTTACTCCTGTGTGTCAGGCAGGCACTGTGCCAATTTCTAGAGATGAAAACATAAATTCAATATGATTTCTGCCCACATATTAGAAGGAAATGATGATTAAAGCATTCATTTCTGGTTCCCCATAAAGAAAACCCACCCACAGAACATACAAAGGGCCTAACTCTTAGTGGGTGATATTGAGAAAATCATATCCTTGCACGAATATATTTAGCTAATATATTAAGACACGACAATCACTTAGTTTTGTTTTCAAAGTAAGGGCCATTATTAGACCCTGGGAAGTTTCCTTTTACTTTTATCATCGATTTGCTGGGTAGTCCAGTGTTTTACTTTATAGCGTCACTCTTGTAGAACTAACACTTAACCTTTACACCCTGGATCTACATGTTTGGGTGTATTCGATTGACTGAGAATCATTGACATTTGTGTGTGTGTGTGTGTGTGTGTGTGTGTGTGTAAGGAAGTAAATTAGCTTCTTGATTTCCTTTGTTGGTTTTGTTTGCTTTTGTTCATCTTTAGCCTTCCAAAATACTTAATGACTAACCAAGAATGCGACCACCCTCATTGTTTCTACATTAAACAGGCTTAGTCAAGCCAAGGTCTCTTTTACTGGCCCCGTTATCACCTTTAAAAAAAAAAAATCAATTCTAGATGCATTTCATTTTAGTATCATTATTTTCTCTTATCTTTCCAACTCTAAATCTTCTATCAATTATAGCTATGTTCTGGAGAAAAGACAGAGATCTTCAGCCACATATTCAGTTTCTGGACACTGCGTGATAAAAAGCAATGTAACCCCATGTCTCATGGCTGCTCTGAGGAAAAAAAATCATAATGTGAAAAAAGGTCCAACACTGGGATATTGAACATACATCTGTTTACTTCACTGCAGTGCTGTAAGGACAAATATGGTAAACCTGTCCTTAATTACCTGACTTTAATCTCCTCAAAAGCAAGGAATAGGAATAGGAATTTTGTGAATACATATGAAACATACCATACAGAAGCCAAAACAATTTACTAAATTTTCTGCTTGAAATTTTATTCTCTTAGTCTACACCACAGTACAATGGCTGCAGCAATTATAATCTTAAAGTGAAATTAATATTCAATTAATTAGAATGTATTGTGTTCCAGTCCTGCTGATAATTTTGTTTGAAGTTATGTTTGAACTTTAAAATACTTGATCAGTTGTTTTTGCTCATGATTATGAAACACAGTTAAGTTTTTAAATACAAATTAATTTGGGTCATGATTTAAAAAGCATAGTTATGGAAGCCACCTCACTGGCATACCATAACTGATGATAATTCCAATGTAACTGCCGATTTGACTTTTCAGGTTTTATAGAAATTGCCATTAAGCTATATTTGAGGACACAGAAAGAGGAAGCTATCTTGAATATTAAGTTAGATCAGTAGCAACCAGGCTCCTGCCTCCAGTCTGGCTCATTCAGATTCATCCTGAATTTTACAATTAGATTAATCTTTCTAAATAGCAATATGGTCATGTTACTGTTTAGCTCAAAACCTTCAGTAGTTTTTTTATTATCTACAGAAAGGTTAAGGCGTTGATTATAGCAGTGGTCTCAAAAAAGGAAAAAGAAACTAAGCATGCAAATATGTATTTCTTCTACATAAAATCATATGTGTATTGCTGTAATTATCTAATATCTTAAAGTATAATTCTTAGCATAGAGCTTATTGTTTATTATCCTGGTTTAAATTCATGTCTCATCTCAAATGGTCTGCTTGCTTGACTAATTTAATTAGATTACTTCCTCCTCTCATATCTGATTTGATGATCATTTGTTTAACCTACTTGTCAAAGAAGGGCAGGGGAAAAGTCAGCTTTGTGATTTTTTTGTGTCTGTCTGTGCTTGCATTTTAATATTTTCTATTTACAGTTCCTTTGCAGGGTTTTCTCATTGTCTATTTACAATTGTCTAAAATATATTATAAAATCCATCAGCTTACATCAGTAGATTGTACAACATGCAGCTAGCAAAGACTTTAAGATCTAGTCCCTGATACAATATCTAATCTTGACTTTTGTTTCTGGAAATATGGCAGAACTGGTTTACAAACCAGTTGTATGGCAAACTGATGTTTACAGAAATCTTTTCTAGTAGGACACACCTAACAATATTATATAAAATATTTTTCAAAAGAATTACCGATTAATGCTGGAAGAGAACTTAAGGAATCTTCAGAGGCCAAAAACAATAAGAAAGTGGAAAGTGAGAACTCGGTTTTACTGGACCACCCACGTGGTAAAGAGATAAAGCTGGGCCTCTGACCAGGACAGAAGTTTAGACCTGAGACCTTGGAATAAAGTATGGACACTTAAAGGAAAATATCCTTATTAGGTGAATTAGGAAAACATTTACCGTCCTTACAGAGAGAGATACCTACCATGTTCTGGGAAGACTGAAAACAAAAGAAAAGTTCTAATAATTCGTAATGTCAAGCTTGAACTCACATGGTTTCTTGCCTAGAATCCATATTCACTATCTTTGTCACCCCCACTAGAAAAAAAAACAGAACAAAAATTGAATTTAAAGCAATTCCAGGTTGTAGTGCTCTCTGGAAGAGAGCACATTAAACTCAGGTGTCAAAGAATTCTCAAAGATAAAGTTCCAAGGAAAATCAGCTCAAAATAAAAAAATCGCCACATACACATGAAAACTAAACATTGTGAGTGAGAGCCAACAGAAACAACAAATAATTGTATTCACATCTTACAAACAACAGATATTAGAATTGATAACAAAAGAGACTATGAAATAAGTATGTTTAAAGATAAAAAATAATTCAATGAAATTATAATGAAAAAGCAAATGACTACCATAATTGATTAAGAAAATTTGTAAAAGTACCAAAATGAATTTTTAAAACTGAAAACTATAATATTGTCATTGGAAGCGCAGTCTTTTGGCTAAATAGCAGATTTGAAATGGCTCAAAGCATAATTAGTAAACTGGAACATAACAGAGCTAAAGAAATCACAAAAATGTAAATAGAAACACAAGGATATGAAAGAAAAAGATCAGGAAATACAGGATGGAGGGAGAAAGCTCTACATACCTATAATGAATGGATATTTCACTAAGAGAAAATACAGAGAATGGGAAAGGGAATTTAGAAAGATAATGACTGATAAAAATAATGAAATCTTGCTGTTTATGAAAACATAGATGGTATTGTGCTACGTGTAATAAGTCAAATCGAGAAGGACAAATACCATATGATTTCACTTATATGTGGAATCTAAAACACAAAATAAACAAACAGAAAAGAAACAAATTGATAGATACAGAGAACAAACTGATGGTTGCCAGATGGGAGGAGGATTGGGCTGGGTGAAAAAGGTGAAAAGGATTAAGAAGTACAAATTGGCAGTTACAAAATAGTCATGGGGATGTAAAAACAGCATAGGGAATATAGTCAATAATATGGCAATAACTGTGTGTGGTGCCAGATGGGTACTATACATATTGATCACTTCATATGGGATATAAATGTTCATTACTATGTTGTACACCTGAAACTAATATAATATTGTACGGCAACTATAATTGAAAAATACATTAAAAATAAATTTAAAAAAAGAGGTAATGGCTGAAAAAATTTCCAGAAATAAAAGGTATCATTCCTCATGATTCAGAAGACCAATGAATCCAATGGAAAATATATTTAAAAAAAATACACTCCTTATCACACTGTTGTGAAATTTCAAAATACCAAAGGGACAATCTCAGAAGTAGCCAGCTCATCTTAACGCACCGATTAACTGAGTTCTCAACTGCAGTAAAAAAAACCCAGATGATAGCAGTATGATTATTTAGTTGTCAACCGAGTGAGTTCTCTATCCTTACGTGGCATTTGGAAATATGTGAGAATGTTTTCATTGTCATAGTGATGGAAGTGTGACTGACAAGTTTCTTAACTTTTCTGTGTCTGTTTCCTTATTATTATGGGAAAAATAATATCTCATGAGATTGTGGTGAAGATTACATGAGTTGGATACATAGACAGCATTCATAACAATGCACAGCACAATAAGTGCAAAGCAATTGTAGCTATTCTAGTACCCTGAGGCTACCTCTAGTAATGCAAAGAGGTGTACAATGAAGAATTGTCAGACCCAAATTTCCAAGAAAGTCCCCCAAAACACTAAAAACCTATCAAACTTCTTTTGACACTATTCCCACTACTTTTCTCCATCTCACTTCAATACATGTCATCCTCTAGTCACTCTCTGAATTCACGTTTTCATCCAACAAATAGTTACAGAAAGCAATACTAAGCTCCAGGAACTATGCTTTGCATTGTCTTCTGATTATATCATTGCAAATTCCTTGAGGGCATATGTGGCAGACGCTAGCTAGTGTCTGGCCATCTCACTGCCTCTTTCAGTTCATTTGGGGAGTTTCCTTGTCTCAGCCTCCCTTGCAGTAGCTGCACAGCAGGATTCTGGTTAGAGGAATGGTAGAAATAACACCACTTACAGGATGATCGAAACCTCCAGTGAGAAACCTATGAGGCAGGAGATCTTAGACTCTTCTCCCTTACTCTCTTTGCTTCTGAGCATGCCGAATGTGGAGTATCCAGGGGCAGGCAGACGCCAAGGAGATCAGGAGCGTTCAATCAGCACATCCAAAACTTCTAGTCAGACTTTGACATAAGCAAGAAATGAATCGTTATTGTTTTAAACTACTGAAAATTTAGTCTTGACCAACATAGCACAATTTTTTTCCTTTTCAACTATAAACCTAGAACAGAACACAGTGCCTGGTTTATAGTAGATCTCTATAAATGTTTGTTAAGACAAAGGAGTGAAGGAAGAGAGGGAGGGAGGGAAGAGATAATCTCCAAATGAACATATCTATTCCTTATTTTATTTGAAGTGATTATTCTAACCTATCTACAACTTTTTCAGTTTTAACAGTCATTTCTACCCCCCAAACTTTTTTCTTTTTTCTAAAGAAGACTCCCTTCTCTGTCTCTTATTTATTTGCATTTACTATAAAGAAATACAAGACCTCTTTAATGGTAATGCTGACTTCTCAGGTACTGCTCATAATGGATTGAAGTAAGACTGTTTACATACCAAAGGAAAATGTAGAATTGTTCCTCAAACATTTCCTCTTCTAGAAAGCAAAGCCATCCTAAGCATTGGACCCTTGGAGTTAGAGTGGAGGTGATGCAGTAGGATCTGATGGAAACTTCTGGATGAGGCAGGAGAGCTTAGACTCGTCCTGGAGACCATGCAGATACGATGAGCTCAGTGGTAGAATCGGGAGGAGGACAAGAGGAGCGTTAGAGAGGGGCTTCCCTCTTGCTTTACCCTCACCCAGCTCTTGCCATAGACTGCACTAAAATTGAACTGGGAAGATAGGTCAGAAGAATCAGTGGAGGGCAAGAGGGGGAACAGAGGGAGAAGAGGAAGAGATGTCTCAAGATCAGCAGCTGGAAGGAAATGAGACTCTCCACTCAGCACTCGGGCAGGTTTTCCTGTGTAAGCACTGTTTGTAAATTAAGCTTAAATACTTTGTGGACTATCATACATGTCTTAATGCTAATACACAATTAGATGTTCTTTTTAATTTTTACAATTAAAATTATTCTGAAACTTTCAAGATAGAGCGAATAAGCCAAGCACTTCAATTGGTGTTAAATTTGTCTACGTTTGAAAACCACACATGTATGTGTTTCATTTACTGTTATTTTTCTTATAATTTCTCCAAGATTTCTTTGGAAACAAGCACTGTTGTAAGTGCACTGGTGTATCCAGGGAGAGAGTTAGAAGCCTAGTTTTAAACATATGGCTAAACAAATACATAAAAGTATTTGGAAATGAATTTTTCCAATCACGAACGTTTTTACCAATGCTTGGATAAGCACAAAAGAAACTTTTATAGCTCTCTGGTGATGCTTTGATTTAAGATGAGAAAATGCTGGTAATCATTTTTTCCTTCAGTACTTTATTTATAACCTTTGATCTTTTCTATAAAGGAAAACAATTTTATGAGTTTCAACTGAAAAAATACATATTTTTATATATCATGCTATTCAAACCAATACATGTTCTGATTTTTTAAAGCGCTCTTATCAGAGTAATCTTTATAATTTTCGTCGACACTCTTGACAAAACACTTTTTAATACACAGATCCTTAAACATTTCATTGAATTATGTGTTCATAAACTTCATATTGTTTCTTTCTGAAATAAAAACTTTAGACTAAGATTTTAAGGAGCCCATGAGCTACTACTCTATTGCATATCAGAATATGTAGAGATGGTTTCCTTGTAATTCTCCCAGGAACCCCGGTTTTCGAATCATGAATACAGATGACATACTTCAAGACTGACCATTGAAGAATGGGGCTTCCTTATAGCAAGATAATATAAGAAGGTGGGAAGGAAGTGGATTAGAACAGTGGTTTTCAGTCTCTCATCTATATGACCATTGGAGGTTTTAAAACTAAATAAGGAGTTTATATGCACATCAAACACAAACTTTATTCAGAATAAATAAAATGTCTTTCAAATATACTGGTGGTGCCAAAAAATTGTGTATACAAGTGGACATTTTGGTCAACGTTGCTCAAGCAGTAGTTCACCATAATCAGATGTGTCTGGATGCTGATGGTAACCACTTTGAGCACCTCTTGTAATTGCAGAAGTCACACATGACTTGTATTTCTCTTTTGTTATTAATATATATTGAGTATTAAAATTTTAATACAGTTTTCCTTTCTTAAAATGTATATACATTTTTGGGCACCCTTTGTTTGCATTAATAATTCTCAGATTTATGTAGATGCTTTTAAAAGTAGCAAAATATCAAACTGTTGCTGGACTCATGGTGGCAATTGCCACTATCTGTTCCCCATCAGCTACTTTCAAGTGGAATGTGCATTAAGACCCGTTAATAGAGCACAACGAGAGGAAGACTTGGTCTATCTGAGAGCAGAGATGTCCTGAAATTTCTATTTCCATTGAAGCAAATAGTCTCCACTAGATGTTCCTCTTTTCTCAGTAAAAATTGTCATCCTTTCCTTCTAAAGACCAGCATGTCTTGGTAATAGCTGCAGAGGTCAGTTCTCAGTCAAGTTACAGGTTGTTGGTTTTGTTGACTGAAGGCCCAGCTGCCTATGGATAAGCTTCCATGATGGAGATTGTCGATATGACTCAGGCTGTGAATAACCTTGCTTCAGTCTCTGTTGTAGTCCGTCAGCCTGTTGGGATATCTAGGTGTTTCAGTTTGTACTAACACCCTTTTTGCTATTTGCTTGAATATTTGAAGACAGTTGAAACTCCTGGATACAGGCTTTCCTGCAAGACTAAATCTGTGTTGTCAACTGCTACAGTTGACGTAGGTTTTCTTAGGTCTGTCCTGCTCTGGTGGAGGGTTTGTTGCCATCCCTGGATCTACTGTCCTAGCCAGTCAAGTGCCATACAGCATCATAAAAGCTCAAGAATGAACTCCAAATGGAAATGTTCTCTAAACGATAAGAGTTAGTCTTCATTTAGAAGAAGAAAGCCTTTTCCTTTTCTGGAGAGTTCTAAACTTTTTTTTTCTTTTCATTTGCCCTGTGCTTCAATTGAACCAAACATTTCATCTTGATTTTGTTGAGCTGTGATGGGTTTTTTTTTTCCCCAGACAGAATGTTAATGACCCAGATTGTTTTAAATTTTCAACTGTCTCTATCAGTAGTCCGCAAACTAGGGCATACAAAGACATTTCGTGTGGATGTGAACATAGAAAGGTTAAAGGGAATCAATTTCCTAATGCTTAGCTTTCATATGTACTTTCCCTTAAAACTCATCTGCTTGAAAATACGACTGTGTTCAAGGAGCCATGCCAATTTTCCTCTCCCACCTTCCATTTCACAATATAAAAGTGAGGTGAACAGTTCAGCCATTCCAAATTTTCCTATGTACATTGTATCAGGGTGTAAAGATTTCTGAAAGTGCCAAATATAGGAAAAATTCAAAATTTGCTGTCAGTGAAAAAGCTCATTTAAACAAGGTACCATAAATCTACGGTAGGAGTTTATGTATTTCCCTATCTTATACATATTTCTGTGCATGGTTTTAGAAATGGAGTGTTTTGGCCCGTTTTGGAATATTCTGAATTAAATATTTTGTAGAGTAGGAGTAGCAAGAGTGATGACTATTTATATTTACTGTTCATTTCTTCTCTCCCCTAATCACAGGCAACAAAAATAGATTTCACCCGTGGGAGTGAGCAAAGCAAAGACAGCATCAGTAATGCATACTAAAGGTGACAGCACTTTAATTCATCTACTCAGAAAACTCAGTTTTTTGAACTCTTTTCCTCCAAATAGTCTTGTGCATCACCCTATGTCAGCCATTAACTTCTAGGATCATGGACTACATCTTGTCATTTCCAATAGCCGCAGCATCTCCGCGGTCTCCCACCACCACAGGTATCTACTCACCAGTAAACGTAATCATGTACTCTGCTTTCCCAACTGTTGGTATAGGTAACTGTCATGCTGTCGGTAGAAAGCCAGTTCCTCTCCTTAGACAAAGATCCCATCCGCTCTCTCCCTAATAAGTCCTGAGAACAGCAATTCTACCACTTCCTACATTATCAATTTTTCACTCTCTACAGAATATTTCCTATCAGTATCCAAACATGCTGTTGTTTTTTTCCTTTCTTAAAAACACTCTCTTTTAACTTCACTTACTCTGAAAACTACCATCCTTTTTTTTTTTTTTTTTGTCTCATTTCTAATAAAATTCTTTAAAAGAGTTATCTATATTTCTTTCTCTGACTCCTCCCGTTCCCTCTAAGGATTACAAAATTAGGCCTTCGCCCATCCTTACATCAAAAGTTTAGCACAGAGTTCACTAATGACTTTCACAGTCATGAAATCCAATGATCAATTGTGCTTCTTGATCAAAAGGATTTAGTTGATCAAAAGGATTTAGTATGGTTGATTAGTCTTTCCTCCTTGATATAAATTTTCATATAAAAATTTTCATTCAGTATTTCTTCTCCCTCACTAGTTTATCTTTCTCAGTCTCCTTTGTTTTTCTGTTGTTGTTTTTTTCTGTTTGTTTGTTTGTTTTTCTCTCTTAACCCCAACCTCAAAATACTGGTCTACCACATGGTTCAGTCTTTGATCTGCCAACTTTCTCAACACTGATTCCCTGAGTGATCTCATTCAACCTCATGGCCTTAAGTAACATAGTCCCTATCGCCAATGACTCTCAAATGTATATATATATATACACATATACATTGTATAAATATATATATATATATATATATATATATATATATATATATATATACACACACACATACACACCTATCCCTGAGTCATTCTTTACTCTTTTCTTTCTCTCATGTTACATATTCAATGCATCTAGAAATTGTGTGACTCACCTTTAAAAACATCCATAGTCACACCACTTCTCACTAGCCTGTTCTGAGACATCATCATTTTTCACTTATAATTATTCAGTAGCCTCCTTAGAGGTCTCCTGACTTCTACCTTTGCTACCATACAGTCTATTCTCAACAAAGCAACCAAAATGATCCTTCAAAAATGTGGTTGAGATCGTGTTATTTCTCTGCTTAAGATCCTCCAGTGCCCTCTCCCCTGAGTGGCTGCCAGTTCCCCTCCGGGTGTGGCCTCCCATTGCCTCTCTGAATTCCTCTTCTGCTAACCCCTCATCCCTTACCACACTCCAGAAACATCGGCCTCCTTGTGCATGCCTGGCAAGCTCCCACATTAGGGCCTTTGCTCCCTTTTTCTGGAATGTTGTTCCCCCACTTGGCCATCTTCTCCTCTCTTTTAAGTCATTGCTCAAATCTTATTAATACTACAAACTATCCAGTTTTCTCCTCCTACCTTTGTATCCCTGAACTCCCTTTTTCGCTTCTATTTTTTCTTTTTTCCCATGTCACATATCACCTTCCAACATACTATTTAATTTAGTTATGCTTACTATCTGTTTCTAGACTCTAAGCTCTTTGAGTCTCGGTTTATTTTGTTTACTGATGTATCCCATAAACATAGAAGGTGCTCAAAAAATCTTTGTTGAATAAATGAATGAAAAAGCTTTTAGAGGACATGCAAGCAAACAATTTTGAAAACCACTGATATGATTTCCAATTTCATAAGGGAACTATAAGTTCAAATGAGACATGTCTAAATGAAAACCTTAGCTTCAACTTATGGTTTCAGTTTTTTAAAACTCAACAGTTTTAAATTTGGAAACTGTTTTAAGTCATTTTGTGAAATGTAGTTCTGAATGAACACTAAAAGATACAAACTATTTTTCAACTCAGAGCAATGAGGAAGCATTACCTAATTCACGACCAACTTAAAATAGGACATTCTCTGTATGTCTGCTTTTGAAAAAGACTGGGGAACTACCCAGGCATCATACTATATGGCTATATATTTTTTAAAAAGACAAAATGAAAAATTCATTTATTGCCTTAGTTTTTTAAATGCCAATCTTCAGTATTTCTTTGTTAACTGTAAATTCTGTTAGCAAGAGCCAATTCCGGTGCCTGTATTTTTAAATAAGAAAAAGGCTCTTTATAAATTACAGTTAAAAGTTAAAGTCTCTTCCTTCCAAGAGTCCCTTAGAAATTGCTGGCTTAAAAATTCAATAATTATTCCCTCCAAATAGCTAAACTTAATCATTAGAAAATTAACTGACGAATACCTTAGGAACAACGTGGCTTTGTGAAAAAATATCCTGTGGATCATTCTAACTTTTTTGCAGACCAGAATGACAGGACCTGTTACAATAGGTATCATTTATCTGGACTTGAATAGAATCCCTGTAGGAATGGAAATCATGACCCCAGAAAAATACTGTCTTGCATGAGTGTCATCCCTTTTTTTTCAGTCAGTTTCTAGTCAGACTGTAAGTGAGCTTTCTGCACATACTGCTTTTTGTGGTTATGGTAAGAATTCTGGGCTCATAACCACAGTTTGGTGGCATGCAACAGTAGTCAGATGCTCCAACAAAACCTTGGTGCAGGGCAGGAGAGCATACACTATAGCCAAATGGCACAAGCTCACTGTGGGTTATTTCTGGTCTATCTACGGAAGGGGAAAACAAAAATGATGCTTGAAAAATGAACTCAGTGTAACAGCAATACAGATCAACATTCTAAACAGAATCCCCCAACAATTGCCTAGCTATTATTATTATCCAATGGAAATATTTTCCCAGAAAACAAGTCCTCAAAGGTAACATTGACCTATAAGCCAAGTATTATGTAGAGTTTATGTGGCATTTAGGTTTTTTTTTGTTTTGTTTTGATTTTAATTTGATGATCACAGTAATGGAATGTAGAGCACATAAATTAAAATCATAGGTAATTTCAAATTAGAATAAGATATTTGCCACTATAATCAGATATTTTGTCCTAGTCAGAAAAAAATTGAATTCAATTTAAAGATTCATGTTCATATAATGATCCAAACACAGAAGAACAAATACACCAGTTAAATTCAAGAATGTGTGGCTTAGCTAAAAAAGGAGATAGTAATCACAGAGAACACAAATAATAACATATTAGAAATGCATGATAGTGTTTAAAAGTGCATATGATACCAGGATTTTTAAGGACACAGTTGTAACAGAAAAAGGGAATTACTCTGAACTCTGGTACAAATATTAACATGTCTTGTACGCAATTTATGAGAGACATGAAAAACTTAAAATTCATAGGCATGAATTAAAATGATTAAGGGTTTGCAAATAGGTGATAAGAGGACAGGTTAAATGAATGGGATCATTTATCCAGTAGAAGAGAAGGCTGTAGGATGACCTCAGCCTTCTAATTTATAAAGCAATATTATGCAGATGGTGAACAGCTGTTCTCCATCTCCACTGAGGACTGAACCAAAGGAAATGGGTCTAAACTTTGGCTTGTGGGATTTAAGTTAAATATAGAGAATAGTTTCCTGACAGCAAGGGTTGTAAACTACTAAGCAAATTCCTGAGAGGCATTATAGAATCCCCTTCCCTGGATATCTCTTAAAAACATAAATTGCTTTACCATCTGCAGGCAATGAGCGCATGGCAGTGTTGCAGAGAATAGGTGATAACTCAAAATCCTGTCTTTATGAGTTACTATAATCCAATGTGATATTTCCACCCAAGTAGATTTCTATGTATTTTGGTTTGGGGATTTTTTTTTATTATTTTTTTTTTTTGAGAAGCGATGTCTTAGTGGTTGAGAATTTTACTCACACCAATACATTTTCTATGGAAGTTAAAAACATTTCCCTCTACTTCATTTAAAAATAAATGTGGCTCATTTTCACTGGTCTCCAGAAATAGTTCATCCTTGTGGGACTTCCAGACAATGAAATGCCTTATCCATCACTCAAGAGGAGATGTTATGAGAGCTGACAGTTGTTGCCTCAGTAATGTTATCACGCTATAGCTAGAGCATTGTTTCTAGGAGACGTTTGATCAGTCTGTTTTCACATGGTGGAGATATTTCAACTGCTAATAACACAGAGGCTTGAGAGTGACTCACAGCTTTATAAGAACAATAGTGTTTTATTTTCAGTTTGCATGTATTTAAGCCTTCATTTTTCATTTGAAAGAAGAGAAGATAAAAACTATTTTATGTCCCTGGGCATAAGAATTTAGCTCTGTGCATCTGCTGCTCTTCCTACCTGAATAAATCAGACAAAGTAAGTAAATGTGAGGCTTATTGTTCATGCATGTGTGTTCAGGGAAAATTAAACATTTAATGTCCAATACTAAATTTTCTAAGGAGGCAATATATGTTGGCTATAGTTGTTAATGCTTTAACATATGAGCTTTTATGTCATTTAGGACCTTGACGGGAGGTTTTTTTTCCCCTATACAAAAATGTCATGCTTAATATTGGCTATGAGACCTTTCCATAACTATTACCTTATTAATGTCTTTGAGAGCTTAATAAGTTGCTATTTTATGAAGGATAACCCAAATAAGTCAAACACTTTGCCCAAAGTCCCATGTTTAGTAATTGGAGAAGAGAGAACTAGATCTCAGAAAGTCTGTGGGTGGATGTTTACCTGTAACTTCTCTTCCTCTTCCCTGTCCTCTTCCCTTCCAGTCAGAAGACCACAGCACCACTTCTGTCATGATTCTGCCAAAGATACCTGAATTTAATAATGAGGAAACACTTTTTTTTTCATGTGGGATATTTTACAAAATAATTGGTTATAATATTCAAAAATGTGAAGTCCATGAAAGTCAAGGGAAGATAGAGGGTACTTCCAAATTAAAAGAAACTAAAGAGACACAACAACCAATGCAACGTATGATTCTAGGTTGTATTTTTTGCTATCAATGACATTATTACATTAAAGTGTTTCAATGTCTTAAGGGGGAAAGAGGTTCTTAGTGGATATAGATATACCACTAGCACCCAAGTATACATTAGTAATATGTACTTAGAGGGACCTCAACACTTCTGCTATATGTTATCGGTAGGGCTCAGAATGTAGCACTATGTTTCTAACCTTTAATGTCCATTCTTTTCCAGAATGTTTATATACGCAGTGAACAGCCTTGGACGACAGAGATAGGGTTTCTTCTAGAGCAAAGGGCAGGCAGGCTTTCTCTCATTGTAAAAGATTCAGGTTCCTTTCCTGAACACAATCCATTGTATGTGCAGGTCTCATATCGCCCTCTCTGAGTTGCTCTGTAGAAATCGGGGCTCAGGGAACCAGGGCCTAAAAATGCTGATTCTCTGGCTACTGCTAACGATGTGAGTAATACACTGTCCTTCATCTGTGACCCAGGAGTCTTACTTCTTGTACCAGCATTCATGAAACTTTGACAGGTTAAAGTGCAAGTAGGTTAAATCTCAAACCCTTTCCAGTTTTTGACAGTTCATTCCTCCACTAGTTTCATTCACAATAACGTAGTGATTCCCTATTCCATATAGACTAATTTGTAAAGTCAACCACTACAAACCACACCATATAAAACAATAGACGGAAGGGAAAAAGGAAGAAAAATGTAATCGGTTATATGTATGTATACATATACATAACGTATGATAAGGTAAGATGAAGTATAGATTACTGTAATCCCCATTTTTGCAACTGATCAAAGGCCAAAATTTATATGTATAGCTTCTTTTTCCAATATCCATTTTACATTCTTCTTGCCCTTGGTTGGTCTAAGTTCTTTATTAGTGAAATGTGATGACTCAATAATAATATATTGTGGTATATTATACAATGGAACGCATATCTCAAAACGGATGAAACTCATAAATATAAATGTTGATGATAAAGTAAGTCACAGGTATCATTTATGCTAAAAATAAACAATATATCAAGGGGTAATATGTGTAGCTAAACTATAGTGACAAGAAATGATATGACAAAAATTATAAACATCAAAATCAGAACAGTGTTACCTCTAGGGAAAAGGGAAATTTGTTCACATAGCCTTCAAAAGCTAGATACTGTTCTATTTGTTGGGATGGATGGTGTGCACAGATATTTGTTTTATTAATATTTTGTAATATATTTACAAAATAAATATATTTGTTGGACATTGAGTGATACCCAAAGCTTTTCTGCCCAGCCCCAGAAAAATCAATGTAAAACAATAGTTCCTTTTAATGTATTTGTCATTTTCTTTCCCACTTATCTTTTTTGGCTATAGTAATAAATAAATAAAATAAAAATACAATTAAAAAAACACTTCTCATTATAGGTCTGAAATTTATTTGAAATCTTGAAGAAATTATTGATTTATTTTAGTGTTTTACTTACCTTTTCTTCATGGGTATTCACTTCATCTCTGGATAATAAACAGCTCTCAGGCGGTAACTATTAAGTTATAAACAGACTAAGTAGTAATGACAGGAACCTGGGTTTAAATCTTAGATTGCTCATAAAATTTGTAAGTTTCCTTTTTACCCGTTTTGGCGCAAAGCCACCTGCTGGCAGGAGAGAGTTAACCTTTAAAATATTTTAGAATGCAATTGTTGAATTCAAATGCACAGGAAAAGTACATTGATGAGGCTGTACTTCTAAAGACTATTAAGGAGACTGAAAATGTTAATGTTAAAATGTGCCATGTAGTGGAGGGAATGGCATTTTTTAAAAGTTGAGAGCGATTAGATCAAATTGAAATGTTGGCAGGAAAACCCTATTAAGAGCTGAGAGTTTGAAGGAAGGTACAGTGAGGAGGGGGGAGAATCCATTTTGAAGGTTCTTGAAAAAGCAAGAGAAGATGGATTCCCGAGTACAGATGGAAAATAGTCAAGACAAGACATGAGGACTCTCCTCAGATGCATCAGGTAAGACTGGGGAGCGCAGGTGGGAGTTGGGGAGGAACCGGAGAATTTTGATTGTATATGGCTGAAAGAGAAAATGGGATAGTAGTCTAAGGAATTTAGGAGACTAGAGAAATGTGAAAGAGTTAAGCAAATAAGAAAACAAGTTGCCTAGAGAAACACACTAGGATTTCAGGGCCACACTGAGAGCCCAGTGGAAGTTGGTGATCATAAATTTCTGGTGGTACTCATATGCTCTGCCTTGTATTTTTTTCCCCCATAATTGTTCTGTTGCCCATATAAAGAGATGAAAAAAGGAAAGTGTTGGGATAACAATGGAGGGATTTTTGTCAGATAGAAGAGATAAGACAAAAAAGAAAAAGAGTTTATGGCATTGACAATATTGTTCTTAAAATTATAGATCATGGAAAATAAAGAGAATGGGGAAAAAAATAAACATAGAGGGAAAGATATAGATATGGGGACGGGTTCCTCATGGAGGGTCCAAAGAGGTCAAGGAATTGTCAAGGTAGAAATAGTTGAAGAAGTGAGCCAGAAAGATGAGAGGTGATGGTGAGAGTGCGCAATGTCTAAGCCAATAATTTGGAAAATGAGTGGTTTCGATGATTAAAAGATCCGGAGATGACCATGGAAAGAAGTAGCTGAGGTGGAGCAGAAAAGGCCATAGAGATGAGGAGGGTGAGGAAATGAGAGGCCAGAGTGTTGAAAGTACACTGTGGCTGCTGAAGCCACCTACAGTGATGACAGGAATTGGAGCAGAGCGAAGACTGTGAGTGTGGTGCCAAAGATTCTGATGAACAAAGGAGAGTGGTCACATTGTAGATGACAATGATGAAGAAAATTAGCAGGCCATAGAGTCCCAATGGCATAAGTCTCAAAGAAGTAAGATTACTTTTATAAGAGATTGGGAGGGTAATGATCTAGGAGATGTAATGAGAAGCAGAAAGGATTCCAATCTTGCTTTAGAGAGTAAAGTCTATAAGGTTTGGAAGAATCACATCCACACCCCCACTGGGCTCCTAGAGAACATCAGAATGACAATAAGGCCGGTGGAGACAAGGCTTGAAGAAGAGGAGTTTGTGCCAGTGATGGAGCAGCAGTTTCAGGGGTCCACGATTGCCGAAGTGGCAGGTGGAGATGAAATGGAGGGTAAATAATTTACCACCAATAGTCTGCTTAGTGACTTCATCTTTCCTGAAGGAATTTCTCAAATTAAAGACTAAGTTCAGGCTATTTCTATTAATATTTACTGTTACTGACATATCAATAAATTGGTTACTGAAATAAGAATGTATTGCTCTCCAGAAACTAGTTCATATGAAACATATGGCAAGGTATACACTTCAGTTTCCTTATTTATAAAATGGACATAATTATTATCCCACAGATTTGTAATGATGAAATGGAATTTAATTGTATGTGTGTGTGTGCATGTGTGTGTATGTGTCTGTATATATACATAGAGAATAAATTTCTTGTTTTAAGCTACTCAGTTTGTACTACTTTGTTATAGCAGCAGTAGGAAACTAATCTGGAGAGAAAACACAGGAGAAAATCAATAGGTGACATCCCCAATTCTAAGTATAAATTCTGTCACTCTCTGGCTGACCCCTGAATTGTACATATATGGAGTAGTTAAGACTACAGTAATTGGACAGGCTTTTAGCTGCTTTACTCCACATGGATACAGAGTTTGGTTTACTTTCCGCTAAAGTACCTGCTGAAACATCAACAGAAACAACAAAAACCACAATTCTTTTTGGAAGACTATAAGAGAATTTGAATCCCAAGAAACAGAAGAAAAAACAAACAAAACAAAAGTGAATTCGAGTCTTTACAATATGTCACTCACAGAATACAATTCCGAATTATTAGACACATGAATAAACAGAAAGAATGCAACCGTACTCAAGAGAAAAGACAATCAGTAATAAGTTATCAGATATGGATTTTACATATATATACACATATACACACACATACAACAACATTAAAATCATTAAATATAATTGACAGTTTGCAAAAATAAATGCAATATGGCACTATAAAATACATATAAAATTTAAATCAGGGTAAGAAAAAGTAGGATAGTATGATGAAGGCAAGGATGAATCTAATATGCTGGAAGTCTTAAGTTCTTACACAAATGCTGGAGGTAAGCCACAAATTTCTTGCTCTCCTAGAAGGAAATATGATGAATTAAAAATATAGTGTACATAAAAATAAAATTTTCTTAGCACTGGGGAATAAAATGTCTATGATTATAATTTGAAATCTAGAGAGGGAGGGAAGGAAAATGAGTTATTCAAATGAAAATGATTATTACTGTTATTTTTAAAAACTTGTAATATACATATTTTAATGACATTATTGAAATACTACTGGAATACATTGTTTTTAAGCTTCCAATATTGCTTTGAAGAGTTGGCTAAGTAGGTGGTCAAGGGGAAAGGAAAGGAAAGGTACTGCAAGGCTGGGAAAGCAGTATCTTCAAACTATGGGGCACTAATAAACATGAAGATATTCTTCGGTATTTATGTTATTTAATCCCATATTATATTGACATTGGTAACATGGGCTTCTATTGACTTCCTTGCCACTGTGGAACCTAGGTTTTCCTCATACCTCTTTGGGAATTCCATCTCAATTTGTTTGACAGGTTTATCTTGCTCCATTCATTCCTTTCATGTTGGTCTCCTTTATGGTTATGTATCAAGCCTGCTCTTCTTGTCACTTACACCCCCCCCAGATGGTTTCATGCATGCTCAAGTTTTAATTACAGTATATATATACTGATGACTTTTCAATTTTTAGCTGGAACCTGAATTTCTCTTCTGTTCTGCATATCCACATATGTAACTATTAATATGTCCACCATCCACAGTTGCCCTGGTAAGAATTGTGGACATCTCTTTTTATATTCAAATAATTATCAAGTCTTTTAGAGTCCACTTTTAAAATCTCTTCCAAATCTGTCAACTTGTCTCCATCCCTTGGTTCAAATCTCCATCATTCTTGTTGGGATCATTGCAGCAACTTCTGAACCTGTACAGTTGACCCTTGAACAACACAGGCTTGAACTACACTGGGTCCACTTATATGCAGATGTTTTTCGATAATTATACAACCAGCCCTCCATACTCCCAGGTTTACACCCTGAGATTCAACCAACTACAGATAGAAAACAATATTTTTGATCCCGGTTGGGAATCTACGGGTGTGGAGAGTCAATTGTCTGCATTGTTCTGTCATTTTATGTAGGACACTTAAGAATCCTTCAATTTTGGTATCCATGGAGGTCCTGGAACCAATCCTCTGCAGATAACCAAGGGACAGTTTTGGGGGAGTCAAACATTATACACAGATTTTAGACTGCAGGTGGTGGTTGGCACCTCTAACCCCCACATTGTTCAAAGGTCTACTGTATTTCTGACAGTATTTCATTGCGCTGATCCATTTCCAAATACAGTGATTTTTATATGGTCTACCTTCTACATTTAAAAATCTACAATAGCTGCTCATTGCCTCAGGCTAAAGCTCCAAATCGTCAAAGAACAGAGTTGCCTTCAATATTTGACATTGGCAATCTCATCCTTTCTCCCTGAACCCCAGTGTAAGCTCACATCAGGCTGTCTCTAATCTTTAGTGTCTTGTTCATGCTGCTACCTCTCTCTAAAATACTTTTCCATCTTTCCCTTGCCTCCTTCTTCCCCTCTCACTTCTGGTCTTCATTTCCTTGTTCCCACTTGTCCTTCAGTTCTTAGCTCAGATAGTAATTTCTTTGGAAATTTTCCTGGTTCCAAGGGTTGAGTTGTATGGGTCTTCTACACGCTTTCTGAGCAACTTGTACTTAATCTTGGCCTTTATAAAATTTAACCAGTTGAGATTAATAGAACCCATATTCTTGCATTTAAAGAATAGTATGCGTGTAAGTAAGATATAAATGAATTTAAGCAGGAGAATGGATTGCCTCTTTCCTCTTAACCAAATATAAAATATTAAAACTTAATTAATAATTCCCTGAATAACAGACACAAGGATGTATGAAGCTTCATTTATTTGGATGTTTACAATTATTTAGAAGCTCTTATTTAGTAGGGAAGAGAAGATAATTTGCCCTTACCAGTTCCTACGTATATATATAAGGTTGATTAATAGAAACTGATTAGCAAAGGAGAAAGGGATGTTAATAAAGAGCTCACTCCTTGGTCTTTAAGTTTACACACAAGCCTGGAACTTAAGACTTTCACTTAAATGCTAACTAGCATAAGCCCCATCTGTCATTTCTGGTCATCACCTCTGCTTTATAAATAGGAAGAAACCAAGATATACCTTGTCACCTCCACCCAGTGACAGGATGGAGTGCTAAGGAATGGAGCTGACCCAGGACGAGTTAATTGCATGGTGCCTGAGCTCAATCAGAAAGGGTAACCATATTTTAAAATAACAAGCATTATGACCCAGTTACCTCATTTATACAAGAAAAAAAAATCGCAAAAACACACAAAAAATCAGATTTTGACGATTTCAAAAGAAACGCTTTTTCCCCCTCTACCTCGGTTCAAGTTACAGGGCAAATATTTTTAAAATCTAAATGGGAAACTTTATTTTTTGTCTTCAGAGAGCATTGCTCTTTGTGTACATTGTGTACACAAATGCCTAAAGAATTCACCCTCTTATAGTATTTGGAACTAAGCATTTGGAGTTTAATTTCAGGCTGTTTTTGCTTGTTTTAGTTGTGTATTTTAATAAAATACTATCTTTAATATCTTGTTATTCTTACTAAAGCTTCATGCTTTGGACTTGTTTCTGCTAAGAGAGTTCTCATGCAAATATGTTCCAATCATGATTCTGTTATCTGATGCTGAGTAACAATTCTGGTACTTTTAGAGACCGTTGCCTTTGCACTTAGCACACTGGGTAGATAGAGAAGGAACAGGAAGATTTCATCTTATCTGTGGCCATATTTTCCATCAGCAATGGGAAGCTAGCAGCATAATGTTAAAGAAAGTTCTGTTTCAACCAGAAATTTATCTTTGATCTTTAATCGACAATTTGATTACTGTGCTATATATTTACCTCTTATCCCGAAATAGTGTCAATTACAGCAAAGCTTTACGTTTCTATCTTTGAATTCAATGCTTTCATTTAAGAATATCTAGGGAAAGGGCCCCTATTTTTAACTGAGTGCTACCTACCACATGCATAAAATTAGTCTACCTTTTGTAAGCTGTACTTCTTACCAAAATCAATACTTTGAAAGAGATGTTGAAATCAATACCTGAAATACCTAAAGAATTCACCCTCTTACAGTATTTGGAACTAAGCATTTGGAGTTTAATTTCAGGCTGTTTTTGCTTGTTTTAGTTGTGTATTTTAATAAAATAGTATCTTTAAAATCTTGTATCTAAAGATTAAAGTTCCTGCTGTGAAAAATTTTCCTGAAATAGTAAATATCACAAATTATTCTGTAGCATTCCAGTTTATCCAGAAAATGGTGGCTTTTCTTATTTGCACAGATATATAATAGTAAAGAAGTCAGGGAATTTCAGATAAATTTTAACTGGGGTCACCGTGGTAAATTCCTGAGGATTTCATAGCTTAACTCAGTCTGCAGAGTAAAGTACTCTGAACATTTAGATCACTGAATGGTTTAAGTTTCAGTTCTGAAAAATATTGCAGTGCAATCTCTCTCCTCTTTTATCAGTTACTAATTGCAAAGTAAACAGCTCTCCACTACAGTGACACATGCTCTTAGAGTGGAATCATAGTCAGTACTACACTATTTTTAGGAATAATGTTGGAAGTAATTTGTTCTTAGAACCTACTCGTATATATTAGAAGATCTGGTAATCCTGAAGATTCTCAAATTGTTTTCTGGCTACTCAATCTACCACATTCATTGAACACTTCCATTTCCCTTCCCAATCCTTCATCATGGACTTAAGAACAAATTCCTTACGATAATGAATGATGACAGTGGAGTTGATAGAGTAACTGGCAGCTCATTCTTAGTGTCCAGCAGACTTTCCATTTTAAGCAAGTGACCTACATCATTTATAAAATAAAATGTTTAAGTTACTTGGTGAGTAGCGGCACCTCTTTTTTTTCTTACTTTCTATTTTGAACAAAAATTCCAAATATACCAAAAAAGTGTAAAAATAGTATGATGAATCCCCTTTTATCCTTCACCTAAGATTCACCAGAGTCTTAGCATTTTTGCCATACCCTATTCTCTCTGTCTCTCTCTCTCTCCCCCTTCTTTCCCCTTTATACTCTTATTAATAGTCATTTTATATATATATATATATATATATATATATATATATATATATATATATATATATTAAATATAGTACTAGTATTTTTGTTGAATCATTCTCCTATATAACCACAATATAATTGTAAAATTTGGGAAGTTTTATATTGACAAATTATTATTAGCTAATATACAATCCACATTCAGATCTTGCAAATTATCTCAGTGTTATCCTTTATAGAAATTTTGTAAAAATTTGAAATCTAATCCAGGATTATACTTATCATGAATTGTATATTTAAAAAAAAAAATTTATCCTGCCTAAAATGAGAAAATGCAGGTGATGTCATTGTGTGTAAAAAAATAGTAATCTCATCCTTATGGCAGCAATAAAACAACATTAAAATTATTAGAGGAAAATTTTAATCAAATTGTCTATGCAACGTAGAGCATGTGTCTAGCAGTGTCTAAAATCCTGAACATTTTAGCAAAGATTTCATGGTTTCTTGCTCTTAACTAAGTCACAGTGTAAATGCTGAAGCAGATCTAATACCCAAGTGACAACTGGCTAATGAATAACCATTATATCCATTAGCTTTGTTGCAAAATAAACCACCCTTAAGTGGAGTGAGGTAAGACAACACTTTTTAAGCTAGCAATTCTGTGAGTTGGCAATGCCAGGGGGCAATGTCAGCTGGTCAGTTCTCTTGGTCTTGCCCAGGCTCAGTCATGCAACTGCAATATTGGTTGGGTTGGCTGGGAGCTAGTCGTTCTAGGGTAGCCACGGTCATACATCAGGCTGTTGGTTGGTACTGACCCTGAATTGGGGAACAGGGATGACTGGGCCCCATGTCTCCATGAGGATAGCCTACACCTCTTTCACATGGTTTGTCTCAGGGCTGCCAAGAGCAGCAAAAGAAGGGAAGCCCGAGTACACAAAACTGTTCATGTCTCTTTTGCATTGCATTTGTTCATTGCCTCTTTGTCCAAATTATGTCAAATGGCCAAGTCCAGAGTCATTATATGAGAGTTTCTGAAAGGGCATGGATAGAAGGAAGCATGAATAAACTGGAGTCATCACTGCAGTAATCTATCCCAACAGTATAAAATTTGACTAGAATGAGATTGATGAGCACTATCAAGGAATAAGTATTATTTTCTAACTAAAACTTACTAAACAAATCAAGTACTAAAGGATAGTTAAAATATGATACAAAATGATTATGACAAAATAGTGTATGTAAGTAGAGCCTCAAGGAAAGAATGGCATGGAATGGCTCTCAAACAATGGCTGGGAATTAGGCACATAGTGAGAAAGTTACAGACAGAGGGTTAGGAGTGGGTAAAGGAGGGATCTAAGTTAAGAAAATGCATGGAACTGACAAAGAACGTGACATGTCTGGAGGATAGTGAAGGAACAAACTCAAATTGAGTAGGTGGCCCATCAGAAATAGCAGAAAATAGGATTAAATAGGTAAAATCGGCATAAATTTTGAATGGGGGCATTGAAAGGTTAGCCGTAGTTCAGAGTTGGAGCTCCATGACATCAACATTATTTTAAGAAGAATCATTTAGTAACAGCATTAAGATGGATGAGGTCAGGTGCGAGCAGTAAAAACCGGATACACATTTATTACAATAATGCAGATTAAGGTACTAACATTGAGAAAAAAGAGACGAGGACAAATCTCAGAGACATATTAAATGAGAAGAAAGGTAAAAATTTGAGATCTATTTTATATAGAAAATAGTGAAATTTTTAAACTATAGATTTGCTCTCCCATTCCCTTTCCTTCTACATCATTGTCTTACATATATTTGAAAAGAGCGCAAGTATCACTACATCTTTGGCATTTTGCCCCTGATGTTTAGCTAGTCTCCATATGGCTTTAAATATTTCCTGCTTCTGAATACTCAGTAATTTGTTGATATCATTAAACTTTGGTATTCAGAATACAGCACAGTATCTCCTACGTGCCTGACCAGGATGGAGTACAGTATTTAACTGAATATCATACTTATAGTCATGTAGTCAGTGTCGACATCAGACATTTTTCCTGTGATATCACATGACCACTTCACATTTATCCTATAAAATCAACTGAATTCCTCAGAAATTTTACATGAGGGCATTCAAAGTTAGGCTATCTTCTAAATCAATTTTCTTTTAACTATTTTTACAGGTTATGCTCCAAAAATATTTTTAAATAAAAAAAAACGGTTTATGCCTATTGAAATTTAAAAGAGACTTATTCTAAACATGGGTTAACCTTCAAACATCTTGAGGGATGTTTTTCATTCTGTAAGAGTGCCTTTTTCAGTATTACCTGACTGCCATTACATAGTCCTGTAAGGTGTGGGCCCACAATCGAATGCAATATTTAGTACAAACTATATTCTTTTACTTGCATGATAAGAATTACTGAACACGGTATTATAGACACAACTCTAAAGCCTCTATTCCTGTTCTTAACATGCAACGTTGTCCTTAGAGAGCAAGGAATCTGAAGTCATCAGCTATAAATCCACTGGGAATCCAGACATTTTCTGGACACTCATGTACGAGACAATGTGCTCACCACTAACTAGGGCATTACAATGACAGTTAGTCCTATAAAGTCATGTTAATGGCTTGGAAAAGGAAAGAGTGACTTGCCAGCCTTTATCTTCTTACAAACAAGGTAACAAGTAAATATGACAGTTCAAGAGCAAACTAGGTACATAGCTAAGACAAGGATGTACTTCTCCCCCCTCTTTTTCCTCCCCCATCACACACACCAATAGCAATTTTATTTAACATTGTAACTCCTGTAGCATTATTATTTTCTTCTTAGAAATTTGCCAAACAATGAAAATTATCTCAATGACCAATGAGTCAAACACGTAAGATGAAATAATTATTTTTCTAATAAATAGAACATTACTATTCTTTGGCTTTTATGGTAAAAAAAATTTACCGTGTATTTCATGTTTGTACATATCCACTCCTATATGAAAAGTTTCTCCAGGAGTAAGAATGATCTTGTACTTCTTTTGTGAATAGTTGCATATAGGTAGTTTCATAATAGATACTGGACAAATTTTTTTGTTGCTGTTAAATGTAAAAATCTGATAGCAACAAAAAAATTCACTAATATATAAAAATATATATAACCATGTGCTTTTCAACAAGGGAGATGGAATCTTTTGGAATATGAAGATTATATTGTCAATAGATGGCAATATTTTTTAATGGTGATGCTCTGAATAAAGGAACCTCAGGGAAATGTCTAAGGGACTTGAGATGAGAGAGAAAAGGCACCACTAGAGGGCAATAGCCCCCTCAGTTGCCATAACTAAAGTTTCACTTAAGCGTAACTTCCTATAGCTGTTTAATAATTTTTCCCTCTAATACTTGATCATTTTCTTCCTCTCACAGCAAATATCTGTTATGTAGTTTCACTAACTTTGAAATCCCAGGAATTTAGAAATATAATACCTGGGAGTATGAGATAGCAAAAACATTTAGAATCTGTTGTTTTCATTGTTATTTTAGTCTAATAACTCAGAAATAAGGTGACACCTTGGATTTGGTAGAGAAATCATTTCTCACACCAAGCATTATTCTTACAAGTAAGCTTTAGTCTGTGGCCCGTCCAATGCTTGTTAAGATTGCTTCCTCTCAAGGCACACTTTGCCCTTTAGCGTAGCACAAAGGCAGCTGCAAGAGAGCCCCTTTGCCCAAAATAGCCCTGTCATTCTATTTGAAATCCATTAAGATAGTGGTTCCCAACATTTTCAAAGTGATGGCCCTTTTCAAACAAAATTTCATAACCCCCATGTGATAACTCTTAAACTCTTAAGGTCAGTAGATTAAAATATATACATATACATAAAAAGAGACCATAAAAAGATAACTTCAGTAACACATTTTAATGAACTAAGATTGTGTTAACTAATATTGTACCTAAATAAGTTCAAGAACCCCTTAAAATGAACCTATAGTGTACCCGATACCTACAACATAAGGTCTGGGGTGTAAAAGAACAGAGTCATTGAATGTATGTGTCATCGCACTCAACTTCCACTTTTAACTCTTTCACTGCATTAATTGATTTCAATTTTTTTCCAAAATGTGTTAAAAATCCACAAAAAAGTTGTTATTTTGACTACTTTATGCATTTAATAACATTTTGACTTACTTTATACATAAATTACATTTTTATTTTAAACCTTTGATAAATTTACCATTATATTGAAATTTAGCACAAAATACTCAAAACATATTAAATGGCATCAATTACATTTAAGTACAAATAAATGAGAATCTAATGGCATTGATGACAAAAAAATTATTACAAAATGTTACACAATATGGCATACAAACCATCTTTGTTGTTGATAGTGCAAGACATAGGAAAACATATCCGAACATTGCAGAAAAAGAGTTAAGATGGAAACATCCTATTTTTCTGGTTAGATTTTTTTGTTGTTGAAAAAAACCTCACCATCTCTTAGAAAGTGTATCTTTCTGCATACATTTAAGAAATGTCATAGTTCCTGGCATTCATCATTCAACACACCTGACATTAGTGTATATATAGTTCTCTACATGTGTCCTGCATGTGAAGATTTACCAAGATTAAAGTTTTCAAAATATCAGTGGAAGTTTAAATCTCTCAAAGACGTCAGTTCCAAATACAGTTTGTCTGTGTGACCTGAGGAACTTTCTTCGGTGTCCTACTATGTACATAACATGCATTCTTACCTCAAATGTCCTGCGAGTTTTGACATCATAGAGGAAATATCTCCTGGCACTATTAAAAGAGTATCTGGCATCATGTAACTCTGCAGAGAGCCAGGATTCCAGAGCTCATGTTAGCCGACAGTGGAACTCCACCACTCAATTCTGGGAAAAGTCAAATTGCATCTTTTACAAAAGTAACTTACTGTATACTCTGCTCCTGCTTCTCTCTGGAATTTGTCAATGGAAGGACAACCATTTAATTAAATCAAAAACATAATCACACATCCATGCTTGTTGCATTATTATCAGGGACAGGTACCAAATATAATAAAGATTATAGACAGGACTAAACTGAAGAAAACAAACTCACTCAAAAGACAGCCATCATATAATATGGAGGAAATTAATTGATTATACTTTTCTTTGCATCAAGGTTATTTTACTGTAAAATAGAAGAGAGTATTCTTACTCTTGTCAAATATTCTTTCTTTTGTCAAATGTAGAAAAGGGGTCTATGAGTCCAAGCTAACAGAGAGAGACAGAAGCTTATCCACAAACTATGTGAGTGTTTCTCTCCCTTTTCAATAATCCTTTCTGAAGGAAATAACTCCACGATGTTTCACGTATTGTGGTGGCAGTCAATCAGACAATTAAGGGTGACATGTGTGTCTGTGGGCTCTTGGCAGTGGATAGAATTTGAGGGCCATAGGTTGGGAAATGCTTATCTGGGCTAACCTTCATTTTCTGAGGTCCAGAGTGATGAAGAATTTGTACAAAATTACACAATTAATGAGAGTCAGCTAGAGCTAAAATACAAGTCTCATCCTCTTTGTCTCATACAATTTCCACTATCCCAGAATTATAGATAAAAGTACATAGAGTCCTTGAAAAATGATTCCTATGCTAATTCACAAAACTAGATATTCAGGCAAATCTATCAGCTAAGTGCCGAGGGCATTACTATACATCTGGGAATTCAGAAGGGTGCTCAGAAAACTTATAAATAGAATTGTTACAAGTGGTTTGATGTCAGTCTTAACACATAAATAATGTTAACAGGTGTCAAACCAAGGCCTGGTTCTGTTTGGTATTTTCATCAGTGACCTAGATAAGACACTGGCAACCGAGAGGGCCAAAATCTCTCAAAAGAAGTTTACATTTTAGGAAGTGTTCTAGTGTCTGCTGCCCACAAATTACTACTCTTTCTCTTCTCCCATAATCACGTTTCATCCTCCCACAGCTCAGTTGATCTCACCTAGGAGTTACATTACTTAACTAATTACCACTAATATAATAGCTCTTCCGAATGTCTTCGAGACCTTTATGTTTTAAAAAATCAGTTTATTTATCCAAAGGAATACTTTTTAGTGTGTAGAGATATGTATCTCTGTGCCGCTTACTGACTGGAACATTTCTTCTTGCCAAATATAATCGTAACTCCTCTGAATTCATTAACATTTTTGGCAGAAAATGCTTGAAGATTTCAAAATCACAACAGTCTTTCTTGCTGATCCTGAAGTAAACCTCCAAACGCTTGTCAATATGATTCTCCAGGCAGCCACTAGCAACTGATCGATGGGAATTGAATGGCACCTGCAATGAAACTTATTTGCCATTTCTGATGTATGAGTATATTCCTGCTCGGAGGTAGACAGTATTTCATAACCTCTCAAAACATTCCCTTCACCACAGCTCATTTTGTAGAAAAGATAAGGTCGTATTTCTTTTTTTGCTCTCTACTTCTCGTTACCTGTAAGTTGTGCTAAAGCTTGAAGAAAAAGAACATAGAGGCTTTGGTTTCTGTTAAAGAGAAAGCAGATCCTTTTTCAGGATCACTTAGATCTAAAAATTATTTTTGAAAGTAACCAAAATGCCTGCAGTGGCATGAAATTTTGTAGAGTGAAGTTTTGGCCATATGTATTATATTCTTGATGTATACACTACTACATTTTAAAAAATAAAACGACATCAATTTTGGGGGTAGGGTGGTAACCACAAGCCAGGGCTTACAAATGAGGCTACTTAGAAGCAGCCACAAGTATCTGACAGGTCAAGAAAGTAGACTGTCTCATCCAGGCTTTGCTGTTAAAAATACTCCCGTGATGTATTTTTATAGGCAGGCGAAGGAAAATGTCCTTAAATAGTTCTAGTAAGTTTAGCCAAAAGCTTAAGTTGGTAGTAAAAATATTACATTGACCATCATTAGAAATATTTCAAACTTAGTTAATACTCAAAAGGCAAAAATAAGGATACGCTGAATTATAGCAATATTTAAGTTTGTAGAAGTATTTTGCCTGTCATATTGTATATTTTTCCAGTTTTTTCCATAGTTTCTTTCCCCAGTTTCATATCCTAGATTTTTTTTTAACCTCAAATTTTATTTTCATTGGTCATTGTTTTAAATGTTTTATTTCTTTTCTGTTCCAAAGTGTGGGATTTCTTTTTTTTACCATATCCTAGAAACTTTCCCTTCTTCATTTCAAATTTTCACTACCAGTCAATTTCTTTTTAGGGGAAAAACATTTAAATGGGTGTGGTGAGTTGAGAGGGTGAACTTCACCTTCTGACACTGGCAATCCATCTCAGTAAGATGTTCTTTATCCTGATATAGGATTCCCTGAGTGTTCACGGTGGGCACTTGACCATGAACTATGAGTTGGCAGCTGTGACGTCTAATCCTAACTCAGGTTTGTGAAGTTTCACAATTTTTCCCCTTGGGAACAGCCAATATTGAGCTGGCATCACACCACCCAACTCAGCTCTTTGAAGAGGACTCTCCTGAAGCCCATGTGAGGAATATGGTACTTGGTCATATTCCTAATTCAATAGCATCCAGAATAATGAGGTGGAGGCTTTGCAACCTGTCTTGGGTAGCCTTCTCCCCACTTAGTTAGAGGAAGAACTAAAAAGAAACCAAGGCCTTATTTAACAGCATTTAATGCCGGTCTGGTCATGGTGACGCCTAACTTATTTAGAAAGATAAACATTTGTGTACATGAAAAAACAATTAGTTGGACAATTACTTAACTGGTTATAAATTTAAAAGTTGAAAAGTTTTTTAAAGTCTTATGTGTTTCAACTCCCTCCTCTAATGAAATTAGAAGACGTTAGCCATTCTTTTAAGTCTGAGTTCAGGAATGAAGCAAGAGAAATAGGGCCAGAGCTCGGTGGCAGAATCAGGGCCTAGCTTGAGTCATCTTTCTAGTCTTTTTGATTTTTAGAAGGTACCTCATTTCTATTTTCTTTAGATAATATTCTCCAATGTGTTAGTGTACTTTCTTGTCCTAACTGGTAGAATTTTTAATAAACTTACAAGTTCTCTCCTATATTCTGATTGTCTTTATACCTCCACACTCACAGTTCATTACTAGTTACTACAGTAGAAGTAATCTTAGCTAGCAATTTTAGAGGACACACTCAATTTTAATGTAAAAACATCCTTCTCAAAATTCTTCCAACAAATGACCCATGTCATTTCTTCTGATACGCTGCCACTGAATGCTACAAAAGAGGTTAAGTGTTGACAAAAGGCCCCTTTTCCTGTTTTCGTCACAGTCGTTGCAGTTTCAAATTCTTACTGGGAATTTCAGTGCAAACAAGAAAGTTTGCAGTGATTTTCATAACATGTTCTTTGAAAACTCTGAGCCTCATAAACATCTCTAGGGTTATGGAGAAGTATGTAGAATGATCACAGCTGGATGTAATTTATTTTCCCCATTTTTTTCTGTAGACTAACTGAATAAGGTTGAGGGTCAGGGACACGGAAAATTAGCTTTATGAGTTGGAAACACTACTCAAGTGACATATACTCAGTTGAAGAAGACCATTTCACAGCTCGCTGCCAGTTATTTTGGGACATACTTGGTAACTTAGAGTGAGCCATGTTAGTCTTCAAAACAGAGAATAAGGACACGTTACTCTTTACTTTTGGCAAAGCCTATTCATTTTCTACAGATAACAGGGAAAACAGTAAGGTTCGTCTTCATCAGTGTGATTACTGTTCTTTATGTTTGCCTTTGGCAAGAATGCCAAAGGCTGATAAAGCCCTTTGAAATTTTAATTTCCAAAGCACTGTCACATATAAACTTAAATGCACTATGAGCAGAGTAGGAAAAAAAACGGTACTGCTGGTGTGAACACAGCTCCTTTCACACACCAACTCTGTCCAGCAAACAATACTGGGAGCTGAGCCAAGAAATGTCATTTCTTTCACTTCAGACTTTCATAATAAGTCTCCATCCCCTGTTCCATCCTCTGACTAATCCACCCACTCCTAATCTTTCCTGTTTACACTGTAAAAGAATGGTATTTTAAAAACCTTACCCTTAGCAAATTACCCAACAGAGAGGAGAGCCTTGCTCATAGGGGCATATCATAAATGTCATTTTGAAAATCTTTTAAATAGATATTCCTTTATGAATTTCATTGATCACGGAAAGAAACAACTCAAGGTTAAACCCAGCAACTGACTCTTCATGATAAAATTGCTCCTGTCAGAAAGTTCCAGAACCTGAATGCCAGATTTAAACTCTTAAAGACTTTACCTGAATTAACACACAAGTTACTCAGTCCTCTAATGCACTGAATCAATGTCAGCATTTCAGAAAAGTTGGTCCTGGTTTGACAGAACCTTTAATTTTTTCCTAGTTTGTGAAACTGACCCTCCCCTGACCTAGATTTGTAGGAGACAGTATTAGGCATAAACTTTGTAGGAGACATTATTGGACATAAACTAAAGTTTACTCCTGAAATCTGAATAAAAAAAAAACATTCACTCACACAGAAGGTGACAATCCCTGGTCCTTTCCCTCATAAACAAACTGCTCTCAAGCAAGAAGTCCAGAAACATCTTTAGGTGACAATACCTGCGAAAAGTCAACTTAGTTAGAATTTACTTTACTTTCTTCCATTTGTGGGAATTTTAGAAGCCATTTTTTTTTTTTTTCGTAAATCAGGAATTGTTTGGCTGTCTCTTTACAGGCATTGCATTGATGCAATTAAATTGTTTTCAATTTCTCTCAGCTGAGGGAGTAATTCTCATCCTGTGTTTCCAGCAAACATTTACAAAGATATTCAAATATATCTGCTTGTCTAGTTTTCTATCTCCAACATAACCCCAATTCTGCAAGATATTGTCATCATTGAGTCAAGTTGACCTTGATGGAAAGCATAAAAGCTTTGTTGTATCAGTTTTAGTCCAAACCAAATCTGCCACTCTCTGCCATCACATCTGAAAGTTATGTCACTGTCTGGCTATTACCTGTTATAAGACCTCAAAGTCATAGTTGAGTACCCCTAGTTATATTACCTTTGTGGTTACCAGAGCTTGCTGGTTCTCTTTATAGGCATCTGTCTGGCACACACCAATTTCCATTCAGAGCAGTTCCTTTTACAAGCCTTGGTGATTTACCAATGGACTATTATAATCTTTTGCCCTTTGACTTGTCTTCTCTTTAATCATCCTAAAAGCTATATGTCTTATAGTAATATATAAGAAAACAATGGTAACTGTAAGCCACAGTTAACGATTAATGTAAGGTGTCATTATTATACAATCTTAAGTAATTAACATCAACTAACCTTTGTTTGTACTCTCTGACACCCAACATACCTGGAGCGAGGGCTTGGAAGGTGAGGTCTGGGTGCTGAGCTCCCAGCGCAGCCTGGGCTGGCCCTAGAGGAGGTGCCATATGAGGAAGTTCATTCCTGAGGTCATGCCAGAGATGATATACTCAATAACACATATGGGTGACTGCACTGAGCCAGGAGGGAATCCATCCTCGAGTCTGCGCAAAGAAATGAGGGGGCAAACGTCAGTAGAGCAAGGCTTCAAAACTCCAGTTCAGGCTTCAGCAAAGTCAGAGTAGGATGATGAAGCAAGAGGTGAGCCATAAAGCAGGAAAAGATGGGGTGAGTTGTCAAAGAACACAGGACAGCCCACCCATATGACTATCCTACACTTTGTAGCTTCTCTAGACCTTTGTTTCACTATCACCCACTCATTCTGGATTCTTAATTCAAAGAATTTTGTTTCTCCACCTCCTTTCTTCCTCCCTCTGTCTCCTCTTCATTATTTTGGTTTCTCTTGTCTGGCTTTTTGTTGTTCTTGTTTTTAAACTTTCTTTTGCTTTACCCATTCTACTGACTCGCTATAAACAAAGCCCAAAATCTAGTTTTGCAAATCCATAGCTCTTCTTAGATGGATGGAGAAGGAGGAGGGAAAGCCAGAATTTCTTGTCCCCATTGTGTTTCAATAATGTCTTGAATTGTTTTCTAATATTTTTTAAGTACTGTATATTAACTTATTTCCTCAATTGGGCTAAAGATTCTTTGAGAAAAAAGAACATGTCTTACTCTTCTTATTTTTCTTTATATTCTCTTGATGGCAGATAATAGCCTCTTAATGCTGGTTGATCAATGTGCATATGATATATTTGTGTTATGAATGTGTCAAAATGTTTTGGAAGAGTTTTATTATGTGTGCTACTGAACACTTAGCAGGAAAACTATTGGAGCAAGTCAAAAATTATGTACTATTATATGAAACTTAAAAAGTCAAGTGTTAATATTATTTTAAAGAGATATAAAATAGAAGAAAAATGCCTTTTATAATTTCCCATCTTTTAACCATTTCTGTAGATCTTTATTGTTTTTCTGAATCTAGATTTCCATGTGGTATTATTTTCCGTTCTTCTTTTGATCTTGTTTATGGTATAGGTCTGCTGGTGATGACTTTTCTTGGCTTGTATTTGCCTGAAAAAATGTCTTTATGTCACCTTCATTTTAAAAGTGATGTTCACTGATTATCAATCCTAAGTTGGTAGGCATTTTGTTTTGTTTTGTTTTTTTCCTTTCAGTACTTTAAGGATGTTGTTCCTTGTCTTTTGGGTTGCATAGTTTCTGACAATAAGTTCTGCTTTGCTTCTTTTCTTGGTTTCTTTGTATTTTCTTTTATTTTTCTCTCAGGTTGCTTTCAAGAATTCTGTCTTCATCAGTACTTTTCAGCAATGCATTTATGATGTGCTGTGGTGTGGTTCTTTTTATGTTTCTTTAGCTTGGAGTTTGTTGATGCTCTTTGATCCATGGGTTTAGATTTTTAATTAACTTTGGAAATTTCTTAGCCATTGCTTCTTCAAACAGTTTTCTGGGCTTCTCTTCCCATTCTGGGACTTCACACACATGTAACAAATCAGTACTAACATTGGGTTTCTAGAGTGTTTATTATATGACTAAAATGAGGTATGAATATCCATTGCTGAGCTCCTAAGTATTTAAGTTGATTACTTGAAAATTAAAGATCAAAGTCATTGACTATTTATAGCAAAACTATTGGTGTATTGTAAAGTGTATAATATAGGTAGAAATGAGGTGTATGATAAATATAGCACAAAGGAGGAGGGGATATGGAAGAATGCTGTTCAAAGTTTCTTACATGTAAAATGATAAATATTATTTGAATAAAAACTGTGTTAAGTTTAAAAATGTGTATTGCAGGTCCTTTGAAAAGCCATAAAAAAGTAAAATGAAGAGCTGAATCTAATACACCAATAATGGAGACAAAATGGAATACTAAATAAAATTTGTTCAAAAGAATGCATGAAAAGAGGGGGTGGGGGAAGAACAGGAAACAAATGGGACAAGTAGAAAACAGGAAGTAAAAGCATAGATTTAAACCCAGCTCAGCCATCCTACTTCTTGGTATCTGCTAAAATGAAATGAAACATGCCCACACAAAACCTTGTAACCAAGTTTATTGACTTTTTATGCTTATATAAGATAGAAACTACTCAAATATCCATCAACTGGTGAATGAATGAATAAAATATGGTATATCTATACAATAAAAAACAGCAGTAAAGGGAGCAAACTACTTACCCATGTAAAGACACAGATGAATCTCAAAAGTATTATGCTAAGGGAAGGAAGCCATTCATACATTCTACATGATTTCATTTATATGAAGTTCTAGAAAAGGCAAGGAAAACTACAGCAACAGAAAGCAGATCAGTGATTGCTAGAAGCTGGGGTATCAGGAAGAGGGTTGAGTACAAAGGGGCAATGAAAGAACTTTTAGGGGGTGGTGACATTGTTCTATATCTTGATTGTGATGGTGGTTACACACTGTTTACATTTGTCAAGACTTGTTGAATTGTATATTTAAAATTACCCCTCAATAAAGTTGACATGAAAATGAATAATGATTTGACAATCACATTTTTAAAATAGCAAGTTGACATTATAAGTGAGATAGTGAATGCCCTTGAAATAAGACCCTACTATGGAGAGAAAGGCAACTCATTGGAAGAATGTGAGTGGAAAAGATCAGTAGAATAACCCATGTTCCAGGAATCCCGAGACTGAGTGTATTAATAGAGACCGTAATTCCTTCTCTATAGGAGTCTGTTAAAATATCCCTGGGAGCTTTGGCTATTCTCTTATCTAAACAGAAAGACTGACTTCATGACAGCTAGTATGCTAACTGATTTCATGTTGAAAGCATCAGGTAATTTGGCAAGTTGGAATTCTCTTGTATTTGCTACCTAGCTTCAAGAGCAAACAAACAGGCCTCATTTAGCTAATTGAGGCCAACTGGTTTGGTCTTCAGCAGTCACTGGATTAGGACAGATGACAAATGCTTTTGAGATAGATGTGTATAAACCATTTTAGAGCCTGAGGCAGGGCATATCATACTACAAGTGGAGCAGCGTAAGGCGTAGCTGGGAAAGAAAGCAAACTTTAGACTAAGGAACAAGTTGATATAAGTGCCACATGCAAAGCTAGAAGGGGGAGCTGAAGATGCACCTGTTGGCTTCTACCCTGTTTCCCCGAAAATAAGACCTAGCTGGACAATCAGCTCTAATGGGTCTTTTGGAGCAAAAATTAATATAAAGACCTGGTATTGTATTGTATTGTATTGTATTGTATTGTATTGTATTGTATTGTATTGTATTGTATTGTATTGTATTATACCCAGTCTTATATAGTAAAATAAGACTGGGTCTTATATTAATTTTTGCTCCAAAAGATGCATTAGAGCTGATTGTCTGGCTAGGTCTTATTTTCGGAGAAACATGGTAAGTCTCATTAAAGGATTTAAAGGTTGGATAGTTTTAAAACCTCTCTAAGTAGGTAGATATAGTTGACTTTTCCTTCTACCTGCTTGCTGTATCATCTCTCCTTTTACTTCTTAATTCTTATTAACTTATTGGTATTCATAGAAATATATACCAATATATATTTTTACTTTTAAAAACAAAAGTAATACACAGACAAGATTTTTTTTAAAAACTTTAAACAAGCACAGAAATGTGTAAAAAAGAAAATTGAAAGCATCTCTTCCCAATACCCATACCTATTATCTTCTAGAAACATCAGTCATGTTAAAGTGTCCAGACTTTCATATAAATGTGATCTTTATGCCATAGCACATAAGATCTGGAGATCTTTTATTTCTAATTCCTATACATATTTATAGCAGCAAGCATCACACTGACTTTTCGCTTAAAAACCGTTGCACTCTCATTTGCCTTGACCTCTCTCCAGCTCAGTAAACAGCCCCTCATTTATTCATATGCTCAAGGCAAAATTGTTGGGATCATTCTTGATTCCTCTATTTAAAAAAAAAAAAAAAAATTACACTCCATAGTTAAGCCACCAGCAAATATCTTCAGATCTACTACTCCCAAAGTATTTGCAATATTCCACAATTTCTTCCCATATCTACTACTACTATACCTAGATTTAAGCCACCATTCCTCTTCTGACTTGTCTCGCTGATTCTACTTTTATCTTTTAAAGTCTGTGTTTATGGAATTTTGCCCTACCCCTGTTAAAAATCCTCCAGTGACTTTCCGGACACTGGAATGAAATCAAGACTTTTTCATGGGCTTCAAAGCCTGGCATCTGGCCTTTGGCTGCTTTCTGATCTTATATCAAACTTCTCTCCCTTTAGTTCTTCTAGCTCCAGCAAAACTCGACTCCTTGCTGTTGTGAAAACAGAGTGAATGCATTCCCTTTTCAAGATCTTTTTGGTTTGTTTGTTTATTTTTTTCCTTTTTATTCTACCTGAAATGCTCTTTCTTAGATACTTGTGTGGCTTACTTTTTTTTATATCACTCAACAGTCTGCTTAAATGGCACCTCCTCAAAAAGCTCTTCCTTAGAATACCACCCCATTTCATCCCACTTTTTTTCACAGTCCCCTTATCCTGATTTACCATTCTTTATAGCATTTATCAGCATGTGAAAATAATGTAGGTACCTGTTTTATTGCCTATCAGACACACTAAAATGTTAACTCCATGTGGGCACAGACTTAGTTTATTTATCACGATAGTTACATCCTTTGAACCGTGCCTGTCATAGAGTACACACTAATGAATATTTTTGAATGAATGAATGAATGAACTCTCAGCATCTTTAGCTATCTAGATAGTTTAATGAAGTGCTTCCTACTTCATGAAACTGTGATCTCTACTGTGATGATCAAGCACAGATCAACTGGAAACATCTGTGATTTTTCTCCATCAGAGATGCAAAGACAGAGCTAACCAAAAATCAGTGAAGAAGTCCAGTACTGGTTTTCAATCTTTTATCAATAATTTAACACACTAGACTGAGTGATTAATTATGTTAGAACCTTTGCCTCAAAGTAGATAAAGAAAATAGTATTTCAGAGACTATTGGTCTATCCTTTTTAGATGTACAATCTCATTCATCAGGAAATCTCAACTGATGTCTCCCAGTGGAAAGTTGGGTTCATCAGTATTAATCACACACGGGTTTGCTCCAGACACTGTTGTAGATTGCAGAAGTGTTTGGGCTGCAGGGCTCTATATTCAACTGGAGCTCTCTGATTTAGCTGGTTCTGGAACATTGCCAAAGCTATGGACATCTTTAATGGCCTTTTTGAAATTGCAGGGTGGAGCCTTGTTTTCTGAGAGTTTGTTTCTGTTCTTCATGATATGAGATGGTGATCTTTCTTAACTTTGTAGCACATTGTTAATAGATGGTTTCAATCTATTTATATGTGTAAGAACATACTACATAACTAAGAAAGGAAAACTTCAATCACTTTTTACATTCCCCATTTTAAACAAATGAGGTATGAGATTCAAAAGTAACCCTAAAATATCTTAGTCCTCTCCCAGGATATGGAATAATTTAATCCATTACGCTGGTTGGTCCTATTATTCATCTGCTAAGATGATACCTACTAATCAGGTAAAATAGTCAATTAAAATTTTTTTTTTACTCAGTTCATAGTTTCCAACAAAATATAGATGATGCTGAAATATGTATAGGACTTCAGTCTAAAATATCTCGAAGGCTGCATCAATGAAAAGATGTCTTGATTGTTGCTTGCAGGTTTTACACATTCAAGTGGTCCTCATTTAAAAAGAAAACAACATAAACCTCAAATATGCTAGTAATTTAATCTAGTAATCAGATTTTGACATACAATACATAGTATGTTGAGATTTATGTTGTTTTCTTTTCTACCCTTGGGTATAAAAGCACTAGGACACAAAGAATGAATTTACAAAATCTGGGTTGTAAACTTTTGTTCTGAGTTTAAAATATGATGAAATCTATCTAAAGTGGCAGTGGTGCTGGTACTACTGGTGGAAAGCAAAGCTGACATCATTGAAAATCCATGGGGATTACCCATAAAAGGCTTAAATGACAATTTAAAAAAATACCAGACTATTTTCTGTATATAATTGTAATATTTATGGAATTGTCAATTGATCCATTTCAACATTCATGTAATAACAGGCCGTATTAAAGCTAAGTTCTTTTGTATTTGTTCAGTAGTCTTATTTGCAGTGAGGTCTGCTTGGATGTCCTCTTTAATCCATCTTTCTCCTGATAGTGATCTATGTAGACTATTCATTAAACTGGAAAATGTTCTGGGGTTTTGATGAAACTGTGTAACAAAACTAAGGGTTTTCCCTTGAGTGAAACATACAGTAGGCACTCAGTAAATCCCATTTTCTTTCATTTTATATGTCATGTTATCTAATTTCTGAAATGATGCTTGCATTCAAGTTTGGATCCTATATTGTATTGTCTTATAGTCACTAGGGAGTGCCACGAAATAAAGGGAACATATAGAAAAGCTTTTATCCTTGAATATTTCTGTTACTCTATCCATAGTTTTCATTAAGAACTTGTTTATAACTTTCAAAGGAAATAAAAGAAAAATTTACTCAGTGAGTAATGGAGTGGTAGAGTCACAATTGAAAGATTCTGGTAATGTTATCTTGAAGAACATAAATAATTCCATACTAAAAACCCCTCAAGTTTGGCCAAATAAATAGCTACTTTCCACTATATAGCACATTACGTCTCTTCAAACAAGGTTCTCCTGTTCTGCTTATTTCAAGGATCTTACAGTTTATAGAAATGAAGTAGCCGGTACCGCTTGGAATTTTTGGGCAGACCTCAAAAGAAGGAATCAGTCTGAAGGAAAAAGAAAAGTTTGGTTTAGTTGATCCATGATTGTATTTTGTTGTTGTTAATTTAAGAACCTATGAGCAAATGTGAAAATTGCTTCTTTCTCTATGTGAACAAATGCAATTAATTGCACTATATACTAATTTTATAAACCAATCACCATTGAGCTCTGAAAAAAAATAACCACTTCAGATCATGATTCAATATAAAGATTTTTTAAATTAAAGCAACATGTGTTTATTGAGCACCTACTTATATAGCAGATACCCTTCCAAGCCTTGTGGAGATTGCATTCTTGTGGGAGTAAGATTTATCTTGCATCTCACTCAAGATGGCTTATTACCCAACTACCTAAACAATTTCTGTAAGAATATCATCAACCAGCTAGCTTTGTAGCAGAGCCTCTGAAAAATAGCACTGAGAATTCTACATAATGTGCAGATATAGCATAATAGAAGTGACTCAATGATATGATATCTTGCTTAATAGTCTTAATGCTTTACAACAGATTTCAGGAATAAAAAGGTTGAATGATATGAAAGCCACAGATCTTATTGAACTGTGATAATAAAGAATCAAGAGTATGAGATAGGCCTCTCCACAAAATGGATTATTAGTAAGAGTAACTATATAGATATCAAGTTGAAGCCTCTCAGCATATAAAATATTTATGGAACAGCCATGAGATCTTAATCAAACTGATTTGAAAAAAAAACCCCACAGAAATAATATTTTAAAAAATGATATAGAAATAATCTTCCTGAGGGGAATGCTGATGTTCTAAAGATCAGAAATTACAGATTTTTATATAGTTTGATTTTTGCTGTTCAAAAATACATAACACTTTCTCTGGCTCCTTGGAGCCTTCTTGGCTCTCCCTATAATCTCATTCGCTGTTATTACTCCCTTTTCTGTTTTTCTTTGTACTCTTAGAAAAAACAAACAACAGCAAAAATACCGTTTGTCTCTTTGAACCCATAGAAATTCAGATGTCATTTTAAATAGCTATGTAGGTAATATATGGACATGGGAATGAAAAGTTGGAAATCTTTTAATTTAACTCATAGACATAAAAGCCAAAGTGTTACAATCAGGATCGTTAAACAGGAATCAAAGTGGAAGAATCAGACACTGAATGATTACTAAGAAAAGTTCTCCCCAGTGTTGGTATAACATTAATGAAAGATCAGGAGAGATTACTCTTTAGAAAACAAACAAACAAACAAATAATCTTTTCTTTGCATTTTTTATTCCCCAAATTGCTATATCAGTCAAACTTCAACTACTAGCCAGGTGACCTTGGACAAGTTGCTTAATATTTCTAAACTTTATTGTCCTCATCTGTAGTGTGATTTAAAAGTGTAGCCACTTCAGACGGTTGTTGTGAGAATGCATATGAAACACCTAATCTAGTGCATTGCACACACTAGGCACACAATAAAGAGAGTCATTATTATTTGTTATTCTTCTTAAGCCAGATAAGCAAAAACTTATGAGGTTACTCTGAGAAACACATCTATTCATTTGTTAAATAAATATTCATTGAACACCTACTATGTGCCGATCACTGTGGTAGGTGCTGGGAACATATATTCGTGAACAAGATAAACACGTTCTGCCCTCATGGTACTTATGGTCTGGAAGGCAACAGTGACACTAAATAAGAATTACTCAAATTACTGTATAATTACTATCATAACAAGGGCTATGAAGGAAAAGTGCAGGGGCTATAAAAGTATAAATACAGTGTGTGGAAGTGGATAACTTACTCTGAAGAGTCCCAGAAGGCTGCCCCAGGGACGTGACATTTAAACTGAGATCTAGAGTCAACAAGACAGATTTGTAGAGGTAGCACTGATAGAATACAGTGAAGTAATTCAAATGTATAAATACAACCACACAAAGATGGCATTTTAGCCGAAGACGTTTTTCTTTTAAAATGATAGAAGTAAATTTTCTAAGGGACCTTACAATTTGAAACTATTATTATAAGGTGGTATTACTAGGTAATTAAACTCAATAAGAAATCTAAGAAAATATTGTTTAGCAAAATACATTTAAATGGGTCACTTTGTTTCAAATTCAGGTGTACATTTAAAAAGCTAGAATTAAACAAATTAATCTCACCTCACTTCAGGTTTCCAAGATGTAACTTACAACATAGAAATGGATAAGGTTTTATTTGCGTTGGGGAGTTTTTTTTATTTGTTTGTATTTTTAGGCATCGCAAAGTGGAAAGAACATTGAATCTGACGTCAGGAGGTCTGGGTTCTATTTCTGACTTTTATTCGCTCACTGGGGAGCCGTAAGCAAGGCATTTAAACTCCAGCTTCCTCTCTTGTAAAAGGGGGCCTTCCTTACAAACGCCCTGCCTTACAGAAGCTTAGAGAGGAGCACTGTTAGCTCAGGAGATGACGTGATGGCACCAACTGGGTCAAAGTGTTCCTGAAACCTCATTATTCTTTCACCTAAACATCTGTTTGCTCTTTTCTGGCTTTATGACAGTAAAGGACCAGGAGTCTCATTACCTTAAGATTCACAGGAACCATGAGGGAGAAAAAAAGAAAAGATTAACAGCTTTTGGTAACAGTAATGGAACAAATAACTAATAAGAGCCAAAGTTAACTTGAGCGTGAAAAGGACATGATGGGGACTGGTATTTATCACTGCAGTTCTACTGAAGTCTTTTATCTGCTGAGTGGTGCTTGGGGTCCTTTTGTCAGAAGTAATCACACTACTATGAGAACCAACCAAACTATTCCTTATTCTCTCAGAATTTCTCTTTCTCATTCTTGCTCTTCTTCCTAAGCAACACTCTGCCTTCCCTCATTCCATATTTTATCAGTTTCCTTGTATTTTTCCTTTGTTTTCCTTGCCTTCTCCCTTGTATTCTTTTTTCCTTACTCCATTTATGGTCCCTTTTCTATTGCTTCACCCCACAATCATTGTTAAAATCCTTAATAACCAAAGCAGAAGTGCATTTCAATAAAAGCCTTAAAAATTATAACAGTTGTTATAACCACATAATACGAGAGCAAATTTGTCAACAAATTACACTGAAAGGTCATTCCTCATGTCACCTAGGACTACTTGCAAGGTTCCATTTGCAAGAAAGTAGTATCCTACCACTCACACGGTAGGATTCAATGTTTTTTAAGGAAAAAAATTTGAAGAATGGTAAGCATTGTATTTGTGCTCAGTGGAGAGGCCACTCTGAGCTAAACATATTATGCTATCATATTGTCAGATAATTTTATTGTCATTTTGCAGGTGGGCTCTTTAAATAAATTACTTGTCAATCCGTAATGGTTGTAATTATATAGACAAGAAAATAAACACAGGTAAATAAATCCAAAGGAAAAACAAAAAACAGATTGCTTTAGATTTTGTGGAACAAACCAGGGAATTTTTCAACTTCAAAACTAAGAGGTGAATTATTTTCAGTGAAATTATTTATACCCAACATTATATCTGCATATAAGATAACCAAGTATCATTATTTCAGAGATGTCACTGACACCTAAATGCTCCAGCGAGGAATTCCTCAGTGTCCCCACCATTTGTCACTATATGGTTTACTAGCCAACCGTCCTGGAACATACTAACAGAGGAGGAAAATGCTCTTTACAAATGCCAGAATTGGAGTGTGTTGGCAATCCATAAGGGTACAGTGAAACGCTCTCCAGCAGTATTCTTTTGGTTGGAATAGATTTTTAAGAATTCATGACAGTAGACAGGCTATTTGATTAAGTCAAATTCTTATGGATTGGCTAGGGTTGTTTTAAAAAGGAAGCCACTTAGAACAAATGAAGGAAGTTGTGAAACTTCTGGCTGTGTTGACTAAAGAGTCTCATTTACTCCTTTGTTACTTGATATGAGAGAGGGTTAATGAAACAGAAATTAATATAATCTGAGAACTCTTGAAATTGTTTCCATTCTCAATCCTTTGATAAAGAAAAGCTAGCATAGTGATAATAAATTGGTAGCAGGTGCATGCATAAAGGAGAAACAGAGTCTGTTTTATTAATCTTATAGAGAAACAAATATAAATAGAACCAACAAGCTTCACAAAGAGGAAAAAAAGCTTTTTTCTGATGTTCAAGTTGAAAAACAAAGTGAGAAATTTGATTCTTTGGAAGCCATCCCATATAGTTTGGGTTATAGGCTAGCCTTTCTTTAACCATCCCAGAAAAAAGCCAGAGTCCTTTCTCTGAAAGCTGGAAAAACAGGAAAAATCTGTACATATTTGAGTTTTGCCAGTGTTCAAGTCTAAATGACCTGAGGGATGGTAGGTAGCACACCCAGGATTCAATAGTTTCTAAGTAGATTGCTTCTGAAAGGTCAGCAAGGAGCCTAGGAGTTTTCCCTCTAAATGGAAGACATTAATTTAAAATGCTACTCAGGTAGGTAAGCTACAATCTTTGAAATTGGGTAGTTCATAGTGAAGTGTTTTAGTAATGAAAAAAAAGAAATTAGGAGATTTAATAAGGAAGAGTTTGACAGCTCTCGTTAGTGTTCTCTGGCCCTGGCCTGGGGATGGTGTATTATGAGCACCCTAAGTCACCTACTGAAGTAATCACCCAACAGGGAAGGGTCCATCTGGTTAGCCCAAAAGGATGAGCTTCTCCTTAACTTTATTTCTCTCTTTTACTCTGAATCTATTCTTGATGAGCAGACTTCTAGCCTAAATTTTATTTTTCAATGAGATGTTCCTGGAAGTAAAATGACCTGAACATTCCAGATTGCTTCACAAGGATCCTTTATTATAAATGAACAAATTGAACTTCTGGATTCCTCATCAGTGTCTACTGAGCTTCATTGTTAGCATGAATGAGTCCCTGGGAGTGTCTATTCTGTAGTTCAACTAATAAAAGTGAATTTCTGAATATGTTCAGTTTTAATTGATGGAGACCTCAATCAAAAGAGATTTATTTACCCTTAGAGTTTGAATCTGAAGTAAAAAACCTACCAAGTGTTCTTTTTTTACCAAATCTGTAAGTGCAACATGGATGAACAAAAACCCACATTCCTTCATATAACCTGAAAAATAGTTTGTGAAACCTTGTCATGTATAAAACTTATCTTTGTTTAAAACTATGCATAAAACTTTAAAAAAAAAAAAGTATTAATGATGGCAATTGTTGAGGCTGGGTAATGGATACATTGCGAGTTGATTATATGTCTTTCTATTTTGTGTATGTTTGAAAATTCTACAATAAAAAGTAAAACATTCTCACATTATTTGGGGGGAAATAACTTCAGCAGAACACACTGGGAAAAGAATCTCTGCCCCTTTCTGTTCCAAATTCAGTTTTCTCCCTTCCTGTCTCAAAAAAAAACCTTTATGGAATCAACACCACTGTGCTCTTAGGGAAAAAAGGAAAACTTTCTGCTCCCTTAGCTCTGCTGGAAGCTGAAGGGTGCTAGGCTACTGTGCAGTAGTGCAGAGATTTCTAGCCTTTTCCCTTCTTTCTCTGTATATTGAGCTCAAACATTACACTGTGTTTCTATGTGAATACGATTGTTAGCATTTACCAACATGTGTCTGTCTTGTTTACAAAAAGAAAAAAAAAGAAAAAATGGGGTTATAGAAGGTCAGCAAAGGGTGAGTTTGAGATGTCTGGGTGGGTTACGTGGGCATTTTGGCAACATGGCTTCTCCTTTGGCATGTTTAATTGTTATGTTTAATGGTCATTCTTGCAGTTTAAGATGACTCTTTTAGAATAAAATTCTCTCCTAATGAAAAAGAAAGTAAAACAAACAAAAAGACACATCAGGACGTTTAAAATCTATCTTCAAGAACTTTCTAAAATTGAAGTAATGTGATTTGTTTGCTGCCTGGATTTTCAGTGTATTTGTCTCCACAACAAGCAAAACTTTAGCTCAGGTTACTGGGGCAATGCTATCAGGTGTCTCTCCACCAGCTCTGCCTCTTGCTGTGTGTTCTTTCTTTTCCAGGAGGCACTAAATTTGGATCTATGTGTAACAGTTGATACTTTGGCTCAAGTTGTAATGAACCAACTCATTGCTTTTCTATGAGGGATTGATACTTGCTTGTCCCCGCTGATCATATTGAAATACATGTGAAATAGATAGGATTTTAATTTTTCTAGAGGTGTTTCCACTTTCTTGCTAAAAGAAGTAGAACTTCTCCTTGTGCGGCAAGTTCTCTGTTGCCTACTACACCAACAGGCTCTCTTGTTCAAAATTGATATACATTCTGTCTTTGGGCCAGAAACACTTTCATGTTATAGAGGTTAAGTTCTGAAATGATAATACACTGATTTAATTATTGCACAAAATTTATTATACGTTACATATAAATTTATGTATATAAATTTAATATAAAATTCTAAATATTATAAATTTAATAAATAGTACAAATAATATAATTTATAAGCAATATAAAATTATATTAAATATAGCAACAAGGCTACAAGAATTTGGTTAAGGAATCTGATCAGAAAGATATAAAGAACACTAGAGATGCCCTCAGTTTTTTTCCCTCTAAAGATTAAATCCTACATAGAGACACTTATCAGCTAATACATTTCCTTGAAAGAGATGTTCAATTGATGTTAATTTGGAAAATGTGCCTCATTTACCTCACCGTGGTATGTATTCATTTTACCTATATTTTTCTCAGTGCTTTTTGTCATTTACTTTAGTTAGTGTGTTGAATGTGTTTGTTTAAAAATTATCAAAATTTTCTTTTAACATTTAATATAGCTTTGATTGACTACTCTACTAAGATTGATTAAGATATATCTACATTAAGTTCCGTATTAAATTAAAAAAACAAAGTTAGACATTTTTAAATAACTAATAGTTTGGTTTTATCTAAATCAAGTTTGTGAATACTTTATTTTTCAGATTTTATTTGTATGTTTGACTTTGTACTGATGGAGCAACCATATATAACGTTCTCAAATCTCCCTTTCTAGAAGAAATTCAGAGAGAAAATGAAATATTCTACGGAGATTTGAATTTCATTTTTTCATTCTTTCACCTACTGAAAAATATTTTTATTAAGAGGCACTTTTCTGTAGGGAATGCTATAAATCTTTTTTATTTTTTAAATTTATTGGGGTGACAATTGTTAGTAAAATTACATAGATTTCAGGTGTACAATTCTGTATTACATCATCTATAAATCCCATTGTGTGTTCACCACCCAGAGTCAGTTCTCCTTCCATCACCATGTATTTGAACCCCCTTTACCCTCATCTCCCACCCCCACCCCCCTTACGCTCTGGTAACCACTAAACTATTGTCTGTGTCTATGAGTTTCTGTTTCTCATTTGTTTGTCTTGTTCTTTTGTTGTTTTTGGTTTATATACCACATATCAGTGAAATCACATGGTTCTCTGCTTTTTCTGTCTGACTTATTTTGCTCAGCATTACACTCTCAAGATCCATCCATGTTGTCACAAATGTTCCTGTATCATCTTTTCTTACCGCCGAATAGTAGGAATGCTATAAATCTTAATAGAAATAATGGTTTCAGCTTAAAATATTTGAGAAAATATTCCTTACGATCAGGTTACAAGATTTATCCCTTAATCTTGTAATGACTTTTATTATGATCACTATTTATCTTATTGCAGCTTATTCACTTAATACTCCTTGTCAGTTATGCAAAAACATAAAAATCGTCAAGGAAGTTTACATCTTGAATTAGAACCACATTGGACTGAATCAGACTTACATGAAAAGAAAATTTCAGAGACACAAACTTCCATCATCCACTCTGGAAAAGCAGCCACATATTTCAGTTAAGTACATGTATTCTATAGTCAAATTGTTTGGGTTGAAAACCTAGCTCTGCTTTTACTAGCCAGCTGTACAACTGTGAGTAAGTTATATTAACTCTCTCATTTCTTTATATGAAAATAATAGTACCTAGTGCCTACAATTGCTGTGAGGATGAAATAAGTCAATACATATAAAGGAGTCAGAAAAATATCTAGCTATTAGTTTTTAATAAGTAATGGTTATATTCATAATTTAATTTGTTTCAAAGATATTTGTTATGACTATATGCCAATGTATATAGCATAATGTATATATAACATTGTCATTGTATTAATATATACTAAAAAATGCTACTCCTAATATTCAGTTTATGATAAAAGTAAAATGTTTTCTTTGAAAAGTATAAAAAGCAAATAGAAGTAGAATACAATTATACCAAATTTCACCACCCATAGGCAACCATTGAGAGCATTTATACCTAGACTTTTTCCATGAATTTTAAAATGTAAAATTTAATGTCTAATGTAATAATATTTAAGTAAAAATGGATGAATTTTGTTATCTATACATCATAAAACTGCAGTTATTTTGTTAAAACTTTTAAGTTCTGAGAATAAGCAGGCATCAAATTTTGGCTAATATATAGTTTAAAAAATACATTGTCATGTGAAATAATCAGATTAGGAAAATATTTTAAAATTCCAGTTTCATATCTCATAGATTAAAAAAAAAAGTCTTGCTTATTTTCTTAATCAGTTAAACTTTCACAGCTGGCAGAAAGTGGCTTTGAGGAATTTCCCAGAATTAATTTTATGAAACTAAATGGCAACAGGTAGGTGCATATTACGTCCTGGCAGAACTGGATGTGATGTGTAAATGGATATTTTCAGTAAAATTAAGTAGAGTTTTGGTTTATGTTATTGATCCATATTCATTCCTTTATGTTATTCCTTATCTTAAAAACAATTCTATGCTTTAATCAGATTTTTGATGAATTGATTCATCACTCTTGGTACTGCATCCCTTACAATTTGGCTAGAAATGACGTGCCTTAATGCATTCCACTATGACTATACGTGTGGATAAATTCCAATGAAAATATTAGTTTTCTTGCGTTTCCCAGAGTCTGTAAAATGATTTTAAATACTTAGTAGAGGTACTGTCTTTTGGGTAGAGAGATTTTATTGTAAACAAAGCATGTTAAGATTAGATTTCCCCAAGGATCTTTCCAATCCAAAATACCACTTGTTTAAATGGCCTTATTTGTATACTAGTCTCATTAATAATTATGTCTTCATAGCTCCGTCATTGATGAAGAGATACATGGAAAAACATGAAAAATTCTAAACCCAGACAATGTAAAAGAGTACCTAAGGCATCCATAGAGATTATATCAGTGGTTGGGGACAAAACCATAAGGAAATTGGGATTTCAAAACCAATTAATTCAAAATTAATTTTGTCCAATATAAGCTTATGTTACTGGGGTGAATTTAGTCCATTTATATATATTAAAAAATAAATTGGTGTTGCTTTAGTCTCATTGTAGATATAACATATTCTCTAAAAATCTGCAATATAGAAAATTATAAAGTAAAAAAATAATAGTTTCATAATCCAATCTCCCCAAAATAACTACTGTTAATACTTTACTATATATATATATATATATATATATATATATATATATATGAGGTCCGACAATTAAGTTCAGGAACTCATCCTAGAAAAAGTGCTACATACTTCATTGCTGAATTTCAGTATGGTCACCTTTGAAGTACACCCCTTGGGAAGCTATGCACTCACACCAGCACCTAGTCCACCCTTCAAAGGAGTTTAGAACGCTTTTTCTGGAATGGCCATCAGAGCTGTCATCATATTATCCTTGATGTCCTGAGTATCATCAAAATGTCTTCCTTTCAACATTTCCTTTATCTTTGGGGAAAGAAAGAAGTCACTGGCGGCCAGATCAGGTAAGTAGGGAGGGTATTCCAATACAGTTATTTGTTTACTGGCTAAAAACTCCCTCACAGACAGTGCCCTGTGAGCTGGTGCATCGTTGTGATGCAAGTGCCATGAATTGTTGGCGAAAAGTTGTTTTTTGTCTAACTTTTTCATGCAGCCTTTTCAGCAGTTCCAAATAGTAAACTTGGTTAACTGTCCAGTTGGTACGAACTCATAATGAATAATCTCTCTGATCTCAGAAAAGGTTAGTAACATCATTGCAACAAGTTCACGAACTTAATTGTCAGACCTTGTATATAGACAAGGTCTAGATTTAAGAAGTATTGTATTTGTCATTCAAAATTATCACAATTTTTGCTAGCTCTTTCGTTGGTTAGAAAATTGACAATGTGGGCAGAAAACATTTCCAGATTCTAAGTGACGGTGGGTCATACCACAACATTTTAATCTAATAGAATTGCTTATAAAACCCCTAAAATGCCGAACTTAAAAAGTCATTAATTTTAGAAATCCGAAAAGCAAAAATCCAATTTTTTTTCAAAACATGAATTTGCTTTTTAAATCATTTATATCAGTAGAGTTTGGGACATGGTTGATGCTCCATAAAGAAGTGTGCATAGCATTTAGATAATTTATGCTAAGGAGGTGATGATTCTAAGGGACCATTCTCACAGTGAGCATTGTAAATCTTCTTTCTTTACATTTTCCTTAACTCATGTACTACAAATGTGCAAGACATTATAATGACTACACGGAAAGCCAATAATTTGTCTCTTTTTCATTTCCTAGCCCACTGCTTCTCAACTCTTTTTACATGAAGGCAAACTTGGAAACTGAGGACAATGCACAAGGCTTCTTCCCACCCTGCACTGCCTCATAGGCTGAAGACGTTGATTTCTTGGCCAACATATTAGGAAGTTGTTCCCAGGCCCTCTTCTCACTTTCTTCAAATAACATTTTTCTTCATACGCTATACTTTTTCAATTACTGACCTACACGTTTTGTTTCTATCTTATCTCTAAATGTACACAGTCTATATCCTTTGAACCACTCACCAGACTCCTCAAAGAAATGACTTTATCTGAATAAAACATCAGACTGTCAAAACCTGGATCTTGTCATGAGGAGTATTTCTCCCTTTCTGAAATCTCAAAGTTGGAGCTTTCCAGTACTTTTACCAATGCCCTTACTGTCTACCCCTTTTCTTCATATCCCTTACTTACCCGCTGGGGTTTTTTACTTATTAGAATCTGCCATGTAATGCACAGTCCTTCAAAACCTGCTCCTTTTTGTTCAGCATCAGTTATTAATAGCACCCCCAAATCCCAGACTTGAAACTTTGAAGTTAGGTTTAAAAAGTTTAAACTTCTTTTTCACTTCTTCAATCACACATTTGCTCAGTTACCTAGGCTTCATGGATTTGCTCTTGGAAGCTTTCTCACCCATTTATTCCTTTGCACTCTGCCTACTTTAGTTGTGGTTTTGTCCCAGAATTCCGTGCAAGCTTTAGAATGACACCATGCCTTCAGTCTCTCCCTAGATTGCCAAGTGTTTCTTTAGGTATTACGATAGCTAATACCTCCTCTCCATGCTAGATTTTAAACATTAAATAATCACACCTATGACTGGTTTATTTATCTTTCAGGATTAGGATTTAAAAGATAAATTGAATTACAGTAAGGTAGGAACTTTTTAAGAACTGGCACTTTATAGTTTATTGGGTGCAACTGTAAAAGCTCGCCACAGCCATGCCCTCTTGTAATTAAAAGTTTCTGTTATTTTTGAAGTACTGTAGGAGGATTCTGAGTCATGCATTGGATAATAAAATGTTAGAGCAAACATTTATACACTTAGGTAAGTACTGTTTTTAGATGGAATATTCTTACAAAATCTTCCTGCTAAATCAGTGAATCTTTTGATCTACTTTCTTTTCATACTTCAGCTCTTTGTGCACTGGTTATGATAAAGTGAAGCTTTTAATATGGTTTTCTTTGTGGCGAGTGCCTCATTGTTCAGCCTGTAGAGGAGGCTGAGGACACTGATGTGATTTCCCAATGGATTAGCTATCTTCCTGCTAATCTGTAGTCACAGAATGTCCTTCGCAACATGGCCAACCACTTTATAAATGTTAGTCACAAGGGAGCAAGAAGAGGCGAGTCAGAATGGCTCAGTGGCAATTCATTCTAAAACAAGTTAAGGCACATGCCCTACCAGAAACGGTTCAGGAGTTTCGTCCTATCTCATAGGCAAGTAACTCAGCATTTATTGAATTTCCGTAATTTGCTGCAGATTCTACCTCTGTGGCCTACATAAGTGTTAGTTGCTATAGCTTTCCATCTTCTTTCTCTGGTGTTTAAAGCTGGATGGCTTATTGCATTTACTGAAAGGCAGTGGTGTTGAGATGAAAAGGACATGGTTTTTGGAGACAGATCCTCTGCTCTATTTCTGTCACTAATGAGTTGTGTGCCCTTGGTGAAATTTCTTAATCTCCAAGTTTCTCTTTCTTCCTTTGAAAAAAATACCTTCCTTATATCATTGTAAGAATTAAATAATATACGTAAATCACCAAGAACATAGTACCTGCATAATGAATATTAAAGTTCTGTACTTGTTTTTTGTGATATATAAATAAATCTAATAAATTGGTTAGGAAATTTTCATAGGGCAACCATTTACTTAACATCTACTTGTTGCCAAGCATGATGAAAGGTGATATATACACACACACACACACACACACACACACACACACACATACACTTCATATATATTCATATATTATTCATATATATACACTTTCTATATACATATACTTCATATATACATTCACATATATATACTTCATATATATATTCATATACATATGTGTATATATATATAATTTCTATTCCTCGTGATAACCTCAAAAGGTTATTTATAATTATTATTTCCTTTAAGATGAGAGAACTGAGATAAGTTGTTGCTGAGATGCATGGTTTTCACCTAAGCATGAAACACAGTAAATTGAGGATATAGGGGTATTTCTAACGAAGTGGTTTTTAAGTATTGTAGTTTAATAATTACCTGGGGGGTGTGGTGAGGGAAGGAAGTGTTTATTAAAAAGACAGATTCCTGGGACCTATCTGCAAGGATCCTGGGTCTGGGTTGGACCCAGGAAAATGCAATTTTTACAAGCTGCCCATGTCATTTTGATGCAGTTGGTTCTTTGGAGGACACTTGGATGACTATCAGACAATGCATCACATCTTAATTTGGTTCATTTACTCTATACCTCAGGCTTTAAACTGTGGTAGGAGAAGGAGGTGAACTCAGAGCCAGGCTAGCATCTGTGGGCTAAAATTGAATTTGCATAAGTAAGCAACACTCCTCTCACTCTCAAGTCTTCTTCATCACCTCAAGATACTTATGTCTGGTGATACCTTCATATGCCACCTGTAGTTATTGACCTTTAGTCAACCTTTGTTGATACAGGCTTAAATGAACTGTATCAGCAGCAAATTTGTCTTATTGTAAGGACTATCACACTGTCCAGCACATGGTAGGTATTTGTAAATGGCAGCTATTGTTATTATTTACTTAATTTTGGGGTGAGATGTCAAACATGATAACATATATTAAAGCACTTTGTAAATCAGCTCTCACATTAGGAAATCCTTCCCTCCAACATAAACTTTTGAAGAATGTGATGAAAGATGTGGACCAGCGCTATTCAATAAAAATATAATGCTAGTCACATAGGTAATTTTAAATTTATTACTCTCCACATAAAAAAGGCAAAATTAATTTTAATAATGTATTTGACTAAATATAAAGACTTTATCACTCCAACATGAGGTCAATATAAAATTATTAATGAGGTATTTTATATTTTTCACATTGAGTCTTTGAAATCCATTATTTCACTTCTATCATATGTCAATTTAGCAGTAAATTTTCAATGGTAAAGTGAAATCTATTCTTACCTAAACAATAAAGTTGTGTTTAATGGAAATAGGTTACCCTGGTTCAGTTCTTAAATTCAAATTAAACTTATGTAAAACCAAAAAAAAAAAAAAAAATCAATGGCTCGGTCCCTGTAGCCAAATTTCAAAAGTTCAATAGCCACACGTGGTTACCCTTTTTGACACAGCAGTTTTGGACCTTCTCTAGAATTTTGTTTGTACTTCTAAGGGATTCATGGACCCCATGAAGTTCATTCTTGCTTTACATGTCCCTTGGTTAAAAATTGTCCTTTTCACATTTCATATATAAGCCAACTCAATTTAAAGAAGTCAAGTTACTTTCCGTATGTTCACTAAACATTAGTCAAGTTTATTTATGAATACATTTCTTGGGCAACTTTATTGAAACTGGACTATTGAAATGGACTATTATTGATTTGGCGGTAGAAAAATAAGCTTAGGATATAGTGGTTGAACCACTTTGGGCAGTTGTTCTTTATCACTGTCTTCTGTTGTGATCACAGGATTTAACTTCTAGATATTAAAGTTACTAATTTCCCCTTCCTGACAAGCAAATTTCAGGGTTTGCATTTCTCAGGACCTATAAATCTCTCTCAAGAAAACAGGCAATAGCTACTGAACTTGCCTGGATAGGGATTTATCGAAAGCTCCCTTCTCTTTTTAGCCAGAGCAACTGCTTTCCAATCCAAAGTTTCTGGAGAGAGAAATGCATCCACCGCAAAAGAGACGCGCGGAGCAGACCTTTGCCCGGTAAGCGCTCGAAAACCCCTAAGACTACTCCCACCGAAACTCGGTAGCGCCAGCGTTTTTCCGTAGCGTGTTCCGCCCGCCCCCGCATGCCCGAGCGCTGGCAACTCCAAGGCGTTCTCTGCCGGCGCCGAGCCGCCTGGCCCGGCCCAGGGGTGTGGCCGGGAGCGGAGAGGGCGTGCCCGGGCTCGGGGGCGGGGCCGGGAGAGCTAGGAGGCGGAAGTTCCCGCGGGCTGGGAGGTCGGCGTACGCACCGCGAATCACTTGTCAGCGCTCGTTTGAGGCGGACGCAGCGCGGTGCCGGACCCGAGGTGAGTGGCCTCCAGCTGGGGATGCGCGTCTCTGGTCCGCAGTACGGAGGATGGAAAGAAGCGGTTGCCGTCCGCCGAGCGCGAGGGGATCCCAGCTGGGGAGGAGGTGGGGGCGCGCCTAGTGCGGGGGTGGCTTCTCAGGTGCTTTCTGGACGCGGAGCGGCGGAGGTGGGAGAGCGGCGTGGGAAGAGGAGCGCCCGGGAAAGGGCGGAGTGGGAGTGGACCCGGGCACTGGAAGTTCCCGGAGCCCCGGCCGACCGGGACGAGCGAGGCGGAGGCAGGGACACGGGAGCGGGGCGTCCGGGGTGGCGAGGGCGGGCGCTGACAGGCCCCCGGGCGCCCTGCACCGACCCACCGGCCGGCTCAGGGCGTCGCCGGGCACCCACCTTGGCGTCCGGGTCCATCCAGGTCTTGCGGGAATCTCTTGGAGGTGTGGGGAGGAAGCGGGACTACACAGGAATGGCGGGTTAGTTTTTGCTTTCACGCTACTGGGAAGCATTTATTTCCACCCAAATATTTAGGATTGTGTAACCTGTTTGGGGAACATTTCCGTGCGTCCGGAAATAAAGCTGGTTTAAAAAAACAAATCTGTAGTGAGCGCCAGATGTATTAACGACTTGGGTGCTTGTTGGGGCATTTATAAGACTGTGCCCTCAGTGCGTTTGACAATTAGTGGAAAAAGGAAGGGCGTGTGGCCAAGGGCAGAACTTGGACAGAAAAATCGTGGCTGCGGTGGGCAGGGCAGGTCTAGGGTGTGATCGCCAGATCCTATCCCAAGTCCGCCTTCCTGACCGTGAGGACGTCGGAACCCGCCTGCCACGGAAACAGCCGGCTCGGGAGCCTTATTTGGCAAACAGGGCTTAGGCGTGAACATCTGCTGGAAAACTGTCTCGTCGGCTGCTAGTAGTATCGTCCTGTGCCTGTGGCCTTAGTTCTTCAGCTCTACCTCCGCTGTCTCTCATTCTGGGGAAAAAGAGCATCTCAAGATACCGCTCTTTAATTTCAGACCGTTTCTGTTACCCTGAGCATTTATTTCATCAAGGGTTCTTTCCCCATTCTCACCCACCAAAGAATCTGGGATAGGAGTGTGGGAACTAACCAAGCTTCCTTCCCAAGTTAAAGCGAAGACATTGTTTGAACTTTCCCTAAGAGAAACTCCAGAACTAGACAGAAGTTCCAACATTTTCTACGTGTTTGAAAGCAGAGTAGGCTTCACTGTTTCCTGCCTGCTTGTTATTTTAGGCAGAGTTTGGTCACTGGTAATCAAATGGAGGAGACCAGGAAAAGGCCAATAATATTACCATTGCTTAGGGATCAGAATACTTAAGGCAAATGAAGTTAGCAGAGGGAGAATGCTAGAAATGAAACGACATTGACTGGAAATGAAATGACACAGTGGTTGTGTAGTGTGGCTATGACCTTGCCAGTGCTAGAGATTTTCATAGCAAATGGGAGAAGTCAGGAAGGGAACTTCCAAGTAAAGGGCAAGTTGCATGTATACGCATTGATACATAAATGCATTTTCTTGTAGGGAACAATGGAGCCAGAAGTTGAGCCTAACTTTCACATACTTCTCTTAACAAAAGTTAAAGATTAAAGGGGGGGGGGAAGGGGCAGGTTGTGTGTGGTATATCTGTTGGCTTTATACACTTCTGATTTGTCTGGTGTGCCAATATGAAAACAGTCTTTCTCTGCTAGTTCTATGAAACTCTTTTATTATGGCGGGAAGACAAATTATATATGGCCCCTTATTACTTCCTTACTGTTTGTTTTTCACGTTATCTATTAGGTTGGTGCAAAAGTAATTTTGCGGTTTTTGCAATTTTTAACCTTTTAAACCGCAATTACTTTTGCACCAGCCTAATAACAGTTTGACTTCTGTCTTGGCCTTGAGTCTTGCCTAGTGCCCTGTGCCTATTACATCAGTAGTGCAGTAATGTGCTAATTGCTTAGCAGTTGAGTATACTACCATGCCAGAGGGAAAGCTCGTTTAGTTTCCAGATAGATGCCATGAAGATATTCACTGATTTAATTTTTATTTAAGAACCAGACTTAGTTGAAAGTTTGGCTCATTTTCCTCTTATGAAAAGATGGAATCTGTTTGCTTTTAATATACCCAGTGGTTCGGATATCTACATGTGCCACTTTCAATTTTGATGTGATGGGATAGAAATTTTGCATGGGTTAAAAAATGGGAAAATATTGTAAGACAGGTAATATAAGGTGATAATTTGGTCGAACAGCATAGATTTTCCAAGGAAGTGTGTCTTAAGCAGCTTTTTTTTTTAAAGTTTTAAAATTATATTAAATTATACATCTATTATATTTAAAATATTTTTAAAGAGGGAAATCTGTTTCTTAGTATTACATTTTAGGAAATCTCCATTCTTCCCATTCTCTCACTGACATATAACCACCATAATAACCAGTACCAAACTCCATGTCATACTTTTTTCTTTAGTTTTTTATTTTGTAAAAGTACTACTGTGAGAGTCATGATGAGTCCACTTACAGCAAAACACACAAGAATGCGAGTACTGAAGTGCTGGTTCTTTTCTAAAGCTCCAATTCCCCTTTATGCATTTAAGATTAGCTATTAGGTTGGTGCAAAAGTAATTGCGGTTTAAAAGGTTAATAATTGCAAAAACCGCAATTACTTTTGCACCAACCTAATAATATACTATTCTCTCAGTCAGTTTTAACGTGTGGTCAGTTTTCACGCTCTCCTTTGCCTGATGAAGTGTATGTATGAACAGAAAACAGGTTCTGACTGAAGTATCACTGTGCTGGGGTATTACCTGTTATTGCCTGTCTGAAGAAAAAGTAAATATTTAAGTGTGGAAAATATCACCTCCCTATAAAAGGATATACAAGTTATAGTTTATGATTGGAGAGAATAATTCTGTGCATTAGAAACAATTCATTTTAAAGAATTTAGTATTTGGAAAACAGAAATGAGGATGTATGAATTTGCAGCCCTTTTTATATGTTAGTGTAATTTAGAATTTAAGGAAGTAAAATTGAAGGATCTTGTTAACTGCAGGCAAAAGAATACATGAGGTAACAGAAAGGAGAAAATCATTTTGAATGAAACCTGAAATAAGATCTTGTTCTTCAGTGTATAACAAAATATTGTAAAGTACTTTGAGTTAAAGTTTGTATGTAAGATGCCACAAATTGTAGCACGCTGTAAAACTGATCAAGTGTCTAGGAATATATTCTGATGTGGAATTTTTAGACTATGGAAATTGGCGTGAGTTTAGAAATTGTATATTAGCTCATAAATACCTTTTCTTAGACTGAAATGAGAACTTAATATAGACTTATCCTCTATATCCTCTCATGCCCCCTAAAACAAAATACTGAATATAATTTAGTTGGATTTATATTAAATACATTTAAATATGTAATAAGGCTTCAGATAAACATTTTTTTAACCATCTGATTTTCTTTCACAGTTTCTTTCACGTTCTGGGATTGGACTTGGAGTCATTAGAACCATGAGCAACTACAGTGTATCCTTGGTTGGCCCAGCTCCTTGGGGTTTCCGGCTGCAAGGTGGCAAGGATTTCAACATGCCTTTGACAATCTCTAGTGTAAGCACACTTTACAGATTTTATTACAGATGTTCATTCAATGCTTAGTCCTGGGAACTTAAGGACTGATTCTCTGATGACCTGTTCTCTTACTTATTACAATTGCTTATGAGATTTGATCTCAGCAAACTTAGTTACCTGCAATAAAGGATATGGAGGGAGAGAATTTAGCAAGGATAATTAATTTCAATTATGTTTATTTTCATTTTTCCTTCATCTCATTCAAAATAAAACAGAAAGCATTTAGGGGCAGCCGGTTAGCTCAGTTGGTTACAGCGTGGTGCTAATAACACCAAGGTCACCAGTTCGATCCCCGCATGGGCCGTGGTGAGCTTAAAATAACAACAACAACAACAACAACAACAGAAAGTATTTAACCAGGGGCAGACTCCAGATCTTTGAACTGTCACTAATTTGAGGAATTCTCTGGGACTTAGTTCCTTCATATGTAATATTAGAAAGTCCCACTATGGGATTGCCATGGTCTCTTTCAGTTCCAAACTTGTTTATTAAAAAGTGTTGATCAGTATTAATAAAATGACAGTTTTTGGTGTTATTTCCTCAGCTCACTTTCTGGGGAAAGTGGTAGCCAACAGTACAATGGCCAAAAGCTACTTACCTTTGAAGAGGAAGTGAAGGGCTTAGATCTCCAACTAGATAGTCTATGAATAATTGAGATTTGGCTGTTTACCTCATTATGGATTTAGTTTGAATGGATTCTGTGTATATATTTTAAGGATATGTCTTCATGGTGGTAATGAGGGGAGTAATTATAGCTTTCAATTAGTGGGCTTGACTGTGTGTCAGGCAGTGTTTCACTTTCATCAGCAATAGATAAGTAACTGTTGCTATTAATTACTTGTATAACTTTCCAGAGGCTTTTTTTTTTTTCTCTTCAAATAACCATGAGCATCTACTCCCCTTTTATTTGTATGGTAGCATATTATACACACTGATCCATAACTTGCTATTTTCTCAATAATTTGACATGGAGAACTTTCCCTATTAATATATAAAGAGCTTTTTGTTTGGTTAAAAAACAACTGTGTAGAATTCTTTTGTAGGGAAGTAACATTTAACCAGTTCTCTGTTGGAAAACATTTATGTTGTTTCCAATATGGCTGTTACAAACAGTGCTGCAGTGTATACCATATATACATTATATATATATATATATATAACAGACACATGGGATCTGACAGTTAAGTTCGTGAACTCATTTTAGAAAAAGTGCTACATACCTCATTGCTGAGTATCGCTACGGTCACCTTTTGTGACCAGTGTTTACTGGCTAAAAACTCCCTCATAGACAGTGTCATGTGAGCTGGTGCATTATCGTGATGCAAGAGCCATGAATTGTTGGCGAAAAATTCAGGTCATCTAACTTTTTCATGCAGCCTTTTCAGCACTTCTCAGTAGTCAACTTGGTTAACTGTCCAGTTGGTACAAATTCATAATGAATACTCCCTCTGATAACCAAAAAAGGTTAGCAACATCGTTGAATCAAGTTTGCGAACTTAATTGTCAGACCTTGTGTGTGTGTGTGTATATGTAAAATTTTGATAGGTTGTGCCAATTCACACTTTTGTGCCTATTCCCCCTCGCCCCCCACAGCCTTACCCGGAAATTTTGGGATTTTTGCCAATTGCTTTGCATGCATCATCTCACTTAATTCTACTACCAATCTGTGAAATAATGGCATTATTCCCATTGTACAGAGCTCATAGTTGGTGTAGAAGAACTGGCTTTCACGTAGTTGTGTTATGTTGCCTCCCTAATAAACTTTAACACTTAAGTAGATTGTTTCTATAATCAGATATTTAGAAGACTATTGTTTAATTATGTATGTATATATGTATAAATATGTATATATACACCAATTCTTACAGTGTATATCCAACTTGACTTTGAAAGATTAAACATAAGTTTGTAACACTTACATATCTCTGTTAAAATACTGCAAATCCCAGCTTACTAATGATGTTTTTTTGGCTGTGGATTTCAAAATAGTTACCAATTCCTGTTTCTTGGCTGGGATTTTCAAATAGCTATAATTAATCACTAATACCTGTCTTGATTTCAGTTTTTCAGATTTTATGAGGAAATACATATATGTAATCCAGCTTGCAAGTTTTCAGACTTTTTGTGGTTGGATGACATTTTAAATGTAAAGCATCCATGTGAAAACTTGTCTTGTGATTTATTCCTATTTGAGTGAGGCAGTATTTTATTTTTTTTATCCTACTGAAGATTGATTATGAAGAAAGGAACAGTATTTGATTATCTGTTTTTATATTCTGTTAACATTATTTTATATAAAGCATGACTTGTCTTACTTTGTAATAATGGACAAAAAAAACTTATTCAATTAAAATACTTCCATTTTTGCTGGAAAAAAGTCCAGAAATAAATTGATGCCTAAATGAAACAAACTTAATCATATTGTTTGGTCATAGAAATGCAAATGGTATGTAAATATGTGGTACCAGGACTTTTACAAAGTTTTCTGTGCTTCAGTTCCCTGGCAGCCCGTTTGAGGCCTCGCTCCATGTTGTGATGCTGATAAAACAGAACACTGTGTACATACATCCATGCCCTCCCCTGGCACAGAAGAAATGCTTTCCTTGTGTAGACAGAGTGCTAATTAAAGGATTTTGAACATACTGATTAAAAGAAACTACCCGTAACAAAGCTGCTGAGTTATTTCTGTTCTCTTACAAAAGTCTCTGCCATCTCTTGTGACCTTTTTGGGCCTTGTGCAGTGGGGCATGCAATTCATTCTGGACTCCAGAGGATGGGGGGGAGGGGGAGGAGGGAGGGGAATGTTGGCTCAACTGAGCTGCTAGGCTGTTGGCCTTTCATTGTAGTTATTTTTAACCCCTTGTGTGGTTCAAACATGCCTAGTAACATTGCCTAATAAAGATGTGTGCCTAGTAGCTAATTTATATTGCTGTGGTAAGATTATTAATGTAATACTTAATTAGTTCTCTGGCTGTATTTATTCTGCCTTAATTATGTAAAATTATTGGGATATATTTCAGAGGTCACCAGATTAGTTAATAGTATCAGAAGCAATTAAAACCTGAAAGCATGCCTTATAACATGTAATTTAGTGATTCTTTTATTTTAATAGTCTGTGTGAAATTCTTAGCAAGGCCTGGCACATATTATTCTCTCACTTGTTTTACAATAATATTATTATCAAATTAAAAAAACGTATTTAGAGACTTGAGATACCAAATCTCCATAATTGTAGGGGACATAGCAGTTACAAATATATATATATATATATATGTATATGTATATGTGTGTGTGTATATATATATATATATACACATATATATCTATATACATATATATATGTATTTTACTTACAGTCTTTGGAATTGAAAAGAAATCACAAGTTTGTGCTTAGTTAGGAAGCTGCATCTTTCTGTTCAGAGTTCAAAAGTATACAATTTTTCCTCTGGTCAGGTATTATGTTGAACTCAAAAGGGTTATTTATGTTCCCTTATAACATTGGAACTCTGTGATATCAAATGTATTTGAGATAAATAAGCCGTTGGCTGGGACTTGAACATCCTGTTTTCTTGAAATTTTATTGTTACCAGCATATGAATATGCTGAATATGACTTGTATCGTAAAGCATACAGACTATAAAATTTTAACATTTCACTCAAATTTGTTCATCACCTACATTGTATGAATTTTGCATTCTTTTTTGGTAGGTTTATTTCTAATACAAGATTAGTAATTCCTGCAAACTTGAAATGATTCTCGGATTGCTGTAGCTGCATGATCACGTGTCATTGTCTTCAGGTTCCTGTTCTTAAAAGGGAGTGTTGGCTACAGGAGTTTGCAGGCTCTTTTTATCTTGGAAGGATGTATTTATGGAATTGCCTTGAAGCCATGGAATGTGGGGATGGGTTTCATAGTAGCTGTGTGGGTTTGTTGGTCTTTGCCAGTATATTTTATAAGAAACAGGAGACTTGTTTCACAATTCAAGGCCGTATTTTTGCAAGTTGATGTTTCTCATGATGGAATTACAGGAAGGATAATATATTTGTGGATAACATCTTTTAAATACAGTATCCTAAAGTTGAAGTACTCTGCTATGTTATTTTCTGATGTGTGATATTAAAAGTTTCTTAGGTTTTTTCCTTAAATGCCAATAGTTGGATTTCCTGAAGTTGATGCCCCATTTCTCAATAAACACACGTACCATGTTTCTTTAGCAGATAAGGAAATCAGACATTTTAATAACCAGATAATAACTTTGATTCTCAAGAGTTAGGAGAGGATCAGTTGTTACCAACTTAGACAAGATTTTATTTTTATTTATTTTTTATTTTTATTTATTTTATTTTAAATTTTTTATTGGGGAACAGTGTGTTTCTCCAGGGCCCATCAGCGCCAAGTCGTTGTCCTTTAATCTAGTTGTGGAGGGCGCAGCTCAGCTCCAAGTCCAGTCACCGTTTTCAATCTTTAGTTGCAGGGGGCACAGCCCACCATCCCAGGTGGGATTGAACTGGCAACCCCGTTGTCCAGAGCTCGTGCTCTAACCAACTGAGCCATCAGCCACCCCACCGGCAGCTCAGCAACAGCTCGTTGTCTTCAATCTAGTTGTGGAGGGCACAGCTCACTGGCCCATGTGGGAATTGAACAAGCAACCCTGTTGTTCAGAGCTCACACACTAACCAACTGAGCCATCTGGCCATCCCTTAGATAAGATTTTAGTTGGATTTGAAAAGCAGAAGCTATTTATTATTTCCTGGAGTATGGAGCCGTTTGGGAGTATAACAGAACAGAGAAAGATAGAGCTGTGAAACACTTTGCTGTGAATTCATTTATTCAGCAGTTAAAAGAATACTTCCTAGAAGCCATTGAAGAAGATACAGAGTATTGGGAGTGAAAAGCTTGTGGAGAAAAGCAATGAGTACCGTACTAGACAGTGTCATGAGACCTGTCTATTACAAGACAGTGTTTGATGAAATGGCAAAGATATAGATAAGTGTTTCTCAGTTTCAGTGGGCATATATCTTTTGTATTCATGGGGATCAGCTTCTGACAGGAGAAATTAATTGAACTGGTCTTTGAAGAATGAAATTTGAACACCTCAAAGTCAACATTTCTCTGTGTTGGTTTTGGTGCCAAGTGAAGATGAAGACTTTTCTTGCCATTGGTTGACTCTGAGCGAAGCCATGAATATAGTTGAGTCATTCTCCAGATGGACCAGCTGCAGAGTTTCCCTTCTGCAGGAGGATAGAAAGAGACTTTCTGTCTTCTCCAGCCGAAATGGGATTACCATCCTACCTGCAATAAATGGGCTCATTGTTAATTTTAAGCTGTTGAGTATTTTTCTTTTACATTCCCTCCCAACTACCCTGTCATTATGCCAAGACGGAACGTTAATAATTTAGTTTGTATAACTGCATAATATATATTTCACATGTATGCTCATTCTCTGCATATAAAATACTAATTCCCTTTTGTGTGGGGGCTTAGAGACCTGTCTTTTCCCATGTGGCAGTTTTCTATCATTGTGGTCACATGGGGCAAGAATGTCCAGGTAATTCTGAAGATGTTTTTCTGGTCTGTTATTTGTAAAGAAATGAAAATCTTATCAGTATGTTGTTGTAAATTAATAGTTTTAGAAAAAAGGGCTTGCATTTTTAAATTTTAATGAATGTTGATCATTTTGGAAAGTTATTGGTTAAAATCAGAGGAATTTTACTGCTTTGCAGGTCTTTGGTATCTGATGAAGGAAACAATATTGTAGAGATTGGGTAACGTAAGAATAGCACTTTAGATCTAAGTAAAGGAGATTTTCATAAAACCTCTTTACCTCCTCATGAGTTAAGTCTAGTATTTACTTACTAAAACTGTGTATACTGAAGCCTGTAGACTTACTGTCAGTTATTTTTGAGAACTTGCAAGGCAGAGAGCTTTTCTTTATGATGGTTGTTGGCCAGGCTGCAGTGTGAATGTACAGTTAACCAGGCGTCTTTGTCCGAAACATCCTGTTTTCAGTAGTTCTTACACAGGTTCCCAGAGGCTTTAGTCATGGCCTTTCTCCCAGTTACAGCAGCATGGAGGTAGAATCTGATAGGACTTAATCTAGAAGCAAACATTGCTCTGGACAGGGAAGGGTTGTTTCTTTGGCATCTCATAAGGGATAATTATGTTTCAACTTTAGCAGGTGAGACTCTAGGTCTTTACTTAAAATTTTAAGGTGTAGAAATAATGAGTATATGATATAAAACTTGGCCAGACAGTATCCTAGCATATGAAATGTTAACATATGTATGCATTTGCAAATAAATGATATAATAATGGAAATGCAAAGCGAAAACACTAGTTTAGGCAACTAATGAGCAGTGATCTTGGTGACCCCTAATTTAGGTATGTTAGATGCAGGGACATTGTATCATGTAAGCTGGGGAACATAAGGTTGGTGTTTTTAAATTGCAGAGTGGAAAAATCACTTTTCTAGCGTAGGTACTCTGTTTTTATTACGGTTTTTTTTTGGGGGGGGTAATAAAATATGAATGGATAGAATAGATAATATTGAATGAGTGTATAAAGTTGGTTTTGGAAGAATTTTTGTCATAATGTTAAAACGGAATCTCTCAAATCTTATGGTCACTTTCCCCATCTTCTTTCACCTTACTTTTTTTCTTTCTGTTGCATAAGTGGAGTTATCTACCCTTCTGTAAATATTCAGATTTCTTTTATAGCTGATGTTATGTTGTTGCCCATTTTATGTGACAATTACTGGAACAAAGTTCATCAACCTCTGGCGTTTAGTACTCCCAGCAAGGCTAAGTAAGCAATTGCAGCAGATGTCCTGATAGACCTAAATGGAGGAGAGTAAGATGAACTGGGAAAGTTGACAGAAGGGAATGAAGCACAGCAAGTTAGGTAGAAGGAGAAAAGAAAGAGGCAATTTTTGAAAAGCCAAAATGAGAACAGTTCTTTATTGGGACAATTAAAGGACAGTCAAATATAGGACAGTCATTGTACTTCAGAAATCTTTTTAACCCTTCCCCCTTCCCCCTTTTAAAGTTGATTAATTTATGCTTTTTTATTTTTTATTTTTTTTAGATTTTATTGGGGAAGGGGAACAGGACTTTATTGGGGAACAGTGTGTACTTCCAGGACTTTTTTCCAAGGCAAGTTGCTGTCTTTTCAGTCTTAGTTGTGGAGGGCGCAGCACAGCTCCAGGTCCAGTTGCCAGTGCTAGTTGCAGGGGGCACTGCTCACCATTCCTTATGGGAGTCGAACCGGCACCCTTGTGGTTGAGAGGATGTGCTCCAACCAACTGAGCCATCTAGGCGCTCAGCGGCAGCTCAGCTCAAGGTACCGTGTTCAATCTTAGTTGCAGGGGACAGAGCCCACCATCCCTTGCAGGACTTGAGGAATTGAACTGGCAGCCTTGTGGTTGAGAGCCCACTGGCCCATGTGGGACTCGAACCTGCAGGCTTCGGAGTTAGGAGCACGGAGCTCTAACCGCCTGAGCCACCGGGCCGGCCGTATGCTTTTCTTTAGGTATGACATTCATATGGTTTGAAATTCAAATATACAGTAGGGTTCATAGGAAAGAGTGTCCTGTTGCCCTCCATTCATTTCCTCTCCCGGGAAGCAACAAGTGTTAGTAGCTTCTTGTGTATACTTTGACAGAGAATCTATACAGATATCTGTAAATACGTATATATCCTCACCACTCCCCTTTTCAACACAAATAATATCCTTAAAAAACTACTTATTTTTTGGCATTTGCACTTAACCCCAAATCAGTAAATATATCATCATTCTTTTTGTACATCTGCATTGTTTGGATTTAATCATGATTTATTTAACCAGTTTATATTGATGGACAATTAGGTTGTTTCTAGTCTTTTTCTTTTGGTGACACTGCAGTGTAATTTTTGTGTGCGTGCACACACCCACTCTTTTTTTTTTTTTGCTTGTATATGAACATTTCTGTCAGATAAATTCCTAGAAATGGAATTGCTCAAAGGGATGTATGCATTTGTGATTTTGATTGATATTGCCAAATATCTCTATAGAGACACTCCTACCCACGCTATGAGAATGCTGGTTTCCTCATACCTGTGCTGGCATGCATTTCAATAGACGTTGGTCTTTTCCAATCAGATGGGCCTCTGTTCTACCTTTCTCCTTTTTACAGGGCTTATCACAGGTGTTCTGCTAAGTGCTCTATGTTTTTGAGTAATTTATTGTTTTCTATTTTGCATGACAATATATGAAATAAAAACATGCTAGTCTTCTTTAAGTGGGTTTTATTAGATTCTAGAGATGCTATAATATTATTTGAATTTTTTCCAGAGCTTTGGTTAATAGTTATCTCTCTCATTTGTTTCTAATTTCTAAACAGATATCCTCTCTCGGATATCCTCTCTCTGTTAATGTATTCCAATTACATGGCGAAATGCTTTTTTTTTTTTTTGGTGCAACAGTTTTTGGCATAGTGCCCTGTCATAGACTTTCTGAAAAATTAAGCAAATTACATTTAATAGATTTAAGGTTGTTACCTTCGGAGTTTCTTCAGTAGCTTGATACATACAGTGTGTAATTTAGAATCGCACTCTTCTCCAGCTCCCTTTCAGTGCTGTGACAAGGAGACTGCCCATAATGAAGTGTTCTGCATATTCCTGAGGCACAGTGAAATTCACCCTTAGGAACCTCACTGTTTCCCTATCAGCCTTTATTAGCTTAACTGCAGTCACAAAGGGTTATAGAGTGTTCCATAGCATAGTGAGTCAAGCATTCTGAAAGCATACTAAGGTGTGGCACAATACAGTTTGTTCATTCTACTTGGGTGTAAGCGGCAGAGTGTATATGTTGGTAACTTTGGTGACAAAAACAGTAAGGATGCCAGGGATATTTGTATTTTATGCGCTTAATGATGGGGGAAGGCGAACGTTCCTTTAGTGTGTTGCTGTAAATTTTTTAATGTGATGAGAGGAGTTTGGAACTAAATAAGAATTTGCACCATTTGTTGTTTGAATTCTGTGACTTCTTAAACATTTTTTTCCCAGGATCCAAAAATTGATTTAACAATGGCCACTGTTCATAGTAATTGTCTTGGGTAAATTTCAAAAAGAGGAAGTGTTATTTTAATGACATTAACAATTGAATGCCATTTTCAATTATTTCTTCAGGGATTTAGGTCCTGTGACTTGGTTCCATTGAGGATCCAATTATTGGTCCAGTATTACTCAAATGATTTTTGAGATAGTAACTGTTAGAGAAGGTAAAATTTAAAAATTTAGTAAGATTGTGTAATGCTAGCCAAAGGGATTGTGGATATGTTCTGAAAGTATTTTTCTTTTTGAGAAAAGATACTGCAGGACAAATGTCCATTAGAACACAAACTTTATCCCTTGACTAGGAAGCCTTATAAATATTCTGGAGGAAGAAGTTTATATGTAAATACAAATGTTGTTACACATGTAATTTTCATGATTTTGAACATTCTCTTGAAATATCTCTACCCTGCTAACTTCCAAATAGTCTACAAATGGTTCTTTTGATTTTTTTATACCATGCATTTCTCTTTATATGTACCTTTATTCGTTGTGGAAGATTCTAGTTAGTTGGTATCCAATTTTCAGAGTGATACTTTGATATTTTGGCAGACAAAGGTGTTCCCAGATTTTGTCAATGGCTTTTCCCCTCGTTAGGCTGGTTCCTCGTCTTCAGGCTGGCACCTTGCCTAGGCAGGAATTCTTTTTTTCTGATTTTTTTTATTTTTATTAAATTTATTGGGGGTGACAATTGTTAGTAAAATTATATAGATTTCAGGTGTACAATTCTGTATTACATCATCTATAAATCCCATTGTGTGTTCATCACCCAGAGTCAGTTCTCCTTCCATCACCATATATTTGATCCCCCTTACCTTCATCTCCCACCCCCCACCCCTCTTACCCTCTGGTAACCACTGAACTATTGTCTGTGTCTATGAGTTTCTGTTTCTCATTTGTTTGTCTTGTTCTTTTATTGTTTCTGGTTTATATACCACATATCAGTGAAATCACATGGTTTTCTCAGGAATTCTAAAATCCTATATTTAATGCATTACAGCCCTGTTTAAGAACTATAAGGGCTTCTGTTATCCACTGAATTATTGCTTAACTCCTCTGCTGGCAGTGGGGCTGCATGTATAAGTGGGCCTATTTAATGTAACTGAGTTTGTAGTCCAGAATGCCCCCTTAAAACATGAAGTTCTTGGTTTCTTTATTCTTTATGCACACTATCTTTATTTGCTCTTACCTCTAAAGCCCTCCCCATCCTTCACGGCACATTCATATAATAGGTGCTCCTTGAAATGTTTGACTGCTCCAGCTCACTTGGGTCTCCTTTCTTTCCAGTATTAAATAATAATAATAACAAAAATACCATATTTCCTTGAAAATAAGACTGGATCTTATATTAATTTTTGCTCCAAAAGATGCATTAGGGTTTATTTTCAGGGGATGCCTTATTTTTTCATGTACAAGAATCTACATCTATTCATGTACAAAAATCTAAATTTATTCAAATACAGTCATGTCATCTTCTTCTGGAACATCGTCATAACTCTCCAAACCCCGAATTCTGGCTTGAATTTCTTGCGACTCCATTTCCTGTAGAACCATTGGCCCCAATCTCTCATGTCCAGCAATAGAGCTCTCCTTAAATGAGCACTTCTTGTCCATGTGGTCTGCTCGTAGTGCATTGGCAACACAGCTGTCAGTGACTTTATCCCAGGAATTCTTCACCCAAGTCACAACCTCTTGCAGGCGAGGCTTCACAAAGTTTCCACGCTGATTTCTCTCCATTCTGTTTTCATTGTAGTCACTGATTTCTATGCGCAAATGGTCCTAGAATGGCTTGTTTATTGCAATATCAAGAGTCTGGAGATAGGCAGTCACTCCTGCAGGAAGCATTATTTGATCTGTTCTTCTCTCTGCAAGGAAGTTCTTCATGTCTTTAGCGCGGTGAGTGCTGGCTGAATCCCAGACTAGCAGACCTCTTTCACCACCTCACAAAACAAGTGGCAGCATTAAATCGACCCACTTCCTTATTACTGCTTGTGTGCACCAGACCTTTTCGGTTTCAAGAACATAAATGCCTGAAACATGTTCTACCTTATCTTTCTTGCCCTTAGTGATGATTAGAAGTGGGGCTTTCTTTCCAGCCAGACGAATTGCCAAAATACAGGTAACATGTGCACTTTTGTAACCAGTGGAGGGAATGTAGATTGATGAGGCACCCCTCTGAGCAATTATCAATTGAGATCCTTGGCCCATAAACACTGCAGTTTCATCCATAGCAATCATGTTGGAGAATTGGTATTTAGAAAAGTCGATGCCATCAACAAAGGACTTGGATGCAAGTGCACGTTTAATAACTTCAGTATCTTCCAGCTTGAACAGTGTTGTCGATCTTAGAGACAGTTCATATCGCCGAAGGAAGCCATCCAGCCAGTGTTGTGATGCTTTGAATTCTTCCGGGGATATTTCTAACTGTGGTGCTATTGCAAGGGCAAGTGCTTGAATATCAGCCTTGCACACAATCAAAGCCTTTGCTCTCCTGTCAGCAATCCATTTACAGATGATTTTGTGCAGCTCAGGAAATAATGGTTGCCGACCTGATACACACTTGATCTTCTTGGCATTTCTCTCGTTTACCTGTTGACTGAGGTTATAGTACTCTGCTCGCCGTTTTCAGACCATTTGGAGATCCAACTTCTTCTCTTTGCAGAAAGCTGTAAGATTGTTTCGGGAGTCCTCCATGATTTCTTTCTTGTACTTGACGGAATAGCTCTTTCTTTTTGCACTCATCTTGTCTGGGGGTCAAAATGTTGTTCCCTTTAAATCTACCATTCAATCAAGTGTTAACTGAAGACTTACGAAACAGGAGTGACAACAAAAATGGTGGTGACAGTTAAGAATGATGGTCCACACAAAAGCTATGAAAAATCGCAGGCACCAAAATTCAGGAAACGTTTCTTTATTTCACATGAGTGCATTAAGTACGTCCGTTACAACACATGACGTACTGAATTATGAAGATTCATATTAGACACAACCACGTCTGTTCGTTATCAAGTGCACACGTTATTCATGTGTTGTGTCTGTACTCCAATTGGTCGTTTGACAATAAGTCTTGAGTTCGTCTGTTTACATAGGCGTTTACCTCTCGTCCAATGGTGCCCGCTTGGATATTTACAAATACTTAATTATAATTTTATTATCGTTTATTTTAAGTATTAATGTCAATTTTTTTTATATATAATTATGTTTTAATATTTTATAATTCAATACATACGTCGTGTGTTGCAATGGACGTACTAAATGCGTCCATCTGGCTGATGATCTTAACTGGGGCTTATTTTTGGGTACGGCTTATATTACGAGCATCCTGAAAAATCATGGTAGGGCTTATTTTCCCATTAGGTCTCATTTCCGGGGAAATTAGGTCTGCTAACATTTATTGACTCCTTGTTATTGTCTGGGCCCTGCTGTAGGTGTTTTGCACGTGTTCGATTGTTCAATCTTCATCACATCCCTCTGAGGAAGTACAATTTTAAATCTGATTTACAAGTGAAGACACTGAGGAGAGAAGTTAAATAACATGCCTGAAGTTACACTGCCAGTAATTGGTTAGGCTTAGGATTTGAAACTAGTCACACTTAGTAGTAATAAATAGTGCTTTAAACAGTATACTCTATTTTTGGGAATAAATGTCAGTTTTCACTACTGACAGCCAAGTTTGTATGTGTTTCTGAAAGAGAGCACATGCTATGTGAGATCTGACAGTTAAGTTTGCGAACCCATCCTAGAAAAAGTGCTACTTATCTCACTGCTGAATATCACTAGGGTCACCTTCAAAGTACGGTCACCTCAAGGTGGGAAGCTATGCACGGATGCCAGCGCCTAGTCCACCTTTCAGTTTTGGAACTGTTTTTCTGGAATGGCCATCAGAGCTGCCATCTATTACCCTTTATGTCCTGAATGTCATCAAAATGTCTTCCTTTCTATATTTCCTTTATCTTCGGGTAAAGAAAGAAGTTATCGGGGACCAGATCAGGTGAGTAGGGAGGGTGTTCCAATGCAGTTATTTGTTTACTGGCTAAAAACTCCCTCACAGACAAGTGCTGTGTGAGCTCACAGTTCTCTTATTATTATTTATTATCCTTTAGGAAAGATGAGTAAATTCTTGGTACAGCAGGGTATGTCCTCTTGGTGTTGTCTTCTGGTGCTGCCCCTTAGAATGACTTATGCCAGAGCCCTGAGAGGAGAAGGTGTTCGTCCACACATATTTTTTTATTTCTTACTGTGTACTTGGCCTTGGGTATAGAGGGCTGTTCTCCATTCTCTGACATAAGGCACATGGAAAATGAGAGGATATATAAAAGGGACTTAGCAGAAGGAGAGGGCATAGATATAGTCAGATCTAGGACAAGACCACACAGTAACACATACGTTGACTATACAGCCTGTGTCAGGTTGGCAGGGATCTTCTAGAGTAGGCTCTGTAGAATCCATGGAGCAGACACAAGTCGGCAGCAGCAGATGGAATTGGCTATACTTACATCTGAGAGTGGAGTCACTTATTCAGTATCATTGAGCACTTACTTTATGATCAGTATTGGCCTAGGCACTGAAATTACAGAGATAAGCAAAACAAAGTCCTTAGTTATGGCCCTTATATTCCAGTAAAACAGACTGATAACTCACAAATACATAAATTAATAAGCAGTGTAATTTAATAAGGTGATGTGCTAGGGAATAATAGGGGGAAGAGGATGAGCGTATGGAGGTAAAGGATTTACTTATGATCGGGTGGTCACACAAGCCCTTCTGACTGAGGAAGCAACATTGACTTACTAAGAAGCCAGCCAGAAGAGCAAGAACAGCATTGCAGACATAGAGAACAGTAGGTGCAAAGGCCTTGAGATAGGGAAGAGTGTGGTGTATTCAAGGAATAGAAAAGAGGCCAGTATGGCTGGAGTGCAGAGAATGAGGAGGAAAACAGAGTGGGATGAAGGAGGAGAGGTAAGGCTAGTATCAGAATGAGAGATGAGGTTCAAGGTAGATAACATTGGGGGTGATGGCGGGACAACTGGGGATTTGAGAGGGCCTCTGAATCCGCTAGATTAGACTCGAGCTAGAGAGAGAGTGGGTTACTATTATTGTGATTTTGTTATATCTATAAGTTGGTGTGTTTTCAAATTAGTTTTGATGGACATTTCAGGGAAAGAATTACAAAAATTTTTTGAGCAAAGGAATAACCATGTAGCTTTCCAGGATGACTACTTGGAAGTAAATGACTAATTTTAATGTAGTATGTTTGTTTTGAAAAGTTAATGTAGGTAAAACACATACATTATTATTTTTTTCACTGTTATTTGCACACTGATTACATTTTTTCTGGTTTGTGTTCCTCAAACAATTTTTATTATCTCTGTAAGAAGCAGCTTGTTTCCCAGATGGCTTCTGTTTTCATTTCCTTGTGATGTTATGACCTTTTCTACTTTAATAAAGAAATGTTGCATACACATTCAGGAGTTGTTTACAAATTATGCTGCTAACACTTTTGTTAGAGTCTGCCTCAACGATAAAGTGAGTGTTAGTCTGTTTATTCTAGGTCAGATATGTTGAGCAGAAAAAGGTTTGAAATGTGTCTGTTTTTAAAAAGATGTTTTAACCTATTGGTTGGTTAATGTACCCAGTGCCAAAAGTTATGTTTTGTGACCCTCTTATTATTTCAAGTGGAGGGAGTTTATAAGATTGAATGTTTTTCATTTCTGAACTTTTAAGAGCGGTCACTTGAGTGGGGTTAACGTCTAATAAGACAAGGCTGACAGTTGACACTTCAGTAAATTCAGATGTTCATGTCTTAAACACGTTGTTAATGGGTAAAGTGTCATCAATTCATATGGATGTAGCTCTGCTGTAATAAATCAGAATGCCTTAGCAAATGATATAACTTCATATTTGAGTTCAGCTTTTTATAAATTCAGGGGAAAATGAGTTTTCCTATGAGTTACATGGTATACTTGGAAAATAATGCTTGGCAACCAATTTACAACTTATCTGTATTACATTAATAGGATAAAATAACACTAGTGTAAAATAATTATCTCTTCAGATACAGATTTCTTAATGATTTTATCTTAAAAGTTAAGGTAATCTAATAGTAATTAATTTCTAACCTTTAAAAACATTCAGGCCTTTGTGAAGTGTTATGTACCTTATATTCTAGAAAGATGGACTGATAAGTCACAGATACACAAATTAATAAGCAATGAAATTTAATAAGGTGATGTGCTAGGGAATGATAGGTCAAACATCTGTGAATATTATATTAAAATCTATGTTAGTAATACATTTTTTATTGATTTTTTTACAGTGATCTTTTAGGGTTTATATTTTCTCCCAATGTAGCATTTAAGATTGTGATTTCTTTTTAGTGGACAATATTCTATATGCTGTATGTGTACTTATTATAAATGCAAGCTCTGGAGCTCAATACCTGTGTGTGAATCCTGGGTCTGTAATTTACCAGCTACATACATTTGTACAAGTTACTCAGCTGTGCCCCAGCTTCTTCACTTGCCAGATGGGGGTAAAAATAATATTTACGTCATAAAATTGTTGAATTGAATACATTAACACATGTAAAGCACCTGGCACATTGTAAGTACTCAGTGAAGGTTACCTAAACCAATAAAGGTTACCTTACAGTAAAAACTATTTATTAGTAATATATAGTTGAAGCAATTTTGACACTATTATTGAAATATTTCTAGATCCATCACTTCTTAGGTAATGCAATCTTCAAAATTCAATTCTGGTTTTCTTTTTTGTAGGTTTTTATAAGGATTCTTTAGAAACACCCTTGTCAGTGTACACACATGCGCGCGCGCACGCATAACACACATACACCCTGTAGTTTGAATTATTTCATGAAGCATCTTCTTTCATAGAAGATACATAATATTTGTAGAACGAATGGGGCGTTTTCTTCTTCCATCTGTTATGGTCTGGCTTAAACTAAAAGGTTTGAAAGGAGGTTTGGCACCAGTAGTACCTCCAATTAGACGTTCTTTCCATAGTGATTGCCATTCACTGTTTCTTGTTTTTTTTTTTTAATTCTTTAAAGGACATGATAAATGTATATTGTTGGTGAGAGACAGTTGCTCATGGGAACGGTTTTCTTGTCCAGTGAAGGACAAATTTGATTATGAGAGACTGTATAAGTGAAATGGACACTAGACAATCTCATTAATGTGTCTGCCATTTGTACTATCTTTTTCGAGGAGTTTTTGCATCATCCATTGTAATGAGACCAAAGCTTCCCATAAAATGTTTCTGAAAATAAAACTTAAAAGGCAATTTCAAATATTATGTGACAAATCCCTAACAGAGTGAATCATTTCCCCTATTAATATGCCTCTAATAATCTGCATGTTACTTTCTTTAGTGATTACCCAACAGATACTAAAATTTTTCAATCTCCCTGATGAGGCTGAAAAGTAAGGGTATAGGCAAAATCTTGGAATAAAGACAAAAATAATTTTTTGTTTCACCTTACTTTATAGTGAATATTATTGAAAGAATGATGGCAATGAAATTAAATAAGTATTCACACTTCATAAAAGTTATTGTCGCTGAACTGTGTATATTTAATTTGACCATACTTCTCATTATAATCACCCTTCCTACATATAAACAATAGTACTAAGAATAGTACTAAGAATACAAATACCAATATTTACAACTTTTAAACCTGAAATACTGTTAAAAATTAACATCAGTCCTGAATAAAATAACCTGCAATCAGCACACTTTTCAAAGTCTTCAGAGAAAATATTTCCTGTGTTCCCAAAACAAACCAAAAAGCTCTCACTATGTTGACAAGGTCTTATTTTAATCCAAAGACAGAATGCTTCTGTCCTGTCAGCTAACCTGCTGTAAATTTTAATACCACTAATATTGGGAAATAAGTACATTCAGCTCTCTAAAATCATCTCCTACCAGTCTCTCCCTCAGTCTCCTCCAGCCACTGGAGCCTTCTGCTCCTTGAACCTGCCACATGAAGTTCCTCTCAGGGTCTTAACACTCTGCCCCCAGATTTCTTCCCCTCACTTCATCTTAAGTGTCTGCTCAAATGTCACCTTATTGATGTGGCCTTATTTGCTCACCTTCTATAAATTAGTAATCCATATTCAACCACCACTCCCTTCCCCTATATATTTTGTTTTGCCTCATACTATTTATCACCAACTATTTTTGTTTGTTGTCTCTTTTTCACTCAACTAAAATACAGGTCTAAGAGGGCATAAACTTTGTTTTATTCACACCACTGTATTTGGTATATAAGAGTTGGTATATAAGAGTTGTCCAATAAATATTTGTGCAATAAGTAAATAAATCAGTGAATGAACAGCAGTGATTTGCATTTCCTTATATCACTAAAGTTCTGAGTCAGTCTTATATTTCATAAAATTTGTGACGCTTTTAAAGAGTAAGACCACATAGAGATCTGCTAACTTTGTTTATATATTTGAGTCAGGTCAGGCCTCCATCCCGGGACCAGCTGTCTATGGCCAGAGAAGCAGGATGGCAAGGTCAGGAGCATAGAGAACTCACACAAAGGCTGTTGATGTAACAATGCATCTTGGCTCTTCTCCCATCATCAGTATATATAAAGACTTTTTTTTTTTTGTCGTGGTTGTATATTGTTCTACCCTGTTGGTTTTATACTTAAATTTTTTGAGTTTATATGTTGATGGTTTAGGAGAGGTGTAACAAATACAGGGATACAGAGTCAAGAAATGACAGTGCCTAAGAGTATGGACTTTGGAGCCAGCCACTGTGTGTTCAGATCCTAACACTAACACTTTATTGCTGTGTGACCTTGAGCAAGTTGTAAAACTTCTATGGGACTCTGCTTTCTCCTCTATAAAATGGAGTTATTAATAGTATAGTTATATTGGAGGAGTACTATGAAGATTGAGTTCATATTTTTTAAGTACTTGGAATATCTGGCACAGAGTGCATGCAGTACAAATATAAACTATTTTCTTTCTTATTATGGATGTTAGGGTTGCTAACGTGTTAGGATAGAGGTATATTTAAAATGATTTGAGGTTTTAGTCCAAGCACCCACATATATTCCTTTGCCAGTTCCCTATCTCTTCAAAACATTGTGTGTGATATTGTTTTGTGTCTGTTGAATAGAGATGGGGTGGAAGGGAGGGTAATAGAAAGGAAGTTTTGGGTTTCAGAGTCCGGGATAGAATTACTGTTGGCAGTTACCCATGCTTTTCTGGCCATATCGCCTTTGGCATATCTTGGGTGGCCTTTGACTAGAGCTGCTCTAAGTAGAGCCAGCTCTGCTGTATCCTGGAATCCAGGGAATTGTTTTAAAGGTTCTCAACCCAGGCAGTTTAGTTAATATAAGTTAGTGAATTTTGGCATGTAGTCTAGCCTGGAGATGCACTCTGTAACCTTACTGACCTTTTCTTGATTTGTGTGTTTAAGCATTCTTAAAGCATTAAAAGTGGGCTGTGTTATTTGAGAGACACTTCCTTTTTTGGAATTGGCCTTTTTGACTTCTTCATGTTTTTTTTTTTTTTAAAGCTAAAATTTAGAGGGAAAGAGCGAAGCTGTGACTTTTAGTTTTTCATTTCAAAGTAGTTTTTAAAAATGGCTTGAAATAGAGGAAATGTAATGAAACAAAAAAATATTTAAGGAGGGGCGGCCAGATGGCTCAGTTGGTTAGAGCTCAAGCTCTGAATAATAGGGTTGCCGGTTCCATTCCCACATGGGCTAGTGAGCTGTGCCCTCCACAACTAGATTGAAGATAACAAGCTTCCGCTGAGCTTCCGGTGGGGTGGCTGGATGGCTCATTTGGTTAGAACGAGAGCTCTCAACAACAGGGTTGCCGGTTCAATTCCTGCGCCCCCTACAACTAAAGATTGAAAATGGTGACTGGACTTGGAGCTGAGCTGCACCCTCCACAACTAGATTGAAGGACAACTTGGAATTGATGGGCCCTGGAGAAACACACTGTTCCCCAATGTTCCCCAATAAAAATTTATTAAAAAATAAGGAACGTTGGTCTGTGGTTACATATATTTGTAAAATTTTAGTGTAGTCATCTATGAACTTCCTTAAAGTCAGTGAAAAGTTATTAATCAAATGAACCTATCTTATGCTGGCTTCACTTTTTGTAAGTATACATATAAAATAATGTATGATTTCTGACTAATTTTTATGTATATTTCACTTTGGGTATCATATAAGGCACATAAGAAGTTAGAGAAAGGTAATGTGACCAGTAGAATATGGGTTAGTGTAGTATTACAACAATACTGGGTCATAGTGAAGATAGTTCTGGCTGGAAGTGTTAGGCTATGAGGAGGAATGTTAGGCCACTGGTTGAAATTTATAGTTATCAGTAATTTCTAGAGATAGTGCTGACTTTGACTTTGTAAAACACACCAAAACCACTATTTCAGTATGCAGTCTTTTTTCACTTTTTCTTAATTCTTTCTCAAAACGGCCCTTTAGGGGAGATGAGGAGAAATACAAAATATATTGGATTGTTTTCAAGGCAAATTATGATGAGAAGCTAAACCATTATACATGATTCTACTCCATATTAAGATATAGATAAGATATAAATAAACTATTCCATCTAGTGATATATTTCACATAAATTTGTTTTCACCCATATTGTCATCATCTAGATATTTGTCTTTGATTATGATATTTTAATTCTGGCAGAAATATACTGGCAAAAGTTGTTGTAGATCTAATTTTCAAGCTTCTGTATGAAACTTTCCACTGTCATTCACCAATTTTTGATTTTTTCTTGCTCTTGGAGAAAAATGTCACTGGGGGAGGGGGAAGAAGGAAAGAATTAAGAGTTCTGGAGGAGGCTAGAGCTAAAGCTCGTTCAATAGTGGGTCACTAAATCAGAAACCATCTTTTAATTTCATTCTTTACATTTTTTTTAAACACTACTTCTTTTACTCGTTATGGACGTTTTAGATAAATGTAGACCACAGGATCTGTATGAGGATCATTAGAGTTAAATCTGGATCATGGGTAATTTATATATGATAATCTTTTGTATTTTAATATTGCCATTCCCCCTGCTCCCCCTCTCCCCCCAAAAAAAGCAAGACCCAGTAAACATTACTTTAAATTACCTACCTCTTTCATTGAAATATCCTATTAAGGTCTTGATTTTAGAAACTAAATGAGTCAGGGTCCAGTTAGGAAAATAGGAACACTTTAGGTGTTTAAAGCAGGAAACTTTAATACAAGGAATTGGTAAATAGGTTTTGGTGGAGCTGAGAAGTCAAACAGTACTGGTATGGTGGAACAATCTAGAGATGAGCAACAGTAGGAAACCACTGCCATCCTTAGGACCAAGAGAGACAGTGGGAAGATGTGGTGTTACCAGAGCCTGAGTGAAGGGGCTGTCTGACAGGAATTGAACCGCGAGAGGGGATCCAGTTCCAGAGCTGGGACCATGGAGCCAGGGGCCAACTGACTGGATGTGGAACCACGGAGAAGATGTAGAAAGGTGTGGGGAGAAATACCACGGCTTTTCTCCTCCTCCTACCCTCCTGCCCTCTGCTATTGTGTCTCTTACTGGTGGGACCTACCAAGAAGCCAGAGCAAGGGGGTCGGGGTTATGAAGCTTTGCCATAAGGGAAGGACAAACACAGGTAGGGACTTGATTTGAGAGCAAATAGACAAATGAGCAGCACAGACAATATAAAAACATGTTGAATTTTTTTCACGCCTGGAAATAGATATTAGTCCTTCCATATTATATTCTAAGACACTCCTCTTCCCCTGTGCTCACGATCCCTCGTAAAAGATGGAAATAATTATGATTTGTTTGGTTTGAGTTTTCAGGAACCCTTTATGTTTAATGGAATTGAACTATTACATTTGCTGAATATATTTTTGCCATTCTCTTTTCATTTTTATTGTTTGAATATTTTGGACACACAGAAGTTAATCGTTTTCATTTGTTCAATTCTTTTCCTTTATTTTTAAATATTTCTTCAAAGATTAGAAAGTCAGTTCCCTTGAGAAATTTAATAAATATTCTATCCTGTCATCTGCTTTTTCTAAGTTTTCAACATTTTAAAACTCTGTAATCCATCTGGAATTAATTTTGGTGTGGAGTTGATGTATTATTTTAAAGCCACTGAAGATAGGTTATTCGTTTTTAAAAAGATTACCTGTGCTTTGAGAATCCTTATATTTTCTTTTTCGATTGCCTTGTCTGTGTTGGATTTCTTTTTATTTGGTACCAATCTATAGTAATATTGCAAGTTTTATTTAAAGTATCATCCTTGCTAATTCCTTAATTTATTGACTAAAGTATACTTCCATCTTGCATCATCTTTGAAGTGGCTATCCAAAGGCATTTTACCTCCTTTTTTTAAATGAAAAAGTTTAGGCTGTCCTGTGATTTGGGTTAATTTTAAGACCTTTGGATATTTACTAACAAATAGGTATGAGTTAAATATTGATGCATGCAACTCTACTTGTTGCTTTTTATGTGCAGGTCCAGAAGGGACTGATTTTCGTGTTTTAAATTTACCTTACTTGTGGGGGAGTACCTGTGTTGAGTAATAAGTGTCTAATGTGTTTTGAACTTGGCCTTTTAAAATCGGTTGCTTTGATAATATTAATCTGGTACTTGTGGTATGGAACATTGTCTAAATTTAGTAGACAGGGGTAAAAGTCAAAGTATCAAGAGAAAGTAAGGGTAGGTTGCTTAATTATTAATTCCTTACCTTTTTCCTTGATGAATTTATTCACTTGTGATGAGGCTATTGGAACTCCGAAAATGTCTAAATTGAGAGGGCATCACTTTCCACAAATTTTATTTGCTTCTGAAATGCATATTATTATGAAGTATTTGGGCAAATGATAGAATGGTTTAAGTTAATATTACATGTTATATTGTGTTGTAAAGGAGAGTGAGTGAAGAGAGATGTATTTAAAACATTACGTATCAGAAAACATTCTGAAAAAGTATCCTCTCAGTTTAGAAGTAAGAGACTTTTGTTTCCAGTTTCTCTCTAGTCACAATTTAAAAATTGGTGTAATTGTTATTAATTTAAAGCTTATTAATATAAACAACATTTTTAATGTAGACAATTCCAACATTATAAAAGTAGAATAATATAATGAACCCAATGTATCCATCATGGAGGTTCAAACACTGTAGTTAATTTCATTTTATCTCAATTATCATTGACTTCTTTCTCCACTTTTGGATTTTTCTGAAGCAGATACTAGCTATAATGTCATCTAAATATTTCAGTATGTATCTCAAAAAAATAAGAACTCTTAAAACTCATAATCACAATACCTTTTATCATATCTGAAAGTTGACAATGATTTCTCAATCTCAGCTATTTAGTCCATGTTCTCATTTTCCCAGTTGTTGTATGTGTGTACATGTTATTATTTTTTAATAATCTGTTTCAGGATCCAGATGAGGTTCATACTTTAGGATTGGTTTATGAATTTCTTAAATCTATTTTAATATACAGCTTCATCTTCCTTGATTCTTTATTTCTTAAAATTTTATGTTAAAGCAGCTGGATTACTTATGTTATATAAAACATTTTATTTGAGGGAAAACTTTACTACAGAAATAGAGCGTAACGTAAGTATTTTATAGATTTGTCATTTGTTTACTGTGTTCATGATTTTTGCCATATCCTAGATTTGTTTTTTGCTTAGTATTTTCATGATTATTGTTTTTTTAAAACCAAAATCCATACTTTTTATCATTCTAATCATTTACATTTATGAAATCATGGATTTGATGTCTTTGTTATATTTTAAAATACATGTTAAGATAAATTTAACAGTTAAGATAAAACTATATCCATATACAATCTAAAATCATCTTGCATACCACATATTAGGAAACACTGCTTTAATATTAATGCCTCTTCTCCTTATCCCCTCCACTCACCTCCTGTGTGGAAATTTAATCAGTTACCCCAAGAGGGACCAATTTGAAACCTTAGATACATTTCCTGCATGTCTTCAGAAACAAGGTACGTCCTGTGCAAAGTATGGTTATACTAGCACAGTGCTAGTGAGGTGTGTTACCAATCTGAGATCATGGTCTAGCCAGTTCGGCATTCTTATCGTTCAGCTTCAAATTACATTACGTGTGACATGTAATTTTATAGAGGAAGAAAAAAACCCAGGAACCTGTTTCTGGACTGTCATTGAAATCTTTAGTTTATTGTTGATAAATAGTTAAGTAATGGCTGAAAACATTTCTCTTTCTGTTGAATAGGGATTAACTTTTAGGGAAAGTTAAATGTGAAGATTATAAATTAAGAAAACAGTGATTTTTTTTTTTTTTTTGTTTCAAAGAAATGTCAGTAAAATAATTTGTTTAAAAATACAAGCTTTGGGGAAAATAGAATTTATTAATTTACTTTGTGTGGATCAGTATATTTAACCAGACTTTATATGTGAAGATCATCCTTTTTGATGTATCAAAATAAATATGCTGTAAATAACTTAGAGTTCTTTCTCATGCATTGTTAGTTGTATGTCAAGTTACTCTAGAAAGAGTTAGGGAAGCTTAGGGAAGTCACAGAAACCTTGTGACTTGCCCTTGACATGTAGCTGGTCAGAGTTAATACTGAGAACCATGTAGAGATCTGTTTTTCACCATAGTGAAGACACTGGATTTGAAATCAGATGTTCTGGACCTTGTGCTATTTATTAGCTAACCAGTATAAGTTTGGATAATTTATTTCAAATCACTAAGCAACGATCATTCTCACTGTAAATTAGGATAATTTGCTACAGAACTTTCTTGAGAATTAAGTTAGATAATGTATAAGTAAAAGCAGTATAAAACTGACAAAAAAATTACAAAATAAGTTCTCTTTGTGAGTTCATGTTAATGTCATTTATCCACAATAGCAGTAAATATAATTTTAATAAATACTTAGAAATAAGGATTCATTGCCTTTTTAAAAAGTTTTCATAAGAAGTCTAAGTAATAAATCAGTAACTGGGAGGCATTTCTATGTTTTCTAACATAAGTTTCTGGGGAGTTCCTTTTTCTATAATTGGGAAATTTAATGTACTACATTTTGTTCATTTGGTGAATTTTGATAGGCTCTGGGGATACAAAAATGAGTAAGATACATTTCATTTCCTTGAAGAGATCACACCCATGTGGGGAATACAGACTTAAAACAAAACAAGTGAATTTCAGCGGAGCGTACAGATGCTTTATTAGAGGATGAAAGAGTGCTAGGAGAGTTTTGGGGAGAATTAGTTAGAATTATATGACATTATATACAGTACAAGACTCTGAGTCGTAATATTTATCTACAGTCGGGGAGGTTCTGCCCAAATGGGGCTATTGGGCAATAAGTTGTTTTGGGTTGCTTTGTTGAAGATAAAAGGGATAGATAAAAGGGAGTTCAGCTTTTATCTAAGGGGTCTTCTCCCCACCAGGTATTGAGTGGAGGGTGTTTTGTGAAGGAAAGGAGTGGAAGAGGAAAGAGAAGCTAATGTTTTGAGAATAGAGTCACAAGGTGGATAAATATGTGCCTAATGGGCACCTGTTACTTGATAGAAGGACAGAAGAAAGTACAAATCTCCTTTTTTGTCTATTTGACCAGCCAAATCCTATTTCTCCATGTTTGCTAGTTTATCCATCTTTGCTAGTTTTCAAGTTTATTTCTCTTAGGGTTATCCATTTAGTCGTGTTAGCACTGTAGGGTTCTAACTGCAATATGTCTCTCTTTAGTTATGTATTATTATTGTGCTAGAGCTGTGTCATTAGGTGATATGATAACATACCCTATAAATAAAAGCATTTGTTTCACATACTACATGGCCAGTATAATGCAGCTGGGAAATTATGTGGTTGAAGTGAGTGAACTAGTGCATAAGCCTTATGCTTACGGAATGTTAATTACCTCCACGTCTCTTCTACCTTTTAAAAAAAAATCATGTGACATCTGTATGGTGAAAGGCCAATAAATTATTAATCTGGATGCTGCAACCACAAATCTGTAAGTTACTTACTACCTGTAAATATCTAGCTTACTGCTAGCATTTCTTTCCTTAAACTAGGCTGTACATTTTTTTCTTGTACTTTGAAACAAAATAAAATAATAAAGTACATTTCTTGTACTTTGAAACAAAACAAAATAATAAAGAATGCTATTAGATAAGGTTCCTTTAGCTTTTGATAAATTAGGTAGGTTTTATATGTAGCCTCCAGATAAAGACAATGTACTGATTTTAGGGTTAAGGCTCGAGGAGATAAAAGAAAGATCTTTTGTGAGTCAGGTAATACTATTAGACCATAGTAAACTCTCTAGACTAAAATGCTCAGACGACTTTTCTTACAAGGAAGTTTGGGTGACACACTGCAGTTTGCCTATCCAGTACCTTTCATCCTCCTTTTTTCTTACTACCAGTATCCTCTTTGGGGTGACAGTGTGCCCAGTAAGAGATTGCTTTGTAGATTCTTTGCCGTGCAGTCTAAGTGGATGTTTGCTAGGGTACATGTCTGTGTTTTCCCTGAGTCAGGGGCCTGTCACACCTCCCATCCCCTAGTGATTTACTTCTTCTCCTTGTCAGGAAAGTGAACATAGTGCTTGGACTTCCTAGCTACCATTTGTGACAATTAAAAAGTAGAAGAAATCTGTATATAGGGGTGACTGAGAAGAAAGAATGAAGAAGCCTGGGGTAGAGACATTATTATGGAGCTGCGTGGATTGCCTACCTTTGTACTTCTCTTTACGTGAAGAAAACAATTTCTTTTTTATTAAAACCACCGTAGAAAGATTTTCTGGTATGTGCAGCTGAATATAGTCCTGACTTTGCTGCATAAGAAATATTTTGTTTTATCTCCCAGAGCCTTTGTTACTAAAAGCTGTTAGTACACTCCCCCCCCCCACCCCCTCATAGAGATTTTGTTGGTGAACTTCAACCAGTGTAGAAGTTGACCAGCTGGGGTGAAGAGGTTATGATTAAAAAGAGTCTAACTTCAATGTAATTTGAACATAATATATCATCAAGAATCATGTGATTAAAGACAATTGTCTTAAACAGTAAGTTGAAGAAAGCTTTGGATGCATAAAAGTTCTTTCAGTTTGGTTTTTGTATATTGGTTGTGGCTTTTTCACCTCGTGCAGACTGGCCATTTCTTAAAAGATATAGCCACTAAGGCAGATGGCGCATGGCGCATATCCAAAAAGTCGCGGTGTTTCTCCTTGCTGATTTTAGCGAGCCTATGCTCCCTTTAAAATAATCATTAGGAATGAAATGAATTCAGTAAAGTCACAGGATAGAAAATGAACATGCGGAAATGTGTAGCATTGGTATACACTAATAATGAACTATGGAAAAGAAATTAAAAAAAACAACAACTCATTTACTGTTGCATCAGAAAAATACCTAAGAATGAATCTAACCAAGGAGGCGAAAGACCTGAACACAGAAAACTAAGACACTGGTAAAAGAAATTGAAGAATACACAAATAAACGGAAGATCATTCCATGCTCATATTCCTTGCACATTTGAAAGTGTGTCTAATTTTTGAGTTAGTTTTTCAGCAGTGCCAGTATCAGTTTTTCTGGGAGATGTTTCCGAGGCCTCCTAGGTGGGCTTGTGTTTTACATTCCCTATAACTACCCTTTTCGTTGTTGGGCTGTTTCTTTAGTCGTCATAAAATGCCTTCCCTTTCATCAATTCAAATGCCTTAAGGGCAATCATTTCTCTAGGAGTTAAGGTGGAGTAAGCTTACAAAGGAAGTGCAGAAACAGAGCACAGCTCACCTCCTTTTATGGAAAGTAATTTTGCAGGAAGAACTACTTTGTATACCTCCCGCTGAGAGTCAGGCAGTTCAGATGTCCCTTTTGGAATGGTCCTAAAGGTGTGTTTTCTTCTGTTGATGACATACAAGCAGCCTAGAAGATTTGGTAGTCCTTCAGTCTGACATAGTACGCGTGGGCTCTTTCAGTCATGGGGAAATAAAATGGACAGTTGAGACAAGTAGTTATCCTAGCAGCTGTGAACCAGGCACAGGGCAGCCTGGGACATTCTGTCCCTGGTTTTGGAACTTTCTGGACTCATTGGGAATGTTTGGTCATCTCGGGTTACATAACATGCAGTTCCTATGAATGCATATGCATGTGTATTATACATTGGTTAAACAGAGACATACCATATGATCTCACTTGTATATGAATCATAAACATAAAGGATAAGGTCATGGTCAAGTTTGACTATCAGGTAAAATTTGTTGCTTTTATGGTTTTGGTCATAATATGTGTAGAATGCCAAGAATACTAACTAGTATCTGGTAACATCTTTTAAAACAAATACATATTTTTATCAAAAAATTGAAGTTTAATTATACTTGTAAAATATCCAAAAAAATATAAAAATACACAATGTTTATAGTAATATTTCCTCAGCTTCTTCCAGCCTCCCTTCTTCCCAGATGTAATCTTTTCAGCTTTTTACTCTTCATTTCTGCTCTAAATGTACACCAGTCTCTTCACAAATACATGTTCTGTTAGCTTTGCTTTTGTTCCTTAATATATATTGTGGATGTGTTTCCAGGTCAGTACATATAGGCATTTATCATTGATGTATATAATTTATCAAAGTTTTTTGATGTTGTAATTATTCTTCATATCCCAAATTTTTTAAATGAATGTTTGCTTATTTGCCCAGTACATATCTGTATGTGGCTGTTAATGGAAAACAAATCAAATATAGAGTGTGGACAATTTTATTAATGAGTGTTATGCTGAGTTATAATGCACATTTGAATTAATCAACAATTTGAAAATGACCTAAGCATCTTTGTCAACAAGAAAATATTGTAAACTTTTCATGAACATTTTTCTGTATACTTGATTCTATATAAAATAACATTTAAATGAGTTTAGATTGCATTTTAAATCTTTGAAACTTTAACATCTGTAAATATGCTTTCCATTCAGTGTTCCTCAGAATTAAAAATATGTAGCTAATACAATGTTATGTCAGTTATACCTCAATAATAATGTATATTGAAAGATTTACAAGTAAAATAACTAGAATTACAATCCCATATGCTATGTTATTTATTCATAGTGCTTAAAATTGCTGATCATGTCCTTGCATATAACAGTAGATAAAGAATTGGTGAGATAACTCAAAGGAGTAGATGGTCAAAATTAATTGGCTTTGGATATTATATGCATTCTTCTAAAATTTCTCTGACAGATTTTGATATTTATAATCTTATTTTATGTAGGCTGATATTAAAATAAGTCAGTGTTTATGATAATTGTACAAATGGTAAATGGCAGCAGAAGCCAATTTAGGATTAAAAGAAATGTTGTGGCTAATCATATAATCCGTATGTGAAAATTTGACAGATGATTCAAGAATTGATGACTTAGGGAGGTAAATTATTCTTTTAGACTACTGTCTTAATAAATAGCAAGGTTACAGTGTTAGGTAGTTCAGTAAATTAGTATGGGTTCTACCCAGAAGAACATAGGAGTGGATGCTTAATACCTCTTTCATTTCCTTGACTGTGTTTTTTTTTTTTTTTTTGTACTGTATGTGAATATGAATTTTGTACTATAATATGAAATGACACTGTATCATTGTTTTTATACAACTTAAAAGTAAAAAGGCCTTTATTCTCGTCTCTGTTACAAAGCAACACTTATCTATTCCAAGTGGGAATTTTTATATTCTACAGTGAACCTTGTTTATATTCACTAACAGAGATCCTTGACGATTGATTTAGGGGTGTGGTCACTTTTTTAGGGAAAAAATGCAGTGATCACCTTATTTAGAACAAAAGCCAGAAACTGATTCTGACATTGATGGGGTTGATTTTACTGGCATGTGGCATTTGCACTTGAAACAAGAAACTTACCCCTCTTCCAAGCGTTTGAGCTATTCAGGTATTTGATTAAATCATTTTCTTTGCATAACTTCTTAACTCTGACATTGATTATCCTTATCTGATATTTTTAGAGTTAGTGTTATTATGGAAACTTTTACTGTTGCTAGTTCACGTTTAAATCCTGGGACAGTTTCCTTTCCTTTTTGATTGAGAACAAATTGAATACTGAATAATCTCTTTGGAAATGTATCTTCAGTGTTTGATTAGCTTGCTGAATACATTACTTGCGTATTATATTGCTATTCCTTACGTCTTAGGACGTTTCATTGACAACTAAGGTTCATAACCTTTAAAACCAAGACATGTAAACTGTGCTTTATTTTATTTATAGCATCAGTAAGATGAATGTTCATTTCATCATCTCTATGTCATTCAAGTTAGAGGTTCCGTGTGTCATGCTTAGAAAACATCCATGCTTAGAAAACGTCCCTAGGTTTAAATAACACATAACACTTAATCTGTACTTTTGGTTTGTAGGATTAATACATAGAAAACACTGTCATGCTTTATTTGTCCAGTAATTGTGTCGTGGCTGTATTGCCAGTAATAACCGTTTTAGCCTTGGTAATAGCACATAGGATTAGGTAGATGAGTCGGCGTGGACCATCTGTCTCCCCGGACATTTGTACAGGACCAAATATCAAGGACCTTTTGGCATGGATCAAATATCTCTGTGGGCATTTTGGATAGGACCAAATGTCCACTGATCATATTAAGGTTGACATCTGCATGTTGTTAAATGACTACCAGAATAAGGTTAGTTAACGTCCATCATGTCACATAATTATAATTTTTTTGTGTGGTGAGAACATTTAAGATCTGTCTTAGCGATTTTCAAGTATATAATACAGTATTGTTGACTATCATCACCATGGTGTCTACTAGATCTCTAGAACCTATTCAGCTTTTAAGTGGATTGAGCATCTTTTATGTAGTTTTGCTATCTGTGTATTTAATGATGTGTCTTGTTCTTTTTCACTTAACAATACTGCATGGACTAAAATTGAAGTATATAGGTCATATATTTATTAACAGAGTTCTAATTCCACAATCTTTTTAACTACTCAATAATATTTAATTTCATGAAAGTATTATAATTTTTTAAACTCCAAACCATAAAGATAGTCGCTTACTATTATAAAAGCTGCTGCTCTAAACATCCTGCACTCTTTTGGTGAGAGTAAATACTTAGAGGTCTAATTACTGGGGCCAAAACTGTATTTATTTTTAAGTTTTTTTGATAATTACTTCCAAATTTCCCTCAAGAAAAATTCTACTCTAACAGTGGGAACACTTGAGAGGGGCAGAAAAACCTTCAGAAGTAAGCATTGACCATAGAGTGTTGTAATCTTCCTTCTTATTCTGCACGTTAGATCCTGACTAGATCACCCTGTTTCTTGACTAACTTTCATGTCTCTAAGTCATTGTAACTTTTTTCTGCCCCTGATACATGTGTCTTATGTAAGTAGGCTTTTATACCTGCATGTCTTTGTGCTTTTTCTGCTCTGTATACATGGATATTCCCACACATCTTCTAAAGCTGATACTACTCTGGCCTTCCTTAATGAATTCTCATTTTCAGTTCCAGAGTTTAAGTTTATTCTAAGTGTATATACTACATTTTATATATTCATGTTTGAATTCCAGAGCGTACAACTATGCTTGGCATATATAAGTGGATTTCCTCAGTACTGACTAGTTAAATTATGCTTGGATCAAATCAGGTTTTTGGTCCATATTATATTTTACAGTGTATATTTCATATTAATGCTGTATTCAACTTGAAAAGCTTATTGATATGATTATATCCCTAACTACTAACATGATGCTAAAGATCCCACTTTTGTTTGAGAATGAAGATGACAGCAACATGAGGTCTGACAATTAAGTTTGTGAACTCATCCTAGGCAAAGTACTACATACCTCATTGCTGAATATCACTACGGTCACCTTTGAAGTACTCCCCTTGGGAAGCTATGCAACAACACCAGCGCCTAGTCTACCTTTCAAAGCAATTTTGGAACTCTTTTTCTGAAATGGGCATCAGAGCTGTTGTATTACCCTTGTTGCACTGAATGTCATCAAAATGCCTTCCTTTCAGTATTTCCTTTACCTTCGGGTAAAGAAAGAAATCATTGGGGGCCAGATCAGGTGAGTAGGGAGGGTGTTCCAGTACAGTTATTTGTTTACTGGATAAAAACTCCCTCACAGACAGTGCTGTGTGAGCTGGTGCATTGTCCTGATGCAGGGGACATGAATTGTTGGTGAAAAGTTCAGGTTGTCTAACTTTTTCATGCAGCCCTTTCAGCACTTCCAAATAGTAAACTTGGTTAACTGTTTGTCCAGTTGTTACAGATTCATAATGAATAATCCCTCTGATGTCAAAAAAGGTTAGCAACATTGTTGCAACAAGTTCATGATCTTAATTGTCAGACCTGGTATTAAAATAATTCTTTGTTTCAGAATTTTGTAATCTCAAATGACACAACTGTGTAAGTATGGTCTTGTTTTACTGTTTAGAATTACAGAATAAAATATTTTATTGAACTTTACATTAAGGTTTTCCAATAAGTTACAGTAGCCTGTAAGATTGGTTCAGTTCAGACTGTGTTGTAAGTTAACCTTAATAACATCTTTTGTTAGGTAGCATGGCAAAAATTAAAATAGATCTTAGTTATTAAAAAAAAAAAAAGCTTCAGCATTGTAGTTGTTTGTCCATCTCTGGGCTTACAAATTTGACCATCAAGCAATGAAAATATAATTTCCATATAACCGTCTAGGACATTAAAAAAAAAAAAAAGAATCTTTTGAATGCTGAATCGAAATTACTAAGTAAATGTATTACTTGCTTTGTAGGTAAAAACAGAAATTGCTATTGCCAGTAACAGAATTCTTGTGGAAGTCTTATTGAATTGATGAATATGTAAGAGAACGTTTTTATGAAGATCACTACAAGCTGTTTTCCAGTAAAGTCTGGCGAAATGTTTTATTTTTGCAACTTGGACAGTACTAATGCAGCAAGTTGAATTATTTTGGGGTTTTTTGGGCAACACACATATGCCCAGAAAATGTCTGGGCTGATGACTTGCCAGATGTGTGTTTGACCTAATGAAGGTGAAACCAACCAACCCCACTCACTGCCAATTTCAGGTTCCATTTGACTTAATCCTAAAAACCAAAGCATAAATAGGTAACAGGCTACAAATTCAATTAGTTCCAGAAAAACCAGATTTATCTTAAAATTACCTCTCATTATATTATAGTTCCTCTGTAAATTTTCATTGATGGTAGTAAATAAAAAAGGCATTAAAGTTTGAGTCTTTCTGATTTTAGAAGATTTGTTCTCAGCAGGTGTAACACTGTCAAGCTCACATCAAGTAAGTGAATTGTGATTTAAGATTTGCTTAAGACTGTAGTCCAGCGTGGGTTTCTCTTTTTTTGTTTTTGAAGACCACGTTTGATTTTTTTTTGCCATAGGTATTATTTCTCTCAAAGGAAGGCATTATCAATGGATTTAATTCAATTAACCCTTTTCCTGTGATTTTTAAAAATATTCCTAGTGATATTGCTGAACTTTGTGAGTGCATGTCTTAGCAATAACGTATTTGCTGTCAATAAAATCTTTCTCTGTATTTTGAAGTTGAGAAGATAATTGATTTTTTTTTATCCTACTAAACTGATTACCTTTTATGTAAAGAAATGAAAATCCAGACACCTAATTTCAGTATCCTAATATAGGTAAAAAAGTAGAGGAACAGCTTATACCCAATGAACTCTATACAACACAGTATGATCATGATAGAGATGATTACTAATTGTATGATACAAAATTCACTTTGGAAAGGTAAATAGACTGTGCTCATTTGTTAAGATATTTTTTTGAGATTACTTTGATGTTCCTATTAGGTAAAGTGGGAAAGCATCTTAGTGAATTATCCTGGAGTTCCATCTCGCAGCTTGTTTGTCGTGTGGCTTACCATGTCTAGGTATCATCACAAAGATTTATGTAAAGATCGTGAAACAGCTTCATTTAATAAAATGGGAATCTGTTTTGTGTTAACTACGTATGTTACTGCAATGTAGAAGAATGCGTATCTAGTGCACCGTCCTCCAGTTTCATAGATTTTTGGACTACTGTTAGTTAGCAGCAGCACTTTTCAAAGTTGCCAGACTAAATGTGTAGCTACATACAGTGAGGGAGTTTTAGCTTGCCAGATAGCCTGAGAGGAAATTAATAGAGACTCCTTCTTGGAGAACTAAAGTGGTTATTTTGCCACAGTTTAGTTAAAGCTAGATGTTCAGCCAGTAATCCAAATGATGAGTGACCTGGACTTTGAGGTCAGGGGCACAAATGTGTGTGTTTTAAAAAGCAGGCTGATTTGGATTGTACCTGCAGAGAGATACTAGCTTTACACATATTCCTCATTCAAATTGAGTGGCTAAATTTAAAATCTGGGTACCCCGAGGAGTGATTTCCAGAAAATAAGTGTGACTCTTCACAAAAAAGTAATTACGTTTTTGATCCAAGGTCTTTTCACTTCATTATGTGACTTCATAATTATAACTGATATTTTATTGTCATTTAGCAGACAGCTCAAACAATAGGTGTAAAAACTGTTAATGGTATAAACTTTATAGGTTGTTTTTAAATTTAAACTATTTAAACTGAAAAAAAAAATTAAAACAGAGTTCACTCATTTCTTCTACCCTTCAAAGCCCTTCTCTGGCAACCTTAGATTGTTCCCTGTCTTTATGAGCTTGTGTGTTTTTTTGTTTGTTTGTTTGTTTTTTGAGTCCTCATGTAAGAGAGACCATATGGTATTTATCTTTCTCCATCTGACTTATTTAGCATAATGCCCTCAAGGACCGTCCATGTTGTTGCAAATGGCAAGATTTCATTCTTATTTATGATTGAATAATATTCCATTCTGTATTTATACCACAATTTTTTAATCCATTCATCCATAGGTTATTTCTGTATCTTGGCTATTGTAAGTAATGTTGCAGTGAACATGGGGGTGCCTTTTTGAGTTAGTTTGTTCATTTTCTTCAGATAAATACTCAGAATTGGATTTGCTGGATCACATGGTAGTTCTATTCTTAAAGTTTGTTCATTTTCTTCAGATAAATACTCAGAATTGGATTTGCTGGATCACATGGTAGTTCTATTCTTAATATTTTGAGGAGCCTCCATGTTGTTTTTCATAATGGCTGCACCAATTTACATTCCCACCAACAGTGCATGAGGGTTTCCTTTACTCTGCATTCTTGCCAACACTTGTTATTTCTTGTCTTTCTGGTGATAGCCATTCTAACTGGTGTGAGGTGATATCTCATTGTGGTTTTGGTTTGCATTTCTCTAATGATTAATGATGTTTTAACATTGTTTCATGTGTCTGCTGGCCATCTGTATGTCGTCTTTGGTAAAATACCTATTCAGATCTTCTGCTCAGTTCTTCATTGGATTGTTTCCCTTTTTTGTTACTGAGTTGTATGAGTTCTTTGTATATTTTGGATATTAGCCCCTTACCAAATATAGGATTTGCAAATATTTTTTTTTTTCCATTCAGCAGGTTGCCTTTTCATTTTGTTGATGATTTCCTTTGCTGTGCAGAAGCTTTATAGAATGATGTAGTCCCACTTATTTTTGCTTTGTTGCTTTTGCTTTTGGAGTCAGATTCAAAAAATTATCTCCAGGATCTGTGTCAAAGGAACTCGCCACATACGTTTTCTTTTAGGAGTTTTATGGTTTTGGGTCTTACATTCAAGTGTTTAATTTATTTGAGTTAATTTTTTTGCGTGGTGTAAGATAGGGTTCAAGTTTCATTTTATTGCCTGTGGCTGTCCAGTTTTTCTAACGTCATATTTTGAAGAGACTTTCCTTGTATTTGTGGCTCATTTTTGTAAATTAATTGACTATCTATGCTTGGGTTTATTTCTGGGCTCTATTCTGTTCCATTGATCTATGTATCTGTTTTTATGCTAATATCATACTGTTTTAATTACTGTAGCTTTGGAATGTAGTTTGAAATCAGCGAGTGTGATGCCTTCAGCTTTGTTCTTTTTTCTCAAGATTGCTTTGACTATTTCGTGTGTGTGTGTGTGTGTGTGTGTGTGTGTGTGTCCATACAAATTGTAAGAATTTTTTTTGTTCTGTTTCTTTGAAAAATGCCATTGGGATTTTGATAGGGGTTGCACTAAATCTGTAGATTGCTTTGGGTAGTATGGGCGTTTTAACAATATTGATTCTTCCAATCCACAAACATGGAGTGTTTTTCCATTTCTTTGTGTCTTCTTCAGTTTCTTTCATTAATGTCTATAGTTTTCAATAAACAGGTCTTTCACTTCCTTGGTTAAATTTATTCCTAGGTATTTTATTCTTTGATGCAATTATAAAGGGGATCATTGTATTTATTTGTCTTTTGATGGTTTGTTATTGGTGTATAGAAACAATAATAGACTTTTGTGTATTGATTTTGTATCCTGTAACTTTACTGAATATGTTTATTGATGTTTTTCAATGGAGTCTTTAGAGTTTTCTGTATATAATATGTCATTTGGAAAAAGTGACCCAATTTGGATGCCGTTTATTTGTTTGTTTGTTTATTTATTTAATTTATCTATCTTGCCTAATTGCTGTGGCTAGGACATCCAGTACTATTTTGAATGGAAATGGTGCGAGTGGGCATCCTTTTCTCATTCCTGATCTTAGAGGTAAGGCTTTTAGCTCTTCACTGTTGAGTATGATGTTAACTGTGGACTTGTTGTATATGGCCTTTATTATGTTGAGGTACATTTCCTCTATTTTGTAGCCATTTTGTTGAGAGGTGTTATCATGTATAGATGTTGAATTTTGTGCTTTTTGTGCATCATTGAGACAATCGTATGATTTTTATCCTTCATTTTGTTAATATGATATATCACACTGACTGATTTCTAGATGTTGAACCATCCTTGCATCCCCAGAATAAATCGGACTTGATTATGGTGTATCATCCTTTTACTGGATTGTTCAATCTGGTTTGCTGATACCTGTTGAGGATTTTTGTATCTGTGTTCATCAGAGAAATTGTCCTTTAATTTCCTTTTTTTGTGGCATCCCTGTTTGGTTTTGGTATTAGGGTAAGAGTTTCCTTCACTTCTGTTTTTTGGAAGAGTTTAAGAAGTTATCGGCATTAATTCTTTTTTGAATGTTTGGTAGAAGTCACCAGTGAAGCTTCTTGGTCCTGGACTTTTGTTTGTTGGGAGGTTTTTGATTCCTGATTCAACCTCCTTACTCTAGTAGTCAGTATGTTCAGGTTTCATATTTCATTATGATTCAGTCTTGGTAGGTTGTATGTTTCTAGGAATTTATTCATTTCTTCTAGGTTGTTCAATTTGTTTTTTATAATTGTTCGTTATAGTCTCTTATCCTTTGTATTTCTGTGGTATCAATTGTAAGAACTCCTTCTTCATTTCTGATTTTATTTATTTGAGCCCATAGGTTTTTATTGCATATTATTTTATGAAATTTTTTAGGGTTGGGCATTGTGGTCTACTTCAGTAGGTAAAAGGAGTTCTATTCGTATGAATGAGAGCTTGAATACTTTGAAAATAATTTCAGATGAGAGGTTAGACCAAATGTTCACCAAAATATACTTCGTGTTAATGCATTTTTCTGGAAAAAGTGAAGCCATCTCTGCAGAATATATTTTTTATGGTCAAGAAGCATGTAAATTATATATTTGTGTGTGTGTGTGTGTGTGTGTGTGTGTGTATGTATATTTTTTCCCTTTCTTTCTATTTTTTTTTTTTTTTTTTTTTACTGCAGTCAATGACCACAGGCCATTATTCAATTACAGGATATGCAACATAAAATGGAGGAAGAAAGTAGTTATTTATATCTTCTCTTTCCTTTTCTTGAGAGTAAACTTAAACTTTTATTCATTTATTTTTTTATATATTCACTGAATAAGTAATACATTTATAAGGTACAAATTAAAAAGTGTACAAACATCCATAGTGCGTAATAATCTCTTTGTTACCACTGTCTGCTCTGCTCGATTCCAAATGAGTAACCTCCTACCTCAGTATTTAATGTTCCCAGTGTCCAAATCAGTAACCGTGGTTAGTAGCTATTTTTTTTTTTTTTTTTAAACAGGACTTTATTGGGGAACAGTGTGTACTTCCAGGCCTTTTTATTCCAAGTCAAGTTGTTGTCCTTTCAATCTTAGTTGTGGAGGGTGCCTTTCAGCTTCAAGTTGTTGTCCTTTCTGTCTTAGTTGTGTCAGGCGCAGCTCAGCTCCAGGTCCAGTTGCCGTTTTCTAGTTGCAGGGGGGGCACAGCCCACCATCCCTTGCGGGAGTTGAACCGGCATCCTCGTGGTTGAGAGGATGCGCTTCAACCAACTGAGCCATCCGGGAGCTCAGCGGCAGCTCAGCTCAAGGTTCCGTGTTCAATCTTAGTTGCAGGGGGCGGAGCCCACCATCCCTTGCGGGACTCGAGGAGTTGAACCGGCAACCTTGTGGTTGAGAGCCCACTGGCCCATGTGGGAATCGAACCGGCAGCCTTCAGAGTTAGGAGCGTGGAACTCTTAACTGCCTGAGCCACCAGGCCGGCCCCTGGTTAGTAGCTTTTTGAGTATTCTTTCAGAAATTTTTTTGTGCCCATAGAGACAGATGTGAATTTTTATTTCCTCTCTTTCTTACACAAATGGCAGCATTCTGTGGGCAGTGTTCTATACTTTGCTTTTTAAAAAGCTTTCTCTGTGCTATATATAGATATTCTTTGTCACTGCTTAAAAGCTTCCACATTTCTACCTTTATTGAGGTGTAATTGACAAATAATTTCTCATTTTTTATGATTGCAAAGAATTTCACTGTGTAGTTATCACATAACTTACCAACTATTATAGATAAGGCTACATACAATCAGTTCCGCAATTATGTTATTTTGAAAATGTTAAAATGTTAATTTGTTCCAACACTGTTGACATGTCAGGGAACAGTAGCATAAAGTGAATTTTGCATTTGCCTATGTGTGATGTAGTGTGAAAAAACACACACAACAAAACACTAGGGAAACAGAAAATTGCACCCAGCTGAACCGAACCACTTAGGACTACACAAAACACACACACCTCAAACAACTACAGAGTTTATCAAATGTGTTATGAGTGAACTCCATTCACATCTGGTGTTACAACTTTCCTCTATTTCAGGTAACCCTCCTCCCATCACATCACAATAACCAACTCCCAAGCCCTAGCACACTTCTACTAGCAAACTTCTAGTCTTTTTCAAGGTAAAGTCCCACAATATTGTGCCTTTCACTCTATTTGTTTCATTAGCTAGATTTTCCCATAAGGTTCTCATGGTGTGATTTTGTATAGCACAGTGATTTTTAGGAACACACATGTTGCATTGCAGCGGAACTAATTGTACACAGTTTCATCTATGTGTGTAGATATTTGTAGTATAAATTCCCAGAGGTAGAACTGCTGCATCAAAAACTGTATATACACATTTGTAATTTTAATATATGTTGTAAAACTGCCCACTGTTAATGTGTGAAAGTGCCTGTTTCCCACACCCTGGCAACATACAGTTATGACATTTGTATGTTTTAAGAACTATATATTTTCTTTTGTGGGGCAAAGTCTTTTAATATAAAAATCTTTTACATAGTAGAAAATCTAAAAGTGTAGTATTACTTTGACAGTGGTGATTGTTTGCACCTGACTAACTCAAAGTGAAATTTATTTTTGTGAATAGTTAACTGTGCCCATCAGCAAAAGCAGCTTCATTGAGCGCATCTAAAATCTTAACAGTATTTGAAAAGTTGTGAATTTTATTAACGTGTAAATTCTTTCATTAATTTTTAGCCAAAGGGACATGTGTAAACACAGTCAACATTTTAATAGATCTTTCAAACATGTGGATTAATACCCATAATATGCATCCTCATATTATATAAGTTATGCGTACATTTTTCTTTTTACATTGGGGCATTGAAGGCTGAGTAAAGAGAGGAAGGAGAACAAAAAAGTATAAAAAGATAAAAAGGCAGAAAACATGTTTTAATAGTCAAGCTTTAATGTGCCATAAAATAAGCTAGAGCAACTGAAATTTTATTTACTTTTACCACTTTTTAAAATATAGAATTCAAAGAAGAAAATTGAAAAATTTGCCCATAATCACACTATGTAATACCTTCTGATAATTCCTATTGACACTTAGAAAAAAATGTTTTTCTAAATTTCTAAAAATTATTTAGCTATTTCTAATATCCTGATATTTAGGGCATGGAAAGTGGTCTTTGATGTTCTAATACAGTGTTTTTCAAAGTGTTGTCTATAGAGTTGTCAGTTTGTGATAGCATAAGTTTAGAAATTGAGAGTGTTTACACATTTTTGTAGCAATTTGACCCAGTAATTTTATGTCTCTTGAATCTCATAATGAAAATTTGGGGCTTATATTACATATGTGTATATATATGTATATGTGTGTGTGTTTCACACATATGTATATATATTAATTAATTTGATAATAGTTTTGTTGATGTATTTTTACTAAAACATTGGTCTGAAACAGATTGAAATTTTTTTTTTTTTAAATTGTTTCATTTTAGATACTTTGAGAAGCCACACTGTATATTGTGTCATTGAAAAATCATATTTGAACTGGTCTTATTCCCCTCACTGGTCTCAGGTTTCCATCATCATTCATCAAGGGCAGGCCAGGGAAGATCCTCCCACCAAAATAAAAATGTGGGGAGGAATAGGGTAATACCCTAGCTTGGAAGACAGAAACTGTGCAGGCTGACTCCCCTTTTCCCCAGAGAGCCTATAAATGGGATTTTGGAATAAGATTAGAAGAACTACAGGGACTTTAAAAAGAAGAAAAAAGATTTGGGGGACTGTTCTTTTCTGCCACTTTCCCTCTCTTCTTTCATTTCCTCTTCCCTGATTCTCCTCCTTTCCCTCCACTCTCTTCTGCTTCCTCTGTCTCGCCTCCTGTTTGGTCAGGATGGTTTAGAAATTTGACTGAAGAATTTTTTTATTTTAAGGGTGTATAATGATGGATACCTGTGTTCTTCCTGGAAGGTAGACGAGGCGTAGAGAGAGTTAATCAAGGTAGCATTTTAGAGTGAAGCTTTAGGGGCAGATTTCCGTCTTGCTTTATCCAGCTTAGTTTTATCTAAATGGGAGGAACAGATCAGTGGGATTTAGGGGATAAACTGTTCAAGAATAAAACGTGCATTTGGCTGGAGTGTGCAATGTGTTATCTTTGGAGGGAGAGTGGCAGATGATGTGCCGAGTGGGAGGGCAGCCCATTTGGTGGTTACAGGATGGGCTTTGGAATCGCTAGGCCTGCGTTCCAGCCCCAGCACCTCGTAGCTCTGTAACCTTTGAATAGTAACCTAAGCTCTGTCTGCCTTAGTTTCCTCACTTCTAAATTAGGAATGCTGGTATTTACTCTGCAGTGTTTTTTGTGAGGTTAAATGAGTTAGTACCTGCAAAACATCTAACTCTCCAGTGTTGTTTTCTCCTTCCTCCTCTGCTTCTCAGTTATTAGCATCAAGCCTGTACCAGGGAGCACGTTCAAATAGACATCTTGGTGGGTGTTGCCCCGGTGTAGGTACTAGCCAGATGTTTTACAGGATGGGCACACGGTGAGGTTTCTTCCTTTTTAGTTTGCCATTTTGAAAGTGTTAGGGTTTTTTAAATCAGCAAACGTTTCTGGTAGCGACTATCTTTCTGTTTTCAAGATTGGAGATATTAGGTGTTGGATATGCCTTCAACTACTTCCCATATCCCCATGGAACCGGTAGTCACAAAGCAGAGGCATGGAAAGGTCAATTGTAAGAGTGGCGAGGCAGCCCAGATTGCGCAGTCCAGACAGGCTCAGGACAGATGAGTTCACTGACTGGTATACCTAGTTTTGAAAAGAACTTTTTTAGGTATGAATTCAATATTTAAATTGCTAGTACAAGAGGATTGGTTAACCTGTCTTTAGCCAGCAGACTTTTTACTTGAGAAATATGGGTATTTTTCACTAACCTCTCCCAAAACAGTTTCGTAATAGCCTTTCATCACGTAGGAGGAAGATGTTTTTGATGATGCTGCTTCACATTGGGACAAGAATGGCAGTGACATTGAACGGGTCGTACAAGAATTTATTTTAGACTTCTGCCAAGTTTCTCTTCCTAGGTGTTTGTATCTGTCACTTTGCCTGTAGAAGGAATTCTTTTATTACCAATGAAACCACCCAATCTCTGAGGATAGTCCTCTTTTAAAAGGCCCAACATCTGGTTCCCTGTACCAGCTTTGATACCCAAGGCGGACTTGTTCTCTGTCAAACATGCAAGAAAGGTCATTGGAACATCTAACTCCAGACCACTTAGAGTTCTCTACCCCTTTTCTGTTCTCACTCTGTTCTACTGGTTTCTGTTGGCTCCTAAACTGCAGGCTGTGATATTGGCTGTTAGCATCAAGTTACACGAGAGTTTCTATTTATTATATGCAGGATGATAGGGAAATGGACTGTGTTTAGCTCACACAACATCTTTTTATTCCTGTTTGGAGTGATGGCTATTACATCTTATGGAGCAATTTAAGTATCCCGTGTAGAGAGAGGTTACAAAACCATAAACAATCAGAATTCTGTCTGGCCTAGGAGGCCTCCTACTCTTGTTTCTTGCATTTACCTGTGTCATTACAGTCTAACAGGAAGTTTTTTTAGTGAGGTCTTTTGAAACTATGTTTCTTATTTACTGTAATAATATAAATCCAGTTACTCTGAACTCTAGCTAGATTGACAATCATATTTCATTTTATAGCATTTGCTACAGGAAAGCAAAAATGTTTGCAGTCTGATTGAAATGACTATGATGGGTAGTGAGAATCAGAACTTTATGGTTTTATTGCTGTTATGGAGAAAGATGATTTACAGTGTGTAACTCAAATTGTGTAATTGTGTTCTTGTGTCTGATCGTTTACTCTCCAGTGACTTATTGGTACTTACTATATTTATCATTTTCATATTCATATATATCCTGTACAGCACCCATGGCCTGTGACTATCTGCCCTCTCTTCAGATATATGCAGGAATAAGAATCCCATTACTTTGCAAGGAAACCATTATATTTCTGGAATGTTCTGAATGTTCTCAAGTCCTTAACTGTACTGAGAATCGAAGTCTTTCTTTTTGGAACTTCTACCCCTGGACCCTAGTTCTTGCCTCAAGGATTATTAGATTCCTGAGTCTTCACTCAGAGTTTCTAAATCAGAATCTCTTGGATTAAGTATCCATAGTCTATCTTTGAAAAAGTGCCCTGAGAGATTTTGATCTGCCAAGTATGCAAATCACTGTTTTGTAAAACAGAAATTCTAGATACTCATACACTTAGTATTTTCAAGACCATCCCTTTTTTTTCTTTTTTTTTTTTTTAAGGAAGGTGCAGTTCACAGTGGCCCATGTGGGGATCAAACTGGCAACCTGGGTGTTATTAGCACCACGCTTTAACGAGCTAACTGGCCACCCACCACCATCCGTTTTTAATAAGTAATTCTTGGCCTGGGTCTTTTACTCTTCTGACTGTAGTTGTTTCTTTGGTACTGAATTACACATAATATTCCACTAAATTACACATAATATTCCCGAACATATAGAATACATGAGTGGGACCAGCTCTTCCCTAATATGGATAGTGCTTTTTTTTTTTTTTAATGTAGATGAAGGCTATATTACTACTTAAAACACACACACACACACACACACACACACACACACACACACAGATTGTGATAGTATTGACTCACAGGGATAACATAGCCTAAAATCTCCTTGATATTATTTTTGTGGACTCCGTGTCAAGACTTCTTCTATTGAATTTGAATTACTCTTTGAATTTCTTGCTTTTGAAACTCAATACTGTGTTATATAGATTTATCTCTGTGTGTTTTGTGTATCTCCAAGTTAATAAAGAGCTTCTAAGTCTTTCTTCCACAGCCCAGGATGCATCTCTTTTCTACCCTGTTTTTCGGCGTCTACACATTGATACACATACCTGCTACGTCTTTAAAAAGTTGCTGGAAACAAATACTGAATCTGCTCCAAGAAATGATTTTTAATGATTGGAGAGTAATTATCAAGTGAAAATCAAGCAAGATGTCATACATTTAATCAAATACCCAAATAAGTTTTAGATTTGGGAGTGAAGAAAATAAATACAATAAAAAATCCATTTCAATTAGGGCTGGGTCGTTTCTGCCTGTTTTTGTTGTTGTTGTTCTTTTTGTGTTTATATTGCTTCAAGGAGAAAAGTTTTTGGTTTGCAAATCATTTTGGTAGGGCAAAATACCTAGTGTCCCTTCATCTTCCCTTTTTTCTTCCAAGCAAAATAAAATGTAACAACAAAAAAAAAACCCCCAACAATACTTATTTGAAAAAAATCTTTACTGTTGAGGCTTGCTATATATATAACCCTTCAGAGAATTATCAGTAAACATTTATGTTTCTATTCGATTAGGTTTTATGCCAGAACAATTTTGAGACCATGAAGTGTGCCTGTGATGAAAGAATCTGTTGCAAGGATTATGTTCCTTACCTGAGTGTTTCTGAGCTATTATAGTAGACTTTACACGTGAGCACACTGGTCTCTGGTTTATGTCTATGATGCTGAACAGTGTAGCTGGATAACTCAAGGACCTAGTCAGAGGCTTTTGCTCCTGGAATCAGAGTTTTCTTACACAAATCATATTTTGACATTGTATACTATTTTCCACCTTGCTTGAAAGGTGAAGAAATGGCTTATAATAATTGCCAGCAGGGAATAATACTCATAGCTGTGCTAACCAAGGGGTTGCCAGATAGGTTTTCTTGGAAATATATTCTTACTATTTAACTGTTTGAATAGATGATTGCATACATTGAAATACTAAGGCTGAATGTTCACCTGTGAGATAGAATGATTTTTTCATTTGTTATCTGATCTCTGTCATTTTACATGTAGAGATAGAAGGTTTTGTAAAAAGAGAAAGTAGGAAAGGACCTAGCATAGTAGTGAGTACTCAATAAATGGTAGTTAGTCTTATAAATATTATTTGTAGCTACACATTCTTTTTTCGGTGTGGGGGAGATCAAACCTTTTTATTGAGAGCCTTCAGGGAAGGGTGGAAGGGCTGGGAAGGCAATGAGATCTGATGTCTTCACCCGGCCCGGATCTCTCCAGCTTCACAACCACCAAAAAAAAGGCCAACACATAAGCTTTAACAATTAAAAAATATAACTCAATGTTACCATCCCGTTTTTACACCCCCCCCCCAGAAGATACTGTATGCACTGGTATATATCACATACTCATTAATTGCTGAAAGAATGGAACTCATGTCAACTATAACATAGCTCATATACTTTCAAGTAAAACACTGATCTCTCATCATTCAGTAATGATCTACAGTTGGTAGTACTGGTCATTTCTGATTGATGCAAGAGCCTAGATTTTTATAGAGCCTAGATTTATGTCTACTACCGTGTTTCCCCGAAAATAAGACTGGGTTTTGTATTAATTTTTGCTCCAAAAAACACATTAGGGCTCATGTTCAGGGGACGTCATCCTGAAAAATCACACTAGGGCTTATTTTCCATTTCGGTCTTATTTTCGGGGAAACACTGTAGTAAATTCTTGTTTTCTCTAACAACCGGAGCTTTGGTCTTACCTTTATATTTGAGTGACTCTGGGTCTGACTAAAGGGAAGAGGTGGTTTGATTCATCAAAGTGCTGATGTCATTAGTGGGAACCAGGGTAAAGATGAAACAGCAGACAGTAGACTTCAGGAATATTCTACCAGGCAAATAAAAACCTAGCCCCCTCAGCTCCTTCACGCCCACTGCTCTGCAGACTTTGCACCATTGGGAGCAATGACAGTGCTTAATGGGCTTTCTCTAAGTGCCGTCAGCACCTTGTCCCCTGCCAAGTCCAGTGTTACCAGAGCTCAGAAACACATGGTGCACCAGCTGCACCACAACAAGAAGTATTCAGTTGCTCCATATCTTTTACCTTTAGTTTTAAAAAAAACAAAACTAAAGAAACAAGTAACAGTGGCACCGACGTGAGAAGAGTTCCTTGCCATTTCTAGCTGCTGTTTGTGATGTGCATTTGCTCTGTGCGGAGGAGTGGAACATGTGCAGGAAATCAGTGTTGTGTGACTGGAGACCAGAGTGCTAGACGTCATCTACTAACACTTGGTGCTCTCTTGATAAAAGCCAATTGGGCGGGAAGGTTTATTGGGCTAGAAAAATAAACCTGGGACTGCAGGAAAAGGCCCAGGAGACCTGTTAGGGGTGTTGGTGGTAGTTCTGACCTAAACAAAGACAACTAGAAGAGAAAGGACCCCTAGGATTTTCTTTTTGCTCAACAAATTCCAAGCAGGATACATAATTCTATGTATAGAAATGATAACACCAGGGGTCCAAGTGTTGCTGGGTCTTGGTTCTGAAAGGCTACAGATGTGTGAAGGAAGCTGAAGCCAAACTTCCTGCGACAGGAGGGAGACATAGCCATGTTCTCTAAGGGATGAGAGAAAGTGCATGGTAGGAAAAGCACTGAAAGGTACCAGTTGATAAGCATGGATTTCTTGGAAACAGGTTGGCATCCAGGAGTGCTAGTTGTCTAATGTAAGCAATCTGTTCTAAGCAGTGAAAAATTTAAGGAGACCACAGCAGTTAATGTGGAAGCAACTTGTCAACATAGATTCTTCAGAAGTTATTTATTGTCACATACTGTCACGCCCTTTATTGTATGGCGTTTGGCAACCTGACTAGCCTGGGCTGTCATTTTCCCTGTCACTTTCTCCCTATAATGTGGATACCCAACTACTTGTCTTTCCTTGGAAGTAGTAGTACTTTTATGTTACTATGTTTTTCATGTGCTCTTTGTTTTTGCCTAGAGCAGGGGTGTCCAAACTGTGGCCCATGGGCCAACTGCGGCCCGCAATCCATTTTTAATTGGCCCGCAGCAAATTCCAAAAATATATTTAGTTTATTTAAATAAACCAGGTGAGGCAATACGTACTTCACCTCGAGTGAGTGGCCCGGCTGTTTGTGTATTTTACTGCATATGGCCCTTGGTAAAAAACATTGAAAAAAAGTTTGGACACCCCTGGCTAGAGCAATCTCTCCTGTTTTGCTTCTGCAACTTCCAACCTATATTTAAGCACTATATATTTAAGCACTATATATTAAGCAATTGCCATTATCTCTGAGAAACTTTTTTCATGCCACCTAAGTAGATTGTAGTCTTTGTGTTATTTTTTATTTTATTTTTTAAAGATTTTATTGGGGAAGGGGAACAGGACTTTATTGGGGAACAGTGTGTACTTCCAGGACTTTTTCCAAGTCAAGTTGTTGTCCTTTCAATCTTATTGTGGAGGGTGCAGCTCAGCTCCAGGTCCAGTTGCTGTTGTTAGTTGCAGGGGCGCTGCCCACCATCCCTTGCGGGACTCGAGGAGTCGAACCGGCACCCTTGTGGTTGAGAGCCCACTGGCCCATGTGGGAATAGAACCGGCAGCCTTCGGAGTTAGGAGCATGGGGCTCCAACCTCCGGAGCCACCGGGCTGGCCCCTAGTCTTTGTGTTATTGATAACTTCATACATTTCTTTATTATGTCATAGTGCCCCAGAGAATTTTTTACCTTTGCTCATCCCTCTGTCTGGAATGCTTTCCGTCTAGACAGCTGCAAGGCTCTTTCTGTTAACTTCATTTGAGTCTGTGTTCAAATGTCACCTCTCCCAGGAAGTCTTCTCTGACTACCCTGCCTTAAAAGAACGTCTCCTGACACTTTCTACTCCCTTGCTCTGTTTTATTTTTCTTCTGTAATACGTATCACTTGCTGATATTTTATTATTTACCTATATGTTTGTTTATCTTCTTCCCCCTGATTGAATTTGAGTTCCCTGAGGCCAAGGACTGCATTTTGTTTACTGTTGTGTTACCATTCCTAGAACAGCCAGGCACATAATAGATATTTGACGGGTATTTGTAAATGGTAGAATAAATGAGTATTTTCCCATTAGCCTAATAAGTCAGTGTTGCTGTCATTAGCATCTGGTCCATATGTAATCGCTCAGTAAATGTATGATAAACAAATGAATGCATAATCCAGCATTAAATTCTAGGGGGCTCACCTGCTACCAGTGGAAAGAAGATTCTTGTCCTTTAGACTAATTTATTCTAAAGGAAAAAAATCACTTGGGATCTGAAGAAGTAGATAAGCTAGATTCTCTTCTCTCTTAGTTCTGAAACCCAGACTTTTGGGATTTAATGTTGATGAGGTTTTAGGTTTTGAAAAAGCACACTTTTGCCGTTTTAATGTTTTGTAATAGAGAAATAAGAATCATATATATAAAGTAATTGCAGAATACTACAAAATTTATTTTAGTGCCAAAGTGAGTAATAGACACTAATTGTAATGACTATTTAGCCTAATGAGAGATTATAAAGTCTGTGTTAATATTTCTTATGGCTTAGAGTTTAAAGGAACCCTAGAACATTTGTTCCAACTCTCTTGTACAGCTGACAGAATGAGGCCAGAGATGTAAATGATGTGTCCAAGGTCACAGGATTTTTAGTGGTAGAGCTAGGATTACCCTCAGGTTTCCTTTGTAATAGTACAGGTTGCACGGGTGTGGATAACAGACACGTTCATGCACAGTGTGCAGATTTATTAATGGCCACAGACATTCTTACTGGCAGTCTAGTGTCATGGAGCAACAATTTAAATGTGCATACCTTTTTAGAAACAAGTCCTAAATAAAAAGTCAGATAACTGTGCCAAAATAAATGTACAGTCTAGTTAATCACTTTATGTTTAACACAAGAGCAAAAAGAATTGGAGACAAATTGCTAAATAATAGCCAATGTATTAAATACGTTTGATTTCCAGTGTGATAATTCATCAAATGTCTGTTGTGTATTATGTTTAAGTCCATGTACAATGGATCTAAAGAGAAATAAAAAACACAGTCATTGACTAGAAGAAATATCCTGCTGTCAGCCGTCCAGCAGACTGTTGGTTACAGTTTGAGATGAAATAAGGATAGAAATGAAGAGTAAGGATCTGGAAACTTTCAGAGTTTGACAGAGTAATTTTATGTCTATTGAATGTGATGATAAAAAATTTGGTCTTGTATTTTGTATGATTTCTTTAAATTTTGTTTTTCCAGTAATTTATCATTATTACAGATTACAGAAGAATTGGCATATGACAGATGAGGGGAAAAAATCTTTCCCCACGGATAGTGTCTTTTGCCACACAGATAGTTTGAGGAACACTGCTTTATGGAGAGTTGTGTACACATAGGAAAAGTTAAATAATATAAAACAGTGGATGAGGGAAAGGGCCATGCCTCTTGTTTTATACCTTTTCTCAGCATTCAGTAGTGAATGTAGTGCCTTATTAGGATAGGCCGTTATTAAATGTTAGTAATTTACTACTATGAAGATTTTTAAAGTTTCTTAAAAGTGAATCCCTGGTTTTTTTTTAAGCTACACTTCCACTAGCATGTGAAATCATGATTTTGCACCACTTAGAATAAATATTAATTCTGCTTCGAGTTCTTAAATTTTCTTGATGTTAATGGATTTTTTCATTTTGAAGCATCTTTAGCTTGTGGATTTTAAAGGGCTTGTGATTTTTTTTTCCCCCTCGTCATAGAAGTATGCTGACATTGGTGGTTTAGGAACCACACTTTGAGAAAACACTGTTCTAAGGTTTCATTAAATCCTTAGTTCTTAACATTTTTTTGGTCATATATGCCTTTGAGAGTTTCAGGAAAGCTCTGAACTTACTAAATGGAAAATACATGCATACTTGTACACAGTTTGCCTTCAGTTCCGGGGGATTCATCTCATCACCAAACAGAACCTAGTGAGGAGGGAGGATTGAAATGTGTGAATTTCAGTGTTTGCAGGTAAACAAGAGTTCACTAATTCATTTTTAATCTTTACAGCTATCTGTGACTTTTTTTTTTTTACTGTTTTCCTTATTATATAGTAACAAGCCTACTGAGAAACATTAATTTCTCTGTAATTAAGAAATCGGTTTGATTTTGAGCTATATTAGATGTGCTTTATTTTTAACTAACTACCATACTTTTCACATTTCTTGAGAAATTATATTCACACATTAACTACAAAGAACATTAAATCTCTGAGTTAAGCACATATGGATTAGGTATAAAATGAAAATTACTTGGCATCTTAACAGTGAATTACAGTTTAAGAAAGTATGCTTTAATTTTCTTAGGATGGTGATAGAGAAGAATGAAGATGTTATTTCAATGGAGGAGTCATCATGGGAAATACATTTAGACTACTAGAATAAACAATATGTGCAGAAGCTCTGTGTGTGAGCGAGGTAGCTCCTTGGCTACATAAGGAAAGAGGCAAAGTCATTCTCTTCCGTTTGGTTGTAAGGCATAATGAATGACACGGGCTTTGAGGCATTCTCATCATTGCTACCATATAAGGTATAGACTCAGACTTGCGGGTAAAACTGATTCCAGTTAGACTCATACACCAAAAAAATAAGGCCCATAGTTCAACTAACCAGTGCTCACATGAGTCAGGATTTTACAGATTTATTCACAGAGGGACATCAGTAATCGCTGCTTGTGTTATCTCACCATTCGAACCTACAAAAAGCCAAATCACTTTACTTCACAGAAAAGGGTAGTAAAATTAATCCAACGTAGCCTCAGATTTTAAAGGGGCACGTTCACATTAGACGGCCAAGCCAGAGATTGTCTTCATACGTGATTAAGTAGCATTGGCAGGCTAGTCAAGGCACCGACACTTTATAACAATAAATAGTCCAAGACAGGACAACTTTAAGTGCTGAGTGTAATTTGTAAGGCAGATTAGCACTGGAATGAGGTAAATAAATTAGGATTTGAAAAAAGCCTTAGCGGATAAGTTTGAAAAAAAACAACACAACCCAGCACTTCTCAAATGTTCTTTACTCTGCTCACTTTAGTGGCTGAAAACTCCACCACTCTTGCTTGTTTGTGATATTTGGTTTTGGCTGAGTAGCACGCATTGTTCGTCAGGAAAACCAGTTCTCTGAGTTCTTTATATGCTGTGATGCATATAAGTTCTTACGAGTTTCCGAGGGGATTAGTGCAGAAACCACATTCATTGTATCCTGGGCAGTAGACACCTAGACACTTTCAACCATAGGCTCATATGTCTAGATTCAAAGTTTTTATGCTACACTAGGTACTAGAAAGTAACATTTTAAAGCAAAATTAAAGGTTGACCATTAATCAGGTGTTTTTTTAAAATAAGACTTTTCTCAGTGCTTTTTTCTGCCTCAAGAAAATTCTGTTGGTCAGATTGACATAATTTTATTAGTATATTTCTCCAAATTTTAGTAACAGCCCTGCTAGAAAAACAATAGCTTTTATTTTCCCATGGTTTAGTTCCCATGGTTTTCAGATATGGGAAATTTCTGTTAGTGCTTCTTTCTGTAGCTGTCATATTTGTATGTTCCTTTTTCACATTTACTAAGTCTGATGGCATTCCTGTCATACCCACAGTCTTAGGGTCATAATTTCCAAACAATCCATATTTGTGGAAAATATGCAGAAAAGTTGAAAACTTGCATGTTGGTTGTGGCTCATTATATAGGTACCTGTCTCCTACTTGTTACCCGAATGACCAAAGTCAAATTTTTTTTTTAACCAGCATAAATCATTCTTAGTAAACATCGAACTATTAAAATCGTCTTATCTACTTTATAAAATGATCTCTGTTATATAGTTGGGCATCTGTATATGTCTCTTCAGTAAATCATTTCTATTGCTAACACCTGTTTTTTGAGATTTGTAACTGCTGGCTTATTTCCAGTAGAGGTTTTTGGGTGCATACTGAGAATTCCTATGATGTAGAAGAATACATTTCATTAGGGAATTCTAAGAAAGTGTTGGAGTCACTGCTATGGCTAGACATGCTGCCTCTTTATGAAAAAGTTTAGCGCAATATAGAAGATGTTGTAAACACTCATTTTAAATACAAATCTTAGGCAGTTTGACTTATTTAAAATATCTCCCATTTGGGTTCTAACTTTTAAAAATGAAAGCTCTATAGTGCTTTCATTGGTTTTCTTTTTTTTTTTTTTTTTTTTTTGCCGTGAGTTCAATGATTGGTTTGTTGCAGTGATGTGCTCTCCAGAGGTAATGGCCATGGGGAACGGTTAATCTGATACCTTAGGCATATCTCTAAGACCTTATGAATCCCAAATAGCATACTTCTTTGAGAATAAGATACGTTTTTTTATTTTATTTTATTTTATTTTATTTTATTTTATTTTATTTTATTTTATTTTATTTTTTATTGAGTGCATTTTTGAGATCCTCGTCTAAGTGGTATGCTATCTTGAGATACTAATATTTTATTTTCAGTGCAGTTTTATAAAGATGTAGTGTTATTTTTCTCTTTCATTAAAAAGTTTCAAGCAATTCTCCTGGAACCACACATTCGTATGGAGGGTAAGCATGTGGGGGAGGTTTAATTATAAATTTTATTTAAGTGCAATAAAGTTAATGATATGTTTAATGATGCACATACGTATTACTGTAAGTTAATTGGTTCTAAATTATAGTTATTAATTATAGTCATTTATATGATTTTGGTTATTGAAGTCGAAGTATAACATCTTTCTATCTTTCTTCTTCTATTATTTTGATGTTCTCTTCAGTTTAGATATTATCTTGGGTGTGTGCACATGGAGGTACCGCACAGCCAGAGACCAGGCCTGGATCCAGCTTACCAAGCCTAGGAGACCTCCTGGCCACCTCTTCCCTCCTGGTCCTGGCTCCCCATTCTACCCCCTGTACCAGTACACTCCGTTCTTCCCTTGTGTGTGTTCCCATGTTTTCCTTCCTTCCTTTCCTTCCCTGATCCCCAGCTCCAGGCTTCTTCACCAGCATCACCTTACTGATTCTTACCCTTTGGCTGCTTGGTGAAGTGACAATGCCTAACTGTCCTAGGAAGTGGTGATATGAGGTCACCATCTTGAGGGAATGGAGTTTGGGAAATTCAGATTTGGATAGTGGTAAGCAAGGAAGGAGGACATGGTCAGTGGGGGTTCTAAATCTGTGACATACGGAGCTCTGTCGCTGAGTGAGGAGAAGGCTTAGGGTTAGAGAAGCAGAGGGAAGAGAATGAAGGAAGGAGGGATTTTGGATCTTGTTTTGAGAAAGGAAGGGAAAAGCCAGAAGTTAAGACTGGTCAGTTTGAAAGCTGTCTTCTCTACCCTGTAGGTCCTTGAAGCAGGTGTCCAGCCTATGAGAATTGGTGGCATAGAATATGATGATGAGGAGGATGATAACCATGGACATTTTCTGTGCGTTGTGTGGTACATGCTGTGCTGGTGTTTAATCTGCTCAACAGCTCCGTGAGGCAGGTGGAATTATAGTCCCTATTTTCAAGGAGAGATAGCTGAAGTTGAGAGAGGCCTATTAACTCATGTCACACAATTAAATAGATGGTAGAACATGACTCTGAACTCATGTTTGCCTAACTTCAAAGCCTCTGCTCAGTACTGTGTTCTTACTTGCTACATGGACAGAGGCAAGTCATTTAATCCCTTTGAAGCACTCTTTTCCCATCTGTAAAAAATCTGATAGTGTGAAAGAACAATAAATGCTTCCCAAAGTCCCTGACTTACTGTGTTCCATAAGTAGTCCTAATTACTTTTTCTGGGTCATTTCTTTCTTAGGGCAGGAAAAGACTACGTGAGAGGAACTCCCCCTCTAAAATGACTGAAGAAAAGTTACCTTTGGGTGTTTTCTAGTCAAAGTAAAATGGAGGAAGCCTGTGATGTCTTTTTTTTTTTTTTTACATGTTCCACCACACACACACACACACACACACAGAGAGAGAGAGAGAGAGAGAGAGAGAGAGAGACAAAGTCCACCCATCTGCATTAGTAAACAGAAGCTCAGAGGTAGTTCCAACATGTGCAGCCATGTATGCTTGCAATTTAAGTGAGACCACAAAGCAATGTTTTTAAAGAAGCATACAGTTATAGTTAAGTTTATGGAAAATTGGACAGCAGTACTGAAAAATGCATTTAAAGATCAAAGAGAAGCATTTGCTTGTGATTAGCTTGATTTATACTGAACTTGACCTAGGAGCCTCCCACAGCTGCTTCTTCCTACACATTGTGCATTTATGAAATATATACACACACACTTGTGGTTGTCATATAATATGTACAAGATTTACTGATGACAGAAAGTTATTATTGCTTCAAACAAATGCAAGCTATTTAGACTTGCAAAAACAAAGGAAAAATGAACTATGCAAAAAATGAGTGACCTTGTAGTTTTTCCTTAGTTGCTCACAATTCATAATATGCTACATCCTACACAATTAATGGGGGAAAAAAGAAAACAAAACATTTATCTTTTTGATGAGTGGATGGCTTGAAAAAGTGGTTCTGGGGATAAGTTAAGCTCATAAGAGTATTCAGTGAGATGCCATCTTTAACAAGTGTTAAGTATGTTTCTACATATTGGGCCTTTCCCACTATACATACAGCATTTCTTCAGGAACTTCATGCTCTTTAGTTTAAATAGTATGAGTAGAAAGCCTTAGTCTTGAATAATAAAATGGTTGGAGATTTAGAAAAGATGTTAATGTCAAAAGCCCAAGACAGTATTAGTAAGCTCAAAAAACTGTAGACAAAAAGGAGTTTGTCAGTTTAAATAATGTGAAAGATTGTACTGATGGCAATGGGTATTTGTTTCCATTCCTGATAATTGATTAAGAAAGGGTTGAGATTAAATACAGTTTACTCTTACTTTAGGATTAGATTTGTACCTTTGTGCAGATAGCTCACAGGTAGGTAAACTTTTAAAACTGGAAGAGACCTTAGGAAGGCCTTTGAGATCATCTAGTGCGTGCCCACACTGCTCAGATTAGTAATCTGAGGTCAAGAGAGTGGTAATCACAGCTAACGTTCATTGAGCTATAATCTCACATAATCATTATAACAACCCTGTAAATAACTCCCACAGAAAGTGGTGGCATTGCTGGCTTTAGAAACTGTTTTCTTTTAAATGTCTTTCACAATTTAAACCATTTAGTTCTGTACATTAGAGCAGGACAATGAGTTTGCTTTAATTAAATGATTTTTTAAATATTTAAATTAATAAAAAGAAATACTAATTATTAAAAGATGGTCCACACCTATTATTTAGTGTACAGTCATGCGCTGCTTAACGATTGGGATCGGTTTTGAGAAATGCACTGTTAGGCGATTTTGTCACTGGGAGAACATCATCAAATGCACTTACAACAACCTAGATGATACAGCCAAATACATACCTAGGCTGTGTGGCATATCCCATTGCTCCTAGGCGACAAGCCTCTACAGCATGTCACTGTACAAAACAGCACAAGATTAAATCAAGCACAAGAGAAAGTGATGCAATCGAGATGCGGTAAAGACGAGATGTGTAAGGCTGCTACTGATGTAACGTGATATACTGTTTTACAGGAATTTTTTTAATAAGTAGAAAGACTACACTGTAAAATAACAATTAAAAGTATAGTATTATAAATACATAAAGCAGTAATATGGTCGTTTATTAATCATTATGAAGTATTATGTACTGTGCATAATTGTGTGTGCTATACTTTTGTAAGGCTGGCAGTGCCCTTGGTTTGTTCATACCAGCATCACCACAAACACGTGAGTGATGAATGCATTGGGAGGTGATTTTATGATGGCTATGACATCACTAGGCAATAAGAATTTTCAGCTCCATTATAATCTTCTGGGACCACCCTCCTATATGCAGTCCTTGGTTGACCAAAATGTCGTTATATGGTGCATGACTGTAGTAAAGCCATATCATTTAATGTACTTATTGTTAATTTTAAAGACTTTTTCCTAACTTCCAATTACAATTACTTTTATTTTTTAATAAATATATCTGCTGATACAGTATTTAAAAATATATGTGATAAAATTCTATCTGAATTATTTTCTTTTGATCCTGTGATCCTGTAATCCAATTCACTTAATTTACATTGAATTTTGGAACTACTTTGTCAATCATACAATATCTATATATATAATAGAAGGTGTGTATATGTGTACATTATAATGTAGTTATGTTGATAAATTTTATATGAGTTAAATTTTGATCTTGTTACTCTGGAAATTTTATTTTTTTAACGTGAACATTTCATTAATTTTTCTTACCTTCGAATACTTGGGTAGTTGAGAGGGGTTGTTTTGTTTGTTTCTATTAGAGCAAAGATGAAAACAAAATCACTATGTACTATGTATAAGATAGAGAATGTTTGAAAGGTTTGAAAGTTTTTTTACACGTTGTGTCTGTTAGATTTTACATATCCTTGCTCAACTAGATGTTTTTTCTTATTAATTTCAAGAACTGTGTCAATTACTTGATTGCTACATATCGGAGAATGAAGTAAATTTCAAATTATATAAAATTTTAGTGTTTCCTAGTGTCACAATTTAAAACAAACCATAGATTTTACTAGCGTTAAATAATACATTTGTGACATCCACTCATTCAGCATATGTTTCGTGATGGTCTGTGGTGTTCAGGCATACTTTTCGCATTAGTGGGGAGGAAACACAAACATGGGCTCTGCCTCCATGGATCTAGTACTATTTTCTTGATTTTCGATCCAAATACTTGTTCTGTGTACTTGGATGGTCTGCCTTGGTCATTATTTTTAAGGAAAGATTTTGACATCTGATGCTAATCAAAACCTAATATACAATATCCATTGTATTTATTGCTTTGCTTCCAAACTATGAATTCCAGCACTCAGTTCTTGTTTGGTTGGCTGAGGGATATATATTTTTTAATCAAAAAGTAATTTTAATAAAATGTTCTCCAAAATATTTAGTGTTTTTTATGAGTTGTAAAATATACATATATAAAAGTTAATCACTTTAACCATTTTTAAGTGTACAATTCAGTTGCATTAAGTACATTTACAGTGTTGTGCAGTTATCACCACTATTTATTTCCAGAATTTTTTATCATCACAAATATAAACTATTTAAAATCTTTGGTTTTAAGTACGAAAGGAATACTGGTTATTTTCTTTCCTTTTTGGGCCTAGTCTCACCTAACTTCCAACAACCCAATATTCAGTGTGATCTACTTGTACTTATTAAATTCAGAGCTTGTGATTTGAATTTGAATGGTTTCTTTTGATATGTGCTTGTTCCTAGATATCTATTAAAATTGTATCATCTTTCATTTTACTGTAATTTTATATTTGTTTGCTTCTTTTGAAGCAATAAAACATATATAGACGTGAAGTTTGAAGGAGATCAAACTGACTAATGTAAACACATAGAAAATTTTACAGAGAAGGGAATAAAGATTGGGGATTAAAGACAGTGGTACAGAAAACAGTCTAGCAGCTGCAGACGAACTAGTTTCCTTCCCTTCCTGCTAAGTGCCTGGAACAGGAAACACATCTAATAGAAAAGATATTTGGGCCTGTGATCTGAAAGTATTCAGCCCCCCGAACACTGGATATGAATTGGACTAAACAGGAAGGATTGTTCTATAGATCCTCCATCTGTATTACTTTTTGTGCTCAAACAAGAATACAGCTGTTTAAAGAGTTTTAAAAATTATTCCTAAAAGAGTATTAAATACTCTATTCAGATTGTATTCCGTTCCTTCTGCTAAAATGTAGTTTCCTTGGCTACTTCTCTTCCTCATTCGTAACAGTCACACTACTGTTGCACAATAAAGAAATGGAGAAATTATCAGGGAACCTTTCTCAGAAAGTTGTTTTAGTTTTATAGAGCAAATAAGAATTTAAGAAAATAAACATAAATGTCATTTGAATTTTGACTTTACCAGTTAAACGAGATGCTTTTTACTACTTTGTCCAATAATATATTCATATACTTTTGATATAAGCAAAAGTTTAATTTTCGTCTGTGTTTATTATTCTTTATTTTTTAACAAGTGACACACCTAATGAAATCTGTTTGTTGCAGCTAAAAGACGGCGGCAAAGCATCCCAGGCAAATGTCAGAATAGGCGATGTGGTTCTCAGCATTGATGGGATCAGTGCCCATGGAATGACTCATCTTGAAGCCCAGAACAAGATTAAGGGTTGTACAGGCTCTTTGAATATGACTCTGCAAAGGTAAATTGCTTTGTTTTTGGCTCTGAGAGAGAAAACAACACTGAAGAATGTTTCTGTGTGTCTGATTTATGGTGTTAACTTTTAAAAAGCAGTTTCTACCACCCTTATTTCAGAGAGATAAATAAAAAATATAATGGCTACTAAATTGGGTAATCAGGCAGTATAAGAATTGGTGAAAGCTTTGGATTATTTCTCCACAAAAAGGCATGTATTTACATACTCATAAAAACTGTGTCTACAGCCTCAGTGAGCTGAAGAGTTCCTGAAATTTCTCAGTGGAGCACAGGCTAAGAATTCTTATGATACGGTAAAACTCTGCCTTAATATTCTGGGCAATATGTTAGAGGGTATTCTTTTAAGGTATGATTTGGCTTTTCTTAGTATGTCCTTTCCCTTTTTTTTGCTGGGTAGAAGAGTAATTTTTTAATATACTCATATGAAGTCCAGGGTTTCTGAACTTACTGTTTTTTAAATGTTCCCCAGCCTCATTTATAAAATACGTAATCATCTCTTTGATGATAATATATCAGGCATTTTGAACATCCCAACATTTGATGTACACTGTAATCACCTGATTGCTTGTTAAAAATACTGATGGGAATCAGAATATTGGGAAGTAAGAACTGAGAATTATATTTTAATAACTTCCCTGTGATTATAATGAATTATTAATATTAAGTTAGAACCACCGCAGTATCTTGGGCTGAGGTGAAGGGAAGAGAAAAAAGGGATGACGAGAGGGCTATTGAGTGATAGCTCTGAACCTTTAGGTTTATAAGGAAGGTAGCTGCCCTTCCTTATACACCAGGTGGGTTCACCAGGTGGGTTTTAAACAAGTCTAGTTTTTAATGAGTACAGAAGTGTTCTCTATTCTATAAGGTTTGGAAAACACCATTTCCCCCCAAATCGTCTTGTAGTCTTTCATAAATTGTTGTGTATATTGTAAATCGTTAGGAGAGAAACAACATATGTGGTACCTTCCAAACATATTTGGCTATGGGACCTTTTTTTCCTGGAGTGTCTCCTGGGACTATTTACAGATATGTAGAGAATAAATTAGATGTACTTGTGTGGAGGAGCATCGATTTGGCCTTAGAACTGAAGAGTAAAATTTTTATGAATTTATACATTTACTTTGATACATCATGACTTTCTAACCAGTTCCCCCTTTTTTTCACTTGGGAGAAATTCCTTTCAGTGGGATCGTTGCGTATATTTAAATTTTGATAACTATTAGCGATACATTTTAATGCACATGAAAGTAATCAGTGAGAAAAATAACCTTGCTAAAAAGTTCTATTTTGATAGTATTCTTTCTGCCTACAAATAAAAATGAGTACTTTCATTTATTACTCATCTTTCTTTGTTGGCATTTTTACTAAGTATGATTTTTTGAAAGAGAACTAAAAAGTCAAGAAGCTTAACGTGTGTGAGATATCAACAAAACAAATATAGATGCTAATGAGCTTTCTCAAATTCTAACGTTGAAAATTTATGTAGCACATCAGCTCATTTCCTGGGCTGTGCATCATTTCTTTCATACCAGCCTACTCGTTTTCACATTGTGCTCCCTATTTTATGACCCAGGACCCAGTATCTTATTTTCCATTGAAAACACTGCTGGGTCCCCTAAGAATAGATGAAAAAATAAGTTACCCTGTTTGGATTCCTTTTGTATTTTGAGTAATCTACTACTGCCTCTAACAAAGATTCTTTAAAGCTACTTAAATACAAAATCTAACAAACCAACTTGTTGTGAACATTTGGAGATACTACGTAATCTTGTCTTCATCTTTCTGAACACTCATATTCAGGAACCCAAAATATGAGAGAGAACTTGAGAGTCCTATTATTATTAATTGTAATTCTTGTCAAGTTTTTGAACGCTTCTTGTGTAAGGTAATGTTAGCCGAGAGGAGATTCGCATTTAAGAAAATTGATGATACAATGCTGACAATGCTACTGAAGAACTTTCTGCCTTTTAAGGAAAAAATGAAACTTTGCAGAGTTATCTTCACTTCTTCCTTATACTAAGGCAGTTCTCTGCTTAAGTTCTCTTTCTTTCACATATCAAAGCAAATATTTTTTCTTCCACTTATTTCTGAATTTGAGCAATAGCATCCTTCATTGGCTTCCAGTCACCTTACCCTCTTTATTCCACCTATCTCCTACCAGATTGATCTGAATTCTCCTTCCAACATGAGTTACCTGCAACAGTACTTTCTCTGTGTAACTCTTTTCTTCATAGGCATGTAGTTTTCTTCATGAATATGTAGTAGTTTCCTTTACAGACTTGTCTGAGTTTAATTTCCCTAGAAGCAGAACCTGAAATGGGATTCATGAGTAAGTGATTTAAAAAGGGAGTTCTTTTGAATGTTAAAGAGAATAAGTGAAGCACGATGGGAAGAAGAAGAAATGGAGATGAGCAAGGATGTGGTTTCAGGGGTTGTGTAGCCTCAGCTAGATCCAGGACGGAACGTAGGAACAAAATTGTACCATAGCTTCTGTCCTGCATTGAAGTAAGGGAGCTGGGCTTTTGTCCCTGTCCCTTCCCTGCATTTATTCGTGATTGGCCACCAGCTATCCTGGAAGTGTGTATGTGTGTGTGTGCATGTGTGTATGCACGCACAGGAGGGCTAGGAGGTAGCTTCTGTTGCTGTCACAGTGTTGCCGGTGTGAACCATTACGGAATGGCTTGGGGATGGGTGTACCCAATCGGGAGAAGCGTTCCAGGGGACTCCGGCTGGGTACAGCAGCATGTGCTGTGCGATGCCATCCACACTTGAGTCTGCTCGGAGGATGGAGTTCCTGTGACGCAGGCCCACTCACGTTGTCCTCCCGTGATCATCACTACTCGAAAGTGAATACCATCTTTCCGTCTAAGATAGGTTTCTAACCATCCCTCACATACCTTCATGTCCCCTCATGAAATTCTCTGCATCTAGAAAGCCTACCCACCTCTGCCCCTCCAATAAATGCCTCCACACACACAAACTCCATATCGAAATCATCATCTGCATACAGTCTTTTCTTACTATTGCAACTTACTCATGTTTTTTGGCTTCTGAACTCCTATGACAAGTTTATACCATTCCATTCAGCATTTAAATATACACTAGGAATAACAAGGCCGATTCCATTAGTTATATCCAAATAAACCTAATTAGTTAATGGTCATACCTAATACTGCCTATATAATTCACTAACAACTCCATGTATATTAGTTCTATTTCTTCAGCCAGACTCCTTGAAAGCAAAGACTTAGGTTTTTTTGCACTACTTGTATAGTTTTGAGTTTTTAGTGTCTTAATAAATATTTGTTGGGTGCCCGCATTATTTCCCAAACTTGGAACCATTTATTCCACAAATATTTTTTGAGCTCTTGCTATGTGTCAGGCATTGTTATAGATGCTGGGAACATAGCAGTGAACAAAACAAATCAAATCCCTGCCCTCATAATGCTGACTTTTAGTGAGCAGAGGCATACAAGAAGTAAGAACACAAGTATATCACATGGCAGTCAGTGTTACAGACCAAAATAAAGCCTGGAAGGGGGATAGAGAATGCAGGGGTAGGGACCTGCAATTGCAAATCGAGTGGTCAGGAAAGCCTCAGTGAGGAGATCGTTGTCTATCTGGGTTACGAGTGTCCCAGGCAGAGGGAAGAGCTGGTGCAGTGGCCCTGTCAGGGAGGCCAGTGCGCCTGGACAGAGTGAGTGAAGGCAGGCCGGGGAGAAGTGAGGTCAGAGAGGGAGCAGGAAATGGGTCCAAGTGGGACAGAACTTGTAGGGCTTTGTGGGCCACTCACTGTAACGTTTGTAATCAAATTTCAGTTTTCCTGAGCCTGTAAAAAATTGTGAGAAAGACTTGGAGAGTTACAGCTGCTTGGCTGTAACTATAGTAGGGTTTGAGAGAGAAAAGTGACTTTACCACTGGAACAAGGGGCTCGAAGAAGGGGCAGACCAAGCCTCTCGCCAGTCTGGATAGTGGCAGCTCTGCCTTTTCCTGTAGAAACATTAGATGATTACCACTTCTGCCAACTTTCTGCTCACCTCCACCCAAAATTCCTTAGGGGGAGAATATAAGAGAGAACCCATTATTAAGGAAAAAAAATTTGTTTTTCGAAATGAATGTTACCAGCAATTTTGTTTGTTCATGTATGTGTATATATACATATATGTGTGTGTGTGTGTGTGTGTGTGTGTGTGTGTGTGTGTGTGTGTGTGTGTGTGTATATTTCATTGATCTCTTTTTTAGGCCCAACCTCAATATCCTAAAATAGGATTTAGATAAGAAAAAGTAAACTAAAGATACTTGCTTGATTAAGGTTATTTTGTAACTGAACTAATACACATGGAGTTGTTAATTTTTTTTCTATCTAGTTTAACTTGGGGATATGTAATAAAGCAAACATCTCTCTCTCAGATATCCTAAAATAACAATACTTTACTCACTATACTCTGGATTTCTAATGAATATAGAGGTGTGGAAAATTTTATTTTGATTTTTCTTTTATCCTTGACAAGGATTTGAAAAAAATGTTTTTTCTGCAACTGGAAATGATTGTAAGTACTGCAATTGGACAATGAAAAATTCTGTTTGAAATTATTTTTCTGCTTGGGGAAATTAGGCATATAGCAGTGTGCTTATTTTTAAATACCAAAAGCATTTGCCTTTGCTTTTGATCCAAGTCAAAGTGGATCATTTTATAAATTATGTTATTTCAGCTAGGTAAAGAAGAAAATTATTTTTTAAAGCTTTGATGTCTAATAACTATATTAACTATATTAGAGTTGGATTCTATGAATAAGACTTAACTATTTTATTTTATTTTATTTTCAGTAATTTTCTGCATAGCATAGATAAACTTGCTACTAACTTACTGTATGAATTAGGGCAAGTCGCAGAACTTCTTGACTATTAAGTGAGGTCATGGGTGATTTCTATCTTCCCTTTAATTCAGGTTCTTGTTCTGGTGTTTTAGCTGTAAAATGATAAGTTCCCTAGAGCTTGGTATTAGATCAAACTAACTTCAGTTTGCTTACTTTGGCTGAGAGAATCAGGAAACTGGACTCTTTTCATTGGACTTATCTTAAACAGTGCCAGGTTAGCAAAGTGACTTGTGCTACTCTGCTGACTTTAAGGTGAAAGGTAGGTCACGTGAATATTCAAACAGCATTTAATCATTAAAAAATACTTTATGTATTTGTCCTGGTTTTACATTTTTAAACTAATTCTCTTGGATTAATCCTCAAGAGAGTATGTGTGTGTGTATATACTGGGGTGCCCCAAAATATATACACATGACATGTATTCATCTTTTGTTATTGGTATATATAGAGTATTACAATTCTAATAGTTTTTAACTTTCTTAAAATATGTATACATTTTTTTGGCACCCTCTGTATATATATGTATATATAGCTGTATATTCCTATATATAGCTGTATATATTCCCTTGTGCTTTACATTATTAGTAATGGCATGTTTGTGTTTTGTTTTGTTTTTGTTCCTTAGACTTCATTTAGTGTATAACTTGTTATGATTGGAAATGAAAGATCTAGTAGGATTGAGGTTTGAAAAATACTGAATACTCTCTTTCTGCCTCCCCATTCTTTCTTATCCTTCAAAACACAAAAACATTGTCAGAGGTCCAGTAACTGCTACTACTACTAAATGACAGATTGGAATAATTTAATAGGTACATTGAGTTAGAAGAAAAAAGAAAGAGTAGCTGTAATATAGACCGAAGCTATTAGCCATCTTTTGTTTCATTTTAACAGATTGCTTAACATCCTATTACCTTTAGCTTTATGGGTTCAACTCTGCTCTCTTACTAATAGCATCAAGGCCAGACTTCAGAAAGTATTATTTTTTTAATCAAAGTTTTTAGTTCTCTATCTGTGATATTTCAATTTATGTGAATTAAAAGATATTTAGTTCAGTTATCTTTTCTTTTAATTGGAGTTGCATAATATCCCATTTCAGGTTACTTTTCCCCCTTTATATTTCACATGCTTTTCTAATGTCTGCTCTACAATTTAGGTTTTATTATTTTTTGTTTGCTTTTTTTTTTTTTTAAATCTTGGTTTTAGTTTTGAGTTTTAATTCTTAGGTTGGAGAATGACTGTTTTCAAAAGGACTCTCACCCCCTCATCATTAAAATTAGAAGTGCTGCTTAGGATAGGGGAAGAGGATAAGCAGGCATTGACATCTCTTGTGCAAGCCTTTTCACATGTATCATTTAATCCTTATATCAGCTCTTTGAGGAAGGAGTTAACATGCCCATTTTGCAGATGAGTACTTTAGGGCTTCGAGAATTTATGTTACTTGCCTAATAGTTCAAAGCCTGTGCCCTCCCCACTTCTCTGCTGCAGTAAGGGACTTGTAACTATAGTCTCTTAATAAAATTTGGTAAGATAGGACAGGGACACAATAGGGATAACTCTCTGACTCTTGTACGTGTAAGCAACAGCATCTCTGTCCAAAAGATACTTTTCATTTTCAGTCTTACCTGTCAGCATTCTGTAATATTATACCTAAATTATTTTCTATGTGCTTCATAGACCCTATATATTAGAAGGAAAGTAAAGGGGAAAAAAAGAGGCTAAATAGCTCTTGGTCCACTAGATACAAGCATTCATTTGGATACTGACTTGTTCTTTATGGTTGCCTGTCCTTTATTGGAATGTTATCTTTTATTTTTCCCTCCCAATTTATAAGCCTGTTGACTATATTGGATAATTTACTTCTATATTAAATTTTAAAGAGCTAATTTTTCAGTAAGCTTCCATCTGTGCATTCCATGAGTAATTAAGGATTCAGGAATTTAAAAAAATATGTTTTTCGGACTTTTGGCTCAATATGACACTCGCCGGAAAAGACACTGTCGTCAATCAACAGACATAGAAGAGAAATATTTATCTGATATCTCTTTTTCTTCAGTTCAGTTTGGATAAAGATTATTGAAAATAAACTTGAAGGTTCAAGTTAGTTCATCTTTTTTGATAGTCTGTAGCAACTTGACAACAGCAGATATGGTAAATACAGGTTCCTCAGGGTATATTTTGCATTTTGAAATTCTTCTCTTTGAACTTGACATCTTGAAAATGTGTGGTTATTTTTAACATAAAAATCTTACTTCTCTGAAGGAAAAATTGTTTCAATGTATAATCCTTTTGAAAAACAATCCTAGGAAATAATACATTTAAAGACCTATTTAATTTTAAAGCTTTATTGTACAATTTTTGTATGTGCAAAATTTTTAAACAAGGCCATGGAATGGAGAGGTAAAGAAGGGGAATGGTAATAACACTGGCTTTGATACTGGGCAGACTTGATGCAAACCTGGATTCAACCACTTCCAGCTTAGGCAAGTTACGTAACTGCATTTCAGTTAGCCATTTGTAAATGGGACTAGCAATAACTGCCTTGTAGGGCTATTCTAAAGATAAAATGAAATAGCACATACAATAAAGATGTTTTCTCTCCTTTCTGCCTACCTCTCTCCTCAATTGATAAGTGAGTGTTTATATAGTAGTCATTGTAAAGTCTCTTTTAGGAGATCATATTTATTTAGTTTCTTAGCAACAAAATGGGTATGACTGGAGGGAAATTGAAAGAAAATGAGAGGGCAGTCTGGTAGGTAGTCATCTGAGAAAGTCAGAAAGATGATGATGCAAGTGTTAGAAGAAAGGAACGTTGAGTCAAGGGAGTGATTTTGATCATGCAATTCTAATGAAAGCTTTTTAGAAGAGTGGATGCAAACGTTATGCTTACTGCCAGTTAACTACTGTTTTGGTTCAAAATTATTGTCTTGACCAATAATTTATGGCAGCAATGAGAAACCAGTACACACCTAGTTTTGTTTGTTCTGCGATTCCTCTTGTTCTACTAAGGGGAACAATGCAGATGTAATTCTCTTTTATTGTGGGTTAAGTCGGCAATACAAACTACAAAAACAACAAAACAATGAGTATTTTTTTCTCTCACGCTCCTATTCAAATTCATGTGTATTTCCTTTAATTTCCTGAGTAACATTAAAATCAAGTTAAATTATTAACTTTTGGACTATATTTTAAATGGTACTTTTAGAAATAATTTTCTCTTAATCTTTCATTGGTACTGCCATTGATTAAGTTTTAGTTGGAAATCTCATAATAATGTTCCAGATTTTTAAAATTTGGATTTTTCCTCCAGATTTACCTTACGACTAACAGCCATAAGGGTAGTATATATAAAGACAGTGATTTATGATTTCTGCCGTTCAAGGATTTTGTATCTATTCATTGGGATTAGAAGAGACAGAAAATGCTACAGGAGCTTAAAAGAGGGCAGTATCCCATTCAAATGGAAAGGCTTCCTGGAGGTGATGAAATCTGGGCTCTGCTTTGAAGGATGAGGACGATATCTCAGCTGGAAGAACATGCTCGGAGGTGGTGTGGGGATGACCAATCCCCAGGCATGTGTTGGGATGAGCATGCTGACCAATTGGAAATAGAGATAAGAATAAAAGGAAAGTTAGGTAAGAGTAGTGATTTGCAGGGTTGGGTCTTAGACACTGAGGTATTAAAAGTTTTGATCAGGAAAGTGACGTTTTTCAGGATATTTAGTGAGACTGCTTGGAAGCAGGTGGAGAGACATCAGATCCCAGGAGACTGGTCAGGCAAGTATTGCAGTCACTTGGCTACGTGAAGTCTTGAAATGGAAGACAGAGAAGAGATGAGAAAAATTAGAACTTGTGAATAGTAATTCTAAAGCCACATTGATGGTGTAGAGAAGACGGAAGAGCCAGAGCTCGCTCAGGTTTTAGCCTGCTGGACCCAGGCTCTGTCTCCTTTCACCTTCCTGCCCCTGCTCCTCTACTCACTGGATGGAGTCTGGCTTCTGCTCCTGGCTTGCCACTGACACTGCTTCACACTTGGATGTCTCACAGATTCTTCAAACTCAGTGTGGTCAAAACTGAGCTCGACAGCTTGTCTCACCAATGTGCTTTTCCTGCTGCATTTATCTCGGTGAATGGCCGCAGCCACCCCATCATCAGGATCAGAAAGACTCCTTTCTGGCCTGAACCTCCCATGTTCATCTCTAACCACCTGCTGTGTAGTGTTTGTATATATCTCAAAACAGACTGAGGAGAACAGAGTAATGAGCAAGGCCTCAGGTAGGTGGGGTGAGGGGCACAGCTCCTAGTCCTCGTGGTGCCTGTACCTTAAACAGAGTGTTTGAGATTCGCTTGATTAGCATGAACTAATCGGTCACTTGCTGTGTTGATCACTGGGGAGAGGAAGGACGTCCTCACCTGGGCCCTCAAGGAGCTCAGTGTGGGCTATGGGTTTCTAACCTGAAATAGGACTTTTTTTTTTTTGACAAATATTTCTGAGTTAACTCTTCCCCCACCACATTAATCATTGCATTTTTATTAACTGCAGATTTTATACATATTGTATTGCAGTTTTAAATGAAGAGGAAGATTTTTTTTACATTTATGTGCAGGAGTCTACATTTTTTTAAAAATCTCAATATATACATACATGATTTAAGCCGACGGTGAACAGTGCTTGGTACACAGATGAATTCGTGGATCACTTGTGAAAACTTAAAACTTGTGCCAGTTACCTCCTGCTGCTTCAGGTGTGGTTCACAGACTGGGAACCACTGGCCCCAAACATTTGAAGCCGTCTGAAAGTAAACAGGGAAGCATCCACAGGAAAGGCGAGACAAAGGAGCGACAGCCTGAGGGTGTGGAGAGAAATGGAGACAGACAGACAGACAGCAGGACAGCTGAAGGGGTAGAGTAACATGAGAGGAGTCTCCTGGTCATGGCTACTATTTAATAGCATATTAAAAGGACCATGATTCCACAACATTGAATTCTACCAAATTAACCTTCAGTCTCTTCTAAGAAAGAAAAGCGCTGAATTTCAGAGATTTAAAATGAGAAGCTTCCAGTATGTCATTGTATAAAAAGGAATCGTTGAGTAAGATGTAATGTGCACACGGATTAGGTGGCAAGAAGATCACGCCCAACTCTTGAAAGGCAGAAGTAACGTTCTGTTAGGTTGGTGCAAATGTAATTGCAGTTTAAAAGGTTAAAAATAATTGCAAAAACCGCTATTACTTTTGCACCAACTTAATAATTATTCCATTTTCCAGTGCCTACCCCTGTGGCTGGCACATAGAGGATACTCAATAAATATTTATTGCCTTGAGTTGTAGAGAATTAAAAAAAATTTTCTGCTACTTTTGCCTGATAAGTTTAGAAATAATTCACAAGCAGTTGTTAATGAGCTACAGTGACAGAGTGGTCATTCTTGTGTATGTAATGGCAGCAGTCTCCTTGGAGTTCCAAGTAAACAGTTTTGTCCATGGCATTGAGAGCTTTTGAAAGGATTGAAATTCAAGTCATCCCCAACTGTTTCCAGTGGCTGTTGTTGCTATTAAAGTTTCAGAGACTGAAATAGCTTAGGCTTTATAGGAGTTTAAAAGTAAACGGGAGTGATGGCCTGTGTAAAACACACATGTGGCAGAGTGTTTATACTGTCAAACTTTGCACCTTACTTTTTCTTTAATACATTTTAAAGCCTGCATTGTCACAGCAAACTAGCTTTATAAATAGGTTTCTAAATGCTACTAGTCCCAATAATTTCTTTTACCAACCATGAACAGTCTTTCTCTGAAATTTAAATACATGCAAAAAATAGTCTTTCATTTTTCTGTTCTTTTGTGTGTATTAATTTCTTGGGTAGTACAGCAGGAGTTCATTTCTGTATTGCAACAGAAATCCACAGATGATAATCCTAAATTCAGTGACTTCTCCTACAATTGAGTCTGCCTTTATCTTGACAGTTTTGGCTGAAGTTTATAGCACTGTTTTCCTGTGTCATTCATCCTGTTATAATGAATATGAGGGACTTTCCAGATTCTTTTGTTTTACTGGAATTATGTTATATAGACTGTGCTTTGGAATAATGGACTATTTTATTAGTTCAGAATGTTGTTATTATCCTGAGACTATGTTTGGTTAACAAATAATTCTTAAAACTAAGACAAGTATTTTTTGTATTTGAAAGACAAGCTAGTTAACTGCTTCTTTCAAAGTAACATTTTAATCTCTTTGATACCCTGAACTAAAGAACAGTATTTCTTTTCCAGATTTCATAAATTCTATAATGTTCATGAAGGTTTCATTTTCTAATGAGAAGCCTATTTACTCTAGTGAGGCACAGAATTATCTGCCAGGGATTGAAGTGAATCATCCCTTTAGTGAAGCTTTGCTGTGACGTTTTTGATTTTTGCATTGAATCTTTGCTGTTGCTATATAATATTTGCAATTGAAAGTATTTTATTAATGTACAGGAATTTATTTAAACAGGCTTATATTTGTTATAATGATATTTGTGTTTCCAAGAACTTTAGATAAATAGTTTTTCTTCTGTCCGATGGAAAAAGTGTTAGAGTTGCTAGGGAAGCAGTTTTTGTTTTGTTTCTTAGTGCACAGTAGTAATTTAGTAAGTAAAGCATGTAAAGAAAAAGAAGTTAGCATTTTAAATTCTTACTATAACAAGTTACTCAATTAGGAACTTTATATACTTTAGTCATTTAAACTTCATAGCAAGTATTGTGGCAAGTGTTATCACCCCACTTTATAGAGAGGTTAAGTAAGTACTTTAGAGTCACCCAACTTGTAAGAAAGCCAGAATTCAAGCTCGGGTCTGTTTCCCTCCTAATATAATGGTTTTTCTACAGTATCACATTGTCTCTTTAAATGGAGGAATTAAAAAATATTATTATTGTGTGGTCATCATAATGCCTGTCATCTAAAATTTCATTTTGCTCTTCCAAACACCACAGTAAGAATTTCTGCCATTCAATTTGTTCCATAGGAGTCAGAGAAAGAGGTAATGATGGAGACATTTATGTGATATTCCAGTAATTTCTAATTCCATGGAAAATACTAGCAAGAAGTCAATGCTCTTTGAAAAATTTGCTTTCTTAAAAGGTCACAAAATATTCCAGCAGTAATATTACCTCATTCATTCCTTTAGCAGCGCCAATGTATGCATTCTCTGGATAAATTAAAGCAGCTTTAATAATAATTTCATCTGTGAAACCGTTTTGCAGTTCAACTTAAATGCATGGCTGAGTTCAAATATAGAGAACAGACTTCATAGATTCATAGCATTTTAGAGTTTGAAGCAACTCCAGCTGTCAGCCAGTAGAGCTCTTAGTCTACCTGTATCGTTTGTCTCTGTTGACACTTCAAAATTTCTTTTTGATGTATGTAAAGAAAATGCCTCCAGTGACAACTCTATGACAGTAGTCCCACTGGGATTGGAGTTGTGTGGCAGAGGAGGACAGGAAGAACAGACTGGTGTTAGCCTATGAGTTGATGAAGCTTCTCAGCCTACATGCCTGTTCCGTGCTCTATTCTTCTCCATCTATTTGTGGTCTAATAACAATGTTCTTTTAGGTATCTTATAGGAGAGTAGGAAATAATGCTGGATTTAGTGGTAAACTGGTTTATAGCAAATATCATGACTGTTAAGGAAACCAACGTGTTTCTTGTTTTTTCTCACCTTTCTACTTTGTTTAAGTTGCTCATTTTCCTGTTTCTTTCTTTCTTTAGAGCCTTGAAACCCTTCCACTTGACTATAATGTATCAAAATGTCCTTCCCAAGTTGTACATGTCTGGACCTTAAATTAACCATATGTAATTGAATTATAGAAACAGAATATGTTTATGTTAAAATATTTTTAAATAATAAAATTACATAATTTCAAATTATTTAAATTAATAATATTAAAATCTTTACCTTAAAAATACTGAAGTACAGCCTACAGCCCCTCCCCAAGAGGTGGGATGAATGGTGATGGCAGGAAGCAATAGAGTAGCATGTTCAGTCACCTGAAGTTTGAAGTTCTGAAAAGGAAGAATTTTTTAGACTAAGGACAGTGAGAAAATTTACTGGGATCCGAGAGAAGGGAGATCCTAGTTCAGAGAGAGTCTATGCCTAAATTCCGAGGCAAGTTATAAGTTAGTACAAAAAGTGCTCAGTTTTCCCAGGAATCAAATGAGATGAGCTGGGCCAGAGGTTGAGATCAAACATAAATTAAGCTTGAAAGACTGTAGATCCATTAGCAATATATAAATGAGTGACAAGATGAACTGAGTTTTCTGAGACTTATGAATGTATATCTATATACAGAGGGTACAAAGAAAATGTATACACATTTTAAGATTTGAAAACTGTATTAAATCATAATACTCAGTATATACCAATAAAAAAAGATAACTACAAGTCATGTTTGACTTCTGCAATTACAAGAGGTGCTCAAAGTGGTTACCATCAGCGTCCAGACACTTCTGATTACGGCAAACTATACTGCTTGAGCAACGTTGACCAAAGTGTCCACTTGTATGCATATTTTTGGCACCCCCGGTACAATCCATAATTCATGCTCCCCAATATCCTTTGTACTTCCTTCTGCGAAAATTAACTACATTGGTGTAACCAGTAACTATGGTAGGGCCAGGAAATAGGTAGAGAAATAAAAGCATTCCTTAGTTCAAGAAGCCCCTAATGGGAAGAAATAGACATTTTTATAATACAGGTTGATGGTTGTCAGAATGTGGGTATGTACAGGTCGCTGGACCATAGAGGAAGAAGCCTGACGGAGGCAAAGAAGACGTCCCATGAGATAATGCATGAATGAGTGGAAGCTTGAGTATTGAGTCAAAAGTAGGAGGAAAGAGGTCATTCTAGGAAGAGAAGACAGACAAAGGAAAAACAAACAGAATGTTCTAAGAACTTGTCAGTAGTTTACTGTGGCTGAAATGTAGTTTTTGAGAGAACAGGAAGAGTAGGAGATGGTTAGAGGGTAAAGAGAGTTCAGATTATGATAAAAGATCTCAGCTGCCATAGTCAAATTTTGAATTTTGGTTCTTAGTTAATAGGAGACTATCGGAGAATTGTTTTCTAATACAATAATAATAGATTTAATTGAGCAGGTAGTATGTGTCAGACATCTTTTAAATGTCATTTAATCCTTTCAAGAACTCTGTGAAGTATGGATGTTGTTATTAGTCTCCTAGTAGAGATAAGGAAATGGAGGAAAACAATCCCTATGGTCACCTGCCGGGATCACAAGCCCAGGTATTCTGGCTCTGTGTCATATGTGTGCGGAGGAGGCAGAAGGATACCCGTTAGAAGACTATTTCACAGGTACACATGGGGACTAATGGAGGCCTGGGCTACTAGAGAGTTGGTTGGGGTGGAGGACTGAGTCACCTGCAAGTTCCAACACTGGCTGAGTAACTTTCTGTTGAACAGCTGTGTTGATCTATGTCTTATTGCCTCCTTTCTATTATCTCCCATTTAAGGTGCCCCTTTTCTTTAGTTTTTCTTTCTTCTCCCCTTTGGTTAGTAACACTCATTTTTTTAAAAACAAATGCTTGTCAGGTTTTTAGTTGGTATGAGTCTGCATTAATTTCTGTGCAGTTACAGGAAAAAAAGACAGTTCCTGCTTCAAAGGGGTGTTTGATGTAGTATGACGGGTCAGAGAAGTACAGACCTGTAATTCACATCAGTGTGAGAGGGGTCAGAATGATCCACACTTCTGGGAGAGCCACGTTCATTCGACTGTCAACTTCATCTTCCATTTGTATTTCTAAAGCGATTTGAGATAGATTCATCTGGGCTGGTGAGGTCTACAGCTCACCAGCTGTAGCTCCCTGGTTTCCCTAAAGATCGGAGCCGGAGCCCTCATAGAGCCATCACGTACTTTACACACACACACACACACACACACACACACACACCCCTTCCAAATTTCCCCAAATTTTGGTCTTCAGAGAAAAAAATAACTCATTAATGTGAAACGTCCTTCACATCTGCTACAAGACTGGCCATTCCTGGGGCAAAGGCCGGGCCTATCTTGTTCACAGTAGACTGTCCTGACCTTTCATGTAGACTTTTCCCTGTGGCGTGTGCAGAAATGTTTGTTGAATTGAATACCGCATCTGAGGGTTCAAATTTCCTAAAAATTCTTTTACCAAGAATTAGAACACAAAAGCACGTAAGAGTACAGAAATAAGTAAGGCTGTGAGCACAAGTTTGTGATGTTAAATAGAATTGGACTAAATGGAAGCCACTGATTGGCAGGAACAGTTTTGCGGGACAGCCCCACATGCCAGACCCCTCTCTGGGGAGCTCTACTTGAATGTTTGCATTTCTAGATCTTGATTGTATACCCCACTCCTTCTTTTGTCCGTTACCAGCTGGGAAGTGAGTGAGGTACTTCATTCTCCTTCCTACTGCCTCTGCCCGTTGTGAGAACAGAACATCTGTGCACATCTTCTCTGCCCACCTGAGAAGAGGTTGATGGAGGATACGCCTTTTGTCCGTCCAGATCAGCTCGTACCCTGAGAGTTGGGCGTCTGTGCCTGATTGGTCCTAATGTGATACTCATTGGTTCGCATTTACTGAAGGAGTGGAGGACACTGTGCCAGTCTCCAAGCTCCACTTCTTCACCTTCTGTCTTCAGGTGGGGCTGGTGCCCTTGGAATGGGAGAGGCCTGCTGTTCTCTCTTCCTGTTTCTTTTTTTATCTACTGCTTGGATATGTGAATGGAGTTGAAGAGATGGAATTCAAAATGAGAGTCCCCTCTTTGCTCCAGCAAAAAAACAGAAGCCCTGCGTTTGTGTCCTTGAAGGGGGCTTGCATTTACTTCTCATTTGCCAGCCAGTCGTTGGTGGGTCATAGCCCTGCAGAGAAGGAGGTTTCAGTGATACACCTTACCTTCTCGCTGAGAGGAGGTTTGGGGCTCATGTGTCTCTGGGTTAGAAGAAGAAATCATTGTGTTTCGATAGCTATACACTGATTGAAACAGTATTTCACTTGTTGGGCAATGAGTCTTGATCCTTTTCTTTGTTAAATAATTCACCCTATTTTTATAATTCCAACTCTTTCCAATGATATCAAATCCATTTTATTTCATCTGTTTAATAGGTTAGGAGTGAATGGTACTTTTTCTGAGGCTATTAAGAAATTTAGCTTTAGCCTAAGTTGGTGAAATAAATGAGAATATCATTAAAAGAGAAAACTATTTGTCTTTTTTAGGAACAAAGCTTAATGGTAATAATGCTAATTTTTAAAATATATTTACTGGGGCACCAAGTTCATTTTGACAGTTTATTTCATAGTGAAGGAAGAAGTATGTGACATTTTCCAACCTGGGAAAATGCAAAAACAGACATTTACATGTAGAATGTCTGCCCCTCATATATATTTGTTCATTAATGATAATTGCTAGTATTTGTTGTATACTTACCGATCAAGGTGCTTTGAATACATGATCTGATCAAATCCTTTCAATACTCTGTTTTGGTACCGTATTACTTTCTTGTGGCTGATGTAACAAATTACCACAAATTGGGTGGCTAAAAATAACAGAAATTTATTCTCTCACAATTTTGGAGGCCACAGTCTAAAATCACCGTGGCAGAAGGGCTACACTTCCTCTGGAAATTCTATGGGGGGCATGCTTCTTGCCTCGTCCAGCTTCAAGTGCTGTCGACATTCCTTGTGACTGTATCACTCCAAAATGAGCCTTCCTAGTACTTTGTCATCTCTTCATGTGTCTGATTTCTCCACTTCTCTCTCTTGTAAGGAGATTTATCCTTAGATTTAGGTTCTACTCGGGAAATCCAGGATGATCTCATCTCAAGATCTCTAACTTAATTACATGTGCAAAGACCCCTTTTCCAAATAGGTAACATTCACAGGGTGTGGGTATTAGGATGTGGACATATATTTTTGGGGACCACCATTTGACCCACATACTCTTATTATCTGCATTTTCCAGGGAGACATTGAGTAAGTAAGTGGTGAATCTGTTATGAATAGGAGTTGTGCCTCTCGACCACAGCACCGTAATACCTCGCTGATTTAGTCCGCTCTGTTTGTAGATAGTATGTTTTAAAGAATTACTTATATGAGTTTTAGTCCTTTATTAGGAATGAATTCACACCTGGTATGTCTTTTCTACTTACTGCAGTGTCTGTTTTGGAAAGTGTCTGCATGAGTCATTGATGAATTCTCTTGATGCAGAGACGGTAGTTACCTTGCTGTGGGTTTAACTCCAGCAGAAGGAAAGGCAGCTCACTGCTTTGACAGCAGCATAGACTTGTTTTTCTGGTTTAGTGAGACCAGTCAGAAACCTCAGAGTTCTAATCCCGACTTCTTCACTTACTAGCTCTAGGGCTATGAGCAAGTTACTTTAATTCTTCAGTTTATTTACCTGTAAATTAGAATCCCTATTTTGTAGAGTAGTTAGATTAGTTGAAAAAGTTAAACCTGAGCATTTAATAAGTCGTTTGTCTAAACTAAGCATATAAATATTTTTAAAGCTATAAATTCATAAAGCTATGAATTTCTTGAGTCTTATTTAACTGGTAATAAAAGTTATGCTTTTTAAACAATTCTCTATATCACAGATGGTGGTGCTTCTTCCTTTAAATAAAAAAAAAATTTAAATTCAATACGTCAGCATCTTTCATTGTCCATGTACATATATGGTATCTTTTTAAAAGCCCAAATATTTGCTTTGCTTGTTTGTGGTATCTCCCTTAGCACACTTTGGTTTTGTTCTGTGTGTGTGTGAGTGTGTGTGTGTGTGTGTATTTTTTTTAAAGGATCATTCCTCTGACCCAGTGCCTGACACATATACCAAAAAGGGAAAAATTACCAGAAAGAATCTTGCTTACATCACATCATCAGGTTATTGTACTTTCAGTATTTTTTCAGTGATAGCTCCTTCCTAAGGAGACATTCTTATTAAAGTTGGAGGTCGCTGTTTCTTTTTAAAAACACTGTGTTCCAATTCTGAATAATATTTTCTACACAGGAAACAATGACCATCTTTCATTTTATTGTCCTTTTTAATAGATGTTTGTTGAGAATACTGGATGCTGATAAGACAAACTGCCCCGGTCTAGTTGCTCGTACTTATTCTAATTTGTTTTTCAGTTGCGTAAGTCTATTTGATAAGGTCTTGGTGATCGGATATATTTTCATCTATTTTCTAATGAAAGGCCCGATAGTCCACCCCCCCAACATTGTCTTCTCTTATCCCATAAAATTACTGACAGCTGAGAAAATTTTAAAACTATATGTTTTAGAATACTTGTTTTGAAATATGTCTTTTTTCTTGGCATTTTAGAAAAACTCTTAGACTAGTCTTAATGTAATTTATTTTAAATGGAACTGTTGGTTGTATAATGCAAAAACCTGTGAAATGTAAGCCCAATTCAGTAGTATTTGTAAATATTTATTTTCCCCTTTTGTGCAGATAATACCAATGATGGAAGCAAAATTTGTTTTGACCATTTATGATGCTTGCTTCAGGAAGAGTATATTGTCACAGAACTGAATATAGTGATGGATTTTTCAAATATTCTGACCCAAATGATATTGCATTACTAATACTGTCCCTGCTATTTATTAATTTCCTCCTGGAGTAGAAAATCGTTTGTTCCTACCACAACCCATGTAAGCCCCCGGCTCCATATCCATGTGTACACACCCACATTTCTATTCAAAGCAGAATAGTTTCAAATTGGAAGAAACAATGTAGAAAAAAAAGATAAACTACCTAGAGAAGTGTATATAAGGAGTATTTTTCGTCCTTGCATTTCCTTTTTTTTTTTTTTTTATTGCTATCAAACAAAAGCTATTTGGAAATCTTTGGAATTTGCTCTGCAGAGGTCCCAGACGTATTCCGTTTCCTGATACTCTTACTCTTTAGGGAAATAATTAATGTGTTTAATTATTTTTCTGATATTAAATATAAATGAATTTTTTTAATCAATAGATATTTGAAACATGTAAGTGTTCTTGATTTTTATAACATCCCATCTATAATTTGAAGTAACTTTCATAATTTAAAGCTAATTTGAATCTATAGTAAGAGGTATGAAAACATCAGGCATGTCAAAGTTTTAAATGTTAATGTTTTAATAAACATATTACAATTTGTACTTAATATAGTCAACCCCAACATTTCTTTTGGAAACAGGCCATTCCTTTTTCAAAACTAAATATTTAATGGATTTAAGATATTAGAAATTGCATATGGGTTATGTTATGGTTATCTCAATTAGTATTATATTGTCTAGGTTTACAGTTAACTGTTAGTGATTTTTAGGCTTAAGGAACACAAACATTTACCTAAAGTTAGTGGTAAAACTTGTTATCACCCAAACCTTAGGGCATGGCTAATTCTGAACAACTGAATTTTCTAAATTGACATTTTTAGAATAAATACCTCAATTCTTTAAAAGGTTTACTATAACTTTTTCATAGAAGTATTTCAAAAATTATTTCTTTTTTTGTACTAGTTTCCTATTGCTGCTGTAACAAATTACCACAAACATAGTGTCAAGAAAACCACAATTTCATTATCTTCCAATTCTGGATGTGAGAAGTCCAGAATGGGTCTCTCTGAGCTAAAATTAATGTATCTGTAGGGCTGTCTTCCTTTCTGGAAGAATCTGTTCTCTTGCCTTTTCAGTTGGTAGAGACTGCCTGCTTTCTTTGGGCTCCCATTCTTTTCATCTTCAAAGGTGGCAAAGGCTGTAGAGTCTCTCCCATCACATCATTCCAGCACTGACTCTTCAGTCTCCCTCTTTCACATTTAAGGACCCTTGTCATTCCACTGGGCCTGCTAGATAACCCAGGATAATCTCCCTATTTTAAGGTCATCTGATTAGAAGCTTTAATTCTACCCAAATGGAACTGTAATGTCTCACTGTCATGTAATTTAACATTATTTACAGGTCTGGTGATAAATACAAAGACATCTTTGGGAGGCCATTATTCTGCCTACCACACTTTCCCTTCTTAGAGTGTTGAATTATGTAGACTGAGCTGACAGTAACCTATGTATATTGTGTGAGATAGGTGGTCCAAATGATTTATATTATCACTGTCTATAACTCAAGGAGTGAAATTAACAGTTCTTCCAGGCTTCCTCTCAGCTTGGTTGGTAGGATTTCTTTATGATTCACTAATACTTTTTGTAGGTTACTACATTTCTGCAAACATAGTGGAGATTTTTTATACCAGAATCATTAAGGGCTACTGTTGGGATACAGGTCAGTGTTTGACACCTCTTCTCACTCCTGGGAAGTACAATGCTAAATAATCTTTCAGTTGTTTACTGTCTTTATTCCCATCCTTATCATTACGTCTGTGACCATTACCACAGTTCATGTGTCTGACTTCTGGTCATGTAGGGTGCCAGTTTTTTGAGATGTCTGATCTTTATTAGATTGTAGTCTTGCCCTGGTCTTTCTGCTGTCTGCTGCACCTTTGTTCTTTCACTTTTTTTCCTTTGTACAAGAGTACTTTTTTTTTTTTTTTTTTTTTTTTTTTTTTAAATGAAGGAAAGGAAGTTTGAGTAATTTGCACATGGTTACTCATCAGTGGCTGTTCAAATCCTGATTTGAACCCGGGGTACTTAATCCAGGACAGCCCATACTTACTGAATTGCTATCCAACATTCATTCCAAATCCTGAGCCTTTTCTTTTGAAATCCATCTGTCTTGACATTTTAATAAAGAGGTCTGTGGAATGAGAAGGGAGAACCTTACATTGATCATAAATTTACTATCAGGAAGATAGGAGTAACATGGAATGGAACTTTCACTCTGATTTCTCCCTTTAGAGAGCTAAAACAGGGAACCTGGAGGATAATGCCTATGTTTTAGTAGATTCAGAGAAACAGTTCATATCCACCCAATTTTCAGTTTAGGAGGAGATAAGGAATTAGGCTGTTTTCATGACATTCTTCTAAGGGAAGATAAGACAGGAAATAAAGGGGTGAACCAAAAGACATCAGATATAAAGTGTCTGTTTACTCCCTGTGAGTCACTCATATTATTCTGCCTTAAAAACATGTTAGGAATTCATCTAATCTTCTTAAGGGCACACCCACTTCCCTATAAGCCTAGTATAGTTCATGGATAAGTTGGTCTTTCTCAAGTCACTACTTTTGCTATACAGTCACCTTGCCAGTGATGATTTGATGTCCTGCTATTGGTTAAACCCTTCCTATTTTGTTTTGATTTCTTCCTTACATAAATGAGTACCTAACAAATATTTTACCTAATCCTAAACTTTGCATTGCCCTGGCAATATTTCTGTGAGCTGAAAAAGACATCTAGAGTTTTAAGTACATAATGATGGTCATTTTGTCCTTTAATTAATGTTTTGCTTTAGTTGGCTGCTCTTCTTAGTTTTCTACATTCTTGGTTTTCACAAATAATTATTTGCAGAAGACATCCATTTTATGCATATGTGCCCTGTCCTAAAGTTTAGTGCACTGTAGGCAGTGTTAATTGACCTTCATTTGCATGCTAGTACTCTGGGGCAATATAGTGTCTGCCAGCTTCATATTCTTATGTGAATATGTGAGATTTTATACAGAGTAGTGTATGGTTAGTTGCTAACCGACTTCTATACTCTTTTATGTCTATCTTAGTATATGCGTTTTCATTCTCCATATGTGTTTTCATTCTCCTGTTAGATTGCCTATTTGTATGCCTTCCCAGAATGGGAAGGCCCTTGATGGGCATGACCTCTGACAGTAGAAAGTTAACAGTTTAACATATTCACATTTCTTTAGTTTCACATTTTTCTTTTTGTAGGAGAGACTGCATTAAAAAAAAATCCCTAAATTTGGAAATTACTAAAAATCAGGATTCATAACTGGAGACTGTACTAGAAATGAGGATTCACGCTCTTCACTTCTTTCTTTTCAGAAAGATCTAAAAATATTTTATGGCTCATTGATTAAACCTTAAAAGTGACTGAGTTACTTACAGAGATTTGGCATCTAAATAGTCTAAAATATTTAAGTCATGACCCTTGAAAGTAACTACTGCCTCTAGCAGAAGTGTTTTGAAAAAAATATATGTAGGATAATTTGGAGCTGAGAAAATTCGATTAAAGCCTGAGAAAATTTCTAGGCTATTACAAATTATTACTATCTGGATCTCCTGGTTAAATGAATTACTCTTTTAGCTAATGGAGACCACATGATACAATGGAAAGAACATGGGCTTCAGTGCCAGACAAAGCTGAAAGTATATCCTGGTAACATTTACTTGATTTCTGTATTAGAATGTGCATGATTTAACGTTTCTGACAGAGTTCGGAATCATTTTTTTATAAGTAAAATTTATTATAAGGTGCCCAAGATATCATTGTAGATGGTAGTGAGAATGGTGTAAAGAAAAAAAGTTTGATTTGGGTGTTAGTGCAAGATTATTTAGTTAGGTCTCTGTTCTGCCATTTACTAGCCATGAAGACCTTAGAAAGAAAACAGAAATTTTTTTTAACAAGATTTTTTTAATTTAATTTTTGAATGAGCAATGTATTTATGTTTTTCAAAACCCCAAACACACAAAGCTTTTGCAATGAAAACCTTCTCCTTCCTCCCTCTTTTTGTAGGAGAGACTGCATAAAAAAAAATTCCCTAAATTTGGAAATTACTAAAAATCAGGATTCATAACTGGAGACTGTACTAGAAATGAGGATTCATGCTCTTCGCTTCTTTCTTTTCTTCCTCCTGTCCCTCAGTCTCCAAATTCTCTTCTTTAGAGCACCCACTAGGAGACAATTAAGTATATTTTGATACAACCATATATTGAAACACTATGCAAAAAAACCCCACAAAAACACTATGCAGCTATATCTTTACAGATACCTTATGCATGTAGGAGCAATACATATGTACATTTTATTCTCTTTTCCTACAAATGGTAGATTCTGTCCATACTGTCTTATGTCTTACTTTTTATAACTTTTTAAACTTCAAGCTTATCTTGGAGATCTTTCTATATCAATAATAAAAATGGGCTCATTTAAAAATAGGTACATAATATTCCATTATATGGGTTACCAAAATATATTGAACTGGTTTCCTATTGATGCACATTTAGTTTGCTGTTAACATTCTTTAATGGTCTACTTTAAATGTGCTTCATTTCATACATGTGTGAGCATATGATATTTTTAGGATAACTGTCTAAGAAATGGAATTGGTAGATCAGAGAGTATGTCCATTTTTTATCTTTAGAAGGGAACAGACCTTACAGACGGATTGATCGGAGTGCTGTTTGGATGAAGTGGTGTGTGCTCATTTAGCATTGCTTCTCTTTTATCCTTCCTGTTGCACTTCTGTATTTTGTGGGGCATGGGTCTACTGAATGCAGCTTGAGTCCAGCTTTTTGGAGACGTCATGAATGTCAGCATTGTTGTTCTTACTTTAATGTGCCTCTGCTCAGAGAATGAGCCCTTTGGACTTTGTGATGTGGCTGCCCTTCTCCAGAGTACTTTGAGTTTCAGAGACAGAAGCAAACATTTCCAGAATAGCTTTCTTCTTCAAAATACCTAATTCTTTACAGTTACATTCTGTCCTTTGACATGTCGTCATATTATTCCAAGACTGGACACACACACTATCTTTGATTTTTAAAGAAAATCACCAGCAGAGTGGAAAGTAGACGCCTTGTTGTAACCTCACTCTTACTTGCACCGGGAGTTTTCTTGGAGTGGGAAACAGCATCCTTGATAAACACAGGAATTTAAGTTCACCTTTATTCCAATGCTTTTAAAGTCTCCTGAGGCGTCAGAAGATGCATCTTCTGCTTTTGACATATGACCATGTCACAAAAATCTTGACAGTTTTTTTTTTTTTAATTTTCTAGTTTGAACTGAATTCTTGGTATTAAGCACGTTAACATTTCATAATAATCTGAGAATTTTCTATTTTACCTGTATGATTATCAGTACTTAAATGAACTTTTCTAATATCTTTCACTGTCTGAGGCACACATTGCTACTGGGTGCATAAGAAGATGCTGAAAATGAGAACACAGAGCTTGTCACAATTAATTATTGCTAAATCATTGTTCTAAATGATTTCTATATGGTAACTCATAAATAATAGAGCATCTTCCCTGTGAAGTAAATGATATGAGTGTTTTTCTTCCCCACTTTATATGTGAGCAAAGTAAAGCCCAGGAAGATTAGGTAACTTACCTGAGGTTGCCCCTTTAGTAAATGGCTACTCCCTGCTTTGAACCCAGGCAGCCTGGCTCTAGAATTAATATTCTCTCTCTCTCTAGTTATCTTTATTTAACAGATGCATCTTCAGTGTGGGATTTTGGTGCTCTTAAGGACTGCTGAAATGTAAATGACTGCCAGTTTAACTTCCTCCTGTTACCTGTCTCTACCTGTCCCCCCTTCACGCAGCAGGAACAGAAAGATCTCTCTTTCCCTCTCTCCCTCCCTCCCTCTGCACAAGTGCCCTATAGCAGGAGGGCTATTGTCCTTAATTTAGATTGTGCTTATTTTCTGGGTCTTTTCTCTAAGGTCAGTGTCTGTTTTTTGTGTGTATGGTTTTTTTTCCATCCTGCGCTGTCCCTTTTGTCACTGTCAATATAGCTTTTTACCCTCCAGTATTCTTCTTCTTTTTGAAATCTTTTTATCTTTGTCACCTGTTACTTATCAGTATTATACAGAGGCTGTAAACCTATTACAGCACCCCTCTCTTTCAGCACAGGGAATTGAGCAGATACTTTTCTCAGCTATATTTATTTACTCTGGTTGTCAGAGGTGGCTTCTTTACTATTGAAGGAGGAGTTTTTACCAGCTACTTTCCTCCTTCATTCTTAAACGTTTACTAAGTAAGCATCCCTTTATAGCTGCTAGGAAAATTGAGATTGGTAAATTGTACCATGATCAGAAGGCTTGGAGTCTGGAGAGGGCTTGTGCATGTTATGAGTTCTAAAATTTTTCAGTAAATCTTCAGGATCTTATATGTCCAGTAAAATGATAATGATACCAGTATCCCATGTTTTTTTGATGATTTGTAGATATATAAAACTGTGTATGTTTCCTTGCTGAAGTCAGTGGTATAATATCTAGCATATACACATTAATTATATGGATATTATATTATAATGTAATATTATATAATTTTATAATGATTCAATAGAATTGTTATCTGAACACATTTTCTTAGTTTGCTTATTTTATAAGGTTTGAATCAAGATACCTCTTTAGTCTTAAATATTATTCTTGTTCTAATCAATGATTGCATATGAACTATTTTTCTGTATAAAATACATTTTACTATCAGTTTTTAGATTCAATGTTAAGAAATTTCAGAAAGATTTATGCATTATTTAGCAGAAACCTTTCACTTACTTTCTACATAGTATGTAAAGACTAAATGAATCACAGAAGATGAGGAATCTAGAAGACGTGTTACCAAGTGTTTAACATGTACTATTGTCCTTGTAAAATTATTTTAAGCTCTATCTGTTGTCACACACTGAAGAGATACAAGGAAACAATGTGACTTTGGCTAGGGCTTATCACTTCTCAGAATAACTTGGGTGCATTATCTTTAGTGGTGTTTTAGCTTAGTTGGTGCACTTCAAAATATCCATCAGAGACACCACAGGTTGACTTAAGCTTTGATGACTTGCAATTCCACAAATGTCTAATTTTGGAACTCTAGAAGTTTGGAATTCTAAAACTCTAATTTTGAAATTCTACATAGTGAAACCACAGTTCTGTCATTTAAAGGGAAGAGGGGCATAGTTCTAATATTTGTAATTGATGTCTTTATTATTTCTCTTATTAAAAATTACCCATCATAATATTTTGGCATCCTGTTTGAACAAGCATTTCTAGAAATAAATCCATGAAAAGAGTGTGTAACCTTTCTTGGAAATAACACTCTACCTGAACTCTGAGGTTGAGGTCCTTGCTGGAATAAAATTAAGTAGATATAGAAAGAACCAAGAGAAGAGAATGCCAAAAACAAACAAAACAAACAAAAGGAGTAAAAGCTTGAACGTAACATACCAGTTAACAAATTCAAATGGAAGAGCAGACACTGAAGAAGAGTTTAGAACATTTTGAAGAACAAGGTGAGAGGAGTACCCTACCGTGCCTCACAAAGGACAGCGAAGGGCAGTGCGGACTTGGGGACATGAAGCTGCAAGCTCATTTTAGTACTTCTGCTGGCAAAGGTCATTCCTCTCTCAGAATTTTCTAGCTAGTTTGTCTCCCGCTTAGTTAGAGCCACGGTTTTGTGTGTTTTTTCAGTGAAGCTATTTTATTTATTTTTTAAGTGTGTTTTTCCAAGACCCATCAGCTCCAAGTCAAGTAGTTGTTTCAATCCAGTGGTGGAGGGTGCAGCTCACAGTGGCCCATGTGGGGATCGAACTGGCAACCTTGTTAAGAGCATCACGTTCTAACCAACTGAGCTAACCGGCTGCCCCAACTAACATTTATTTAGTAAACTTATTGTGTACCTGTTTTATGCCAACCATTCTGCCAAATGCTAAAGATAGAAAAATTAGTAATCTGAGTGTTGGATTTACTATTTGCAAGGGACACCATAAACTACTTGTGCTAAAGCTAGATCCCAATGAATTTGAGTATGTAGTAAATCAAAGGCTATCCCTTAGTTTCTCCAAATCAAGGCTCTGTAACTTTATTGGACTTAAAAGACTTGAAGCAGATTACCGGGTTTCGTCCCCCGAGATTTTGATTCTACAAATCAAATCTTTCTTACTCTATAGCCTATATATTTAACCGCTGGCCCTTACTGCTTATTTATTTCATCTCCCCAAATAAGTGTTAAGATCCTTGAAGGAAAAATTAATTCCTTATTCAGCTATGTGGTATCTCCTACAATACCCATAACAGAGTCTTAACACGCATGAGATGCTAAAATGTGAATAAACATGAATTAAATCCAAGCAACATAATGATTACTTAACTAGCTAGCTGCTATATCCAGTATATGACACATAAAGGAAAAAGTGCACGTAAAGGAAGCCTTCCTGTGGAGCTGAGTATACATTATTTTCTAAGAGGAAATGGAGGAGTGGAACAAGTGTCCTTTCTTTTTGCTTTTAAGAAATATGTTATTTAATAGTCAATAATAATGTAATAGCTATGTATAGTGCCAGGTACTAATCAGGGGGATCACTTCTTAAATTATATAAATGTCTAACTACTATACTGTACACCTGAAACTAATACAAAATAATATTGAATGTCAACGGTAATTGAACAATAAAAATAAATAAGCTACCTCAAAATATTTTTAAAAATACATTATTCTCTACAGAACTGATTAACTTTTTTTGATATATATGAACTGATTATTTCTTTTACATTAAATAGATAAAGATATTGCATAGTAAAGTTTGCTTAAGTAAGGTAATATTTTTAACTCTGCCCAGTGATTTTTAAAGCTTATTTAATCAGTGTTCTCAGTAGCTACCTAGTGCCTAAAAAGAGTGTACTTTTCTATTTGAGATGACTTGTGAATATATGTCCATGTATTTTACTGTAGTTGTAAATCAGACAATTTGATGATGATTATTTTAAGTGTCATTGCAGTTAGCTATTTTCAGAATCTGAGGAGCTTAATCTTCTTTATAAGTCATGTATTCCATTTATGTTTCTTGACAGTGTAATATATACTTTAGTGTAATTTTGAAATATCCACAAGTTGTCAGCTTGAGGGGCTGAGAGATTTGTTTAAAGAAATGAGGGCAACATTCTTGTGGTTGGAAAAAATAGGGAGAAAATGAAAGTATTGTGTAAAAGATGTCTTTAAAGCTTGTATTATGAAATGGATTATAGCTGAGATTTAGAGCCTATTTTTAAAACAAAAATGAGAACAGACTAAATTATAATTTTGTAAATATTGCCTAAATAGGAGTCTCTTAAAGAGACAGTATTAAAATTGACTTCTGATATTGCATTCTATGACCTCAGTAGAGTGTTTGTTAACAAATTGAATGAAAATAGGTATAAAAATTGCTTAAATATAGCAAAGTTACTTTAGGTAAAAATCTTGTTCTAATATTTACTAATATTATACAAGTATCTAAGAATACGAAATTTTCCATAAGAAAAAAAATATACGAGAGAATAGCATCAGAGAAGGAAAAGATCTTTTTCCTTTAGATTTTGTTTCATAAAGTAGTGGTATTTGATATTGGCTATAAAATGACTGATCTGGTTTTATATGGTGGCAATAGGGAAAAAAAGGCACATTGGGAAAATACATCAGGCACATGTATGACATTGTCATGGAGCCTGAAAAGGGCAGGACAAGATTGTCTGGTTTGGTTACCACATCTGGAGCATGAGGGGAGTAGCTAGAAATGGAGCCAAGGTGTGTGTGTTGGTAGATATGTACATTTTTGTGGGTGTCTTTTTCATTTTTTTGTAAACCTGATTTTCTTATATGGTATTTGAAATTATTAGCCATAAATTCTTTCTATGTATATGTCATTAATGTTACTGCCTTACCAAGTGTACTTCTTAAAAGTTAATTTTATTTTTATCAAAATATTTTATGCAAATATTGTGAGAAATTACAAAGGTTATATACAATAAAACCTTTTTTGCCCCTCCTCTTACCTGGTCTTTTTCATCAGAGGCAACCAGTTATTTCCCCTGCTATTTATACTTCTAAATAACAATTCGTACTTCTAAATAATAATCATCTGCTAACTCTTGGATCATCAGTTTGGGTTATTATTCACTGACTTCCTATTTGATAGGTGAGAATTTTATCATACTTATAGCTCTTCTTTTCTTGCCATCTTGTCAGTATCATCATTTTTAGGAAGATTGTTTAACAATAAATTTTAAAATCCATATTCAATCTTTTCATTCTTATTGGCAATATAAATATTCTGTGCTGAGCTAAAATTTGGGAGAATTCATTATATCTGAATTCAGTAAGAGAGTGTACAGTGTCCCTTGGAGAGCACTCCTCGGTATAGTGAGCCATAAAAGGGAGCGTGTGACCTCTGCCCCACTCATTCTATATGGGGTAGCATAGTGTGCAGTGTCAGGGTCCCTCGACCCCACCTCTGTTAGGCAAATTTCAGAGCACTCCATGTGTTTGTTTAGTATCTGCATGTTTGCAATTCAGTTCTTATATGTATAAAGAAATTCAGCATTTCAGAGAGTATATACCCTGTTCCCCCCAAAATAAGACCTAGCCAGACAATCATCTCTAACGCATCTTTTGGAGCAAAAATTATTATAAGACCCAGTATTATATTATTATATTATATTATGTTGTATTATATTATATTATATTATATTATATTATATTATATTATATTATATTATATTATATTATACTGTATTGTGTTATATTACATTACATTACGTTACATTACATTATATTAAAGACCGGGTCTTATATTGATTTTTGCTCCAAAAGACGCATTAGAGCTGATTCTTTGGCTAGGTCTTATTTTCGGGGAAACACGGTATAGACATGGCATTGGAGGATGAATGGATTGAGTAACCTTATGGGAAATGTGAAAATACTTTCTAAAATTAGGTTTTGTAAAAAAAAAAAATCTGTTATTTCACACTTTTCATGTATTTATATTGTTCCACAGTGATATCTCTACAGATAATGTCTTTGTAATCAATCACTTTCTCATAAAAGTCTTTGCTATGAATGAGTCATTTGTCTTCCCTTTATATTTAAGAAAATATTTAGTGGCTACTTTCTATTTGTAAAACAATGACACATACATTGAAGAACATTTGGAAGACACAGAGAATAAGAAAATTGTGTACCATCCAGAGGAAAAAAATCGTAGTTTAGTATATGCTCTTCTAGTCTGATTACATATGCACACACATAGATTATGCATTCTTTCAACACACACTTCAAGAATACAGAGGGGAATAAGATAGACCCATCATGAAACTGCTGCATTAGCTGGTAAAGGGGACAGTCAACATATAATAGCATCATTATTTAATTATAACTTTGACAAATGCATTTGGTATAAGAGCACGATTTTAAGGAAGGGAGTAGTATCACATTCATGAGCTGGTTTCGTCATTGAAAAAAACTTGTCATAATATATAATACAATGCCTCTGTAATATACTATGTATGTATATGTAAAAAACTTAGTCTACACACCTAAGTTTGTCAAATGGTATTTCTCTTTGGAAGATATTACAAAATTGTGGCCTAATGGAATTGAATACTAGCACGAAGAATCCTTCTGCTTTTAACTTTATCGTTAGGATACAAGCCTTTTCATTTAAATATTTTATTTCAACCACTACTCAAGTTGCCAGAGTAGTGAGATTCACTGCTTATAATGAACTTGCCTATGAAAGCACCATATGAACATTATAATGCTAAATAGATTCATTTTATAAATACCTGGAAATGCTTTACAGATTCTAGGCTATTTTATTTATCAACTACAAGTTGTAGGTACCGTACTAGATAGTTTACGTATATTACATCGTTTAATCTTCAGAATAACCCAGAGAGATAGGTGGTAACCTCTTTTACAGAGAAGGAAACTAATTCAGAGAAGTGAAGTTACTTGGACCAACTAACTTTTATAAATATGGTATTGAGATGTAAGTCTTGCTCAGCTCCAAATAAAATTTATGCTTTTAATTTTCTTGATACTATGCTCTCTCCTTGTAATGGTGAGGTAGATGATGGGAATTATTATACCCATTTCTCAAATGAGAAAAGTGAGGCATAGAAAAGGCTAAGTGTAGTAGAAAGGGCAATTAAATAGTAGTCAACCTATTTCTGAACTTCAGTTTTCCTGTCTATGTATAAGAGGATTCATCTATATCAAACTCTATCCTGAAGTGTCCTATGGTGGTGGTACCAGGAGGCCAAATGGGATGCCTTCTGAGTTTCTGCCCAAACTTGTGTCTCAACTAGAGAAACTGTGCTTTTACTTGTTTTATATATTGGACCTTAAAATCCATTCAAGTGTAACCAAGCTTTATAATACTATCCTAGTTTGGGAATAAAAATTGGGGCTTTCAGGTTTGATTTTCTGCTTTACTTTTTTCTAGGTGAGAACATAAATAAATAATTTTTCTCATATTTTTCTGTAAAATGAACTGTCATGGTTTTTTTTTTATATATGAAAAGATTTAATGAGAATCAACTTATAAATGGATCTTGATGAGTGTTTTTAATAAAACCATGTGTTGGGATTTCTCTGCAAGTAGTTATGATTAAATTTTTTGTTATAGCATTTCAGCTGTATTTGAACCTATATGTAGATATTTGAGCCTGTATGTAGATATTCATGCTGAGTATTTTTGGTAAACTAAAGAAAATAAATTTATATTATAGAATCAGGGATTTTGATTAGACTAATAGGAAATTGTGATAGTTTGACATAGATCTTATTACCATTGTCTATCAGGAAACCTGAAAAAATAAAAATAAAAATATTTTATTATGATTTTGATTGTGATACTGTGTAAAGTTAGTCTAGATGATCTATTAAGATCTGTGTGATTCTTTGATTTCTAAAGTCTTTGCTGAGGATTTTGTCAAATTTCTAAAGCTCACAGTTTTCTTAATATCCAACTTTATTGAGCATAGGCTACAGCATATATCTAGGTTATAGCAAATATTTTTGGGGTACTGAAATGGAAAGCTGTAATTATCTGAACCAGACCTTCTACCTAGTGCCTCTTTTACGAGGCACTCTTATCTCTACAAATGTTCCCTCTAAATAACTGGTTTCTTATAGCCATACACATCAATATTTCCACACATTTAACTGCTAGTCTCTTTCTTCAGAACTCACGTAAGACACACAATTCAACAAGAGGAGCAGTGAGTCGTGCTGCATCTTGTTTTCGTAGGAACACGAAAGCACAAGCGCATGCAGAGTTTGCTTTGGGGTAGGTTTCCCTAGAAAACAGGAGAGATCAGTGAGATGCTAAATGGTAATTTTATGTGACAGACAGCTGAAAACAAGGCCATGTGTGAAATCAGCCAAATTCTTAGATGTTGTGCATGTCAAAACGGGCACAAAAATTATAATGCAAGTTTAATTTCCTCAAATACGTATCCCAACGTTAATTGAGGTATGCAGCTCACCCACAGCCTTGGGTGTGGCCCATGAACACAGCTGCTAACTCTGATCTGTAATTATTACATTTTATTGCCATGTATCACTGGGCCTTTGGGTTATACCAATGAGAGAAAGGGAAACAGATTACCGTAACATACATGTTTTTTACTTTGGTTCTTTGTGTCATCATAACTTTTTTTATTCATAGAACTTAAGTACTTGGAAGCACTTTTGGAGAAACTTTTAATATGCTGAATGTTCTCATGGGAGTTGGGAACAGACCTTATCTTTGTAGACTTTGTTGCCGATCACTGTGATGGTTTCAGAGGCATCCAAGACTTAACACTGTCCCCCAGATGTTGACTCTGAAGGCAAGTGCATGTAACTGCACACCGTGGTGAGCCTAGGTGTCGCCCCTGTACCTTGGATTCTGTGAGGTACCTGACGGGAATTTAGAAGAGGAGAGTCATTGGCTTCAGCTTGATGATGCAATACATATGCTTTCTCCTCCATCTCACTTTTCAGAAATGACCATAGCCATCACCGAGCCCTGGACTGCTGTTACTTGAAAGACCTGTTTAAAACGAAGACGAGGAAACTTTAGTTCACTCAGGGAATTTAGGGATGACTCTGTGTATTATAGATGGTTTGGAACTGGGTTCTGTTTTCCATTTTCTACCACTCGGATTTCACTCCCTTTTATTGTGGTAGCCAGGAGCTGACATTTTCAGAAACGAAACTGGTGAGGTGGCTTTCACAAAACTATATTGTATTTAATGTTAGACTCTTCTTCTCTCTCATAAAAGCCTAGAGCCTGGAAGAAGATTATAACTGCCATTTATGTTCAGTTTCCATGTCATGGAAAAGAAATATCATAGTGGACACTATAATAATGTCTATTTATATGGCAAGCACTTAGCTAACCTAATCACCTTACAGACTTTTTTTTTCTATTTAGTTTTCACAGTAACTCAATGAGGTAGATAGGTAATGTTATTCTTATTTTGCAAGTGAGGAAGCTAATAGAGGAAGCTTAAGTAACTTGTCCTAGGTTGAACAACTAAGTAAACAGAGGACCTAGGATTAGAATCTGGGTAATCATCTCTTAACTCTGAGATACTGAACATTTTAGGGGCCACATCGCTTATCAAAGTGACCAGGCTAAGATTTAGTTTAATTTTTTAAATGTATCTATCGTTTGCTTGTATTTGAGGCCAGTGTTAATTTTGGGTTTATTTGCCAGTCTGTCTGAGTCTCTTCCACCTTGTGGTAAGGAATGCATTCCTAAGAGAAATGAATTAGCTAATATAGACATATTTTCCAAGTGAAAAGGAACACTGTATGATACAAACTGTGTTACAGAAGTGTCCCTGAGCTTGAAGGGACCTGGTGGGCCCATTCATTGAGACTTCTCCTACAGAAGAATCCCCGAAACACTGATACAGCTCCTGTGTGAGCATCTCCGCTGGATGCCCATTCCAGTTAGACAGCTCTAATTTGTAAGAAAAAGTCCTTTTAAGATCTCACAGTCAGTATTTAGCAAGAACATTTTAGAAAGCAGCCCAAAGAGTTAAATACCAGAATAGTTATGGAAGAAAAGAATTATTTTTATCTTCAATCAGGAACTTTGAGGCCAAAGTTACATACTCGTATATGCTTTTTCATTTATTATAAATCGTTTTTTAAGATGACAGTGTGTACAACACTATGTGTGTTTTTATATGAACTGGTTCTAAATCTTTGTGAGGTCTCGGATCCTTCTTTGAATCTAATAAAAGAGAAAGTAAATATGATAGGAATCTCCTGTTCCCATTCTCAGCAGGTCTTTTAGGGGATGCTTCTCACTAACTAAAGAGAGCCATCAGCTAAGAGGATGTGTTTTTCTCTCACTAAGGAATCTAATACATTTCATGTTGTTTGTCTGAAGAGTTAGATATTGGTGTTTGGCTTCTTTAAATTTTCACACATTATCAAATAGGGAAAATCTCTGTCATTTAGTTCAGTTTATAAGTACTTGCTAGAGGATATTTTTGTTTGAATCATACATGTATTACAGTAACCTGTGGTCAGCACTTCTGTTCTTCTCAGTGATTATAATTCTGTCAAAAGCAAATTTGGGGAGGTTGAAGTTTACAGACGTGTCCTAGCCAGAACTTTGTGTTAACTCTTGTTGTTAGGTCTATTTATTTTGTGTCTTTGAGGATTTTATTGAATGCAATACTGTTCAAAAGTTAAAACTAATTTAATACTGTTTTATGACTGGGCTGTTTCAGTTTAGTGAGCATTTATTGTGTGAGCTCTTAGAGTCAGCCATCATGTTGATGATATGACCTATCAGGCTTCCAGACCCTTCTGATCTCTGCCTTTGAGTCAAGTTTAGTGTTTATCAATCTGAGGCTTATTATGCATTCATTCCGTTTGAGTCAAGACCAGCATCTTGACTCCCCTCCTCCCATTTTTGTTTTGTAAATGAAACAGCCTAGAACAGAATATGTTTGGATGGAACAGCATACATTTGGATGGTGAAAATACATGTTTTATTAGTTCATATGTATACTAGGTAGGTCATGATATAAAATTTATTTCTGACTATATATTGTGATGAGTTTAGAAAGCAGGAGTCTGTGTGAATGCTACATAGTTTGTGGCCTCTGGACCCTGGGGCCGGTTTGAACTGTTTGTTCCTGGTCTACAACAAGATAAGTACTGAAACTGAGGATAAGCATGTAGACATTTTAAAAAAATTATTTATTTTTATTAGTTTCAGGTGTACAAAAGTTGTAGATGCCTGACCAACGTACTTTACACCTGAAGCTGAAGTAGAATAATATTGAATGTCAACTATAACTAAGTATATAGGTATATATAGCATTTAGAAATTTTCATTGCAATTTGACCTTGCCACAGTTTTCAAGCTTTTGATCCGTGTGTTTGTCCCATTGAAAGGTGTAGACCAGTTTGAGTGTTGTTGAACTAGCATGATGAGTCACATACGTTGTGAGCCGTGTACTGTTAAGAAGCACTTATCCAAGGTCATTTTCTAATATATTAGATTAAAACAGTGGTGGAGAGAATTGTTTCTCTCAGGATAATAAGCTTACCTTTTGGTAAAATAGGTGGAATGTGTTGCTAATTTGCTACAATTTCAGATTTTTTTCCTGTAATGAGAGAGGCATTAGGGTAGAAAATATAATTTATGATGTTTTATATCATCCCTTTGTTTAAAAAAAGTTAACATTGGAAAGCTTTGGAATACTAATGTAGTTTAAATTTTACAACAAAAATTATTAAATTATCAATCAGAAATATAAGCAATACTCTCTTATTTTAGAAACAAAATTTAGTTTCTACTTACATTAACAAAAAATAGTATGTGATAGCATAAATGTGATGTTAATTTCAAATAATTTGAAATTAATAGAACTTTAAAAAATCAAATATTTGAACATTCGCTGGCTTTAAATTTTCCTTTTTAGTTTAGATACTGTTATTGAATACTTTGAGCTAATTTAATGAGGTTCAGTGATGAGGATGTTGAATAAGATTCTGCTTCTGAACTGCTAAGTGTGAAATTACAGGTTTATCTAAAAGTTATTAAACAAGGATAGACCTGGCTTTATGGCTAATATAGCCATATTTCATTATTTTTAAATTCCTTGACTCTGTCTCCAGAGTTAAAAAAAAAAATCTAAACCCACTCCAAATTATGTTTTAAGTGTTAAATAAATGGAAAAACCTAAGTTGAGACTATGAAGAACGAAAAGTATTCATTTCTGTGCTCTCCACAAGACAGCCAACTTTGTTTTCCTAATAAGGCTGTGGTAAATGCTGGAATGCTTGTCTCAAATTTTATTGAAATACCTTAAAATACCCAATTTACAAAAAAAGTTTGTAATTTAATGCATTTAGCCTAGACAAGAATAGAAAAAGAGATGAATGTGGAAAAAAATTAGTGGCAAAATTGTGCCCACACTATTAGCATGGGACAGAGAGCATATAAATGTGAACCTCAAAAATAGTTATCTTACACTTTGGATGTATGAAGAACAAACTAGGTATTTTGTTATTTTCCATACATATTTATTTGTTTTGATATACACTGAAGATTTGGGGCAAGTTTTAGTCTTCTCTTCCTCTTTATTATATACAGTTCAAATACGTATTTGGCTAATTTATTGCTCAATACTATGTTTAGATTTTATCTTTAATTTGAGATTTGGATTTAACTTTCCTGGAAAATGAAGTGCTTAGGACTACTTTATCATCTCACTGAGAGGAGTAACTTATGTGTGCTGGCTCTCAGTTATCTCTCTGGCTTCATCTCTCACTGTGCATTCTTGCCTCGGAGACTTCACACTTGCTATTTGGTCTGCCTGGAATCCTCTACTTCAGGTCTCTGCTCAGCTTTCACCTTATTGGGGGCCTTCTCTGACTCCTTTATATAAAATAATGCATCCCTGCCCATCCTGATTTATTACACTCCATTGCACTCATTACCATGTGACGTACTTTGGCTGTTTTTAGGCTGTCTCTCTTACACAGAAAGTAAGCATCTTCAAAGTAGGGATTTTTGTCTGTTTTATTCATTACCGTTGCCCCACCTCCTACAACTGAGCCTGCTCTGTTAGGGGCGCAATAAATATTTGTGGAATTAATTAATAAATTAAGGAAAAGACATAGCACAGTGTCGCCCTTGAACCTGAAGTGACATTAGGTATAATACATATTGGTCAGGAATGAGAAGGTGCTTGGTTAAAATAATTTGTGGTACTATAGAAAGTCATTTTAATCGTAACAAATTAAGTGGACAACGGGAGTTGGATTCTGACCATAACATAAGGGTGTGTGTTTGTGAAAGTACAGACAGATTTAGAAAGAATTGAACAATATTGAACGTGTATTATTCAGTGACTAGGTACCCTGTTTCCCCGAAAATAAGACCTAGCCGGATCATCAGCTCTAATGTGTCTTTTGGAGCAAAAATTAATATAAGACCTGGTATTATTATATATTATATTATATTATATTATATTATATTATATTATATTATATTATATTATATTATATACTGGGTCTTAAAGTAAAATAAGACCAGGTCTTTTATTAATTTTTGCTCCAAAAGATGCATTAGAGCTGATGGCCCGGCTAGGTCTTATTTTCAGGGAAACATGGTATATGTGTAGGTATATTTATGTATCCAGGTAATATATTCATTGACTAAGTGTACATAATATATAGTCAAAACCAAATAGAAGAAGTACTATCATGGTTATTTCTGTAATTTTTTACTTGCTCAGTATGCACCCATGTATCACAGGGCATTCATCAGACTTGCAGTCTGGGTCTGGTTTATTGGTAGCATATCGTGTTCAATAGTTGTAATGGGGACTATTATGCCAGTTTCTCCATTTTCTCAAACTCACAAGGAAGAAGAGATAAAAACAGGTTTTTGACATGTATTCACAAGAAGATTCTATGATGTAGTGTCTCGGGACCTGCATGGCCACTAATTTCAGAAGCTGGTTGTTATTTTGAACAGAACACCCAATTTAGCACCATAGATTATGTTCATTAAAGGACTTCTAGCCCCGTCCTGCGGAAAATAAAGTTGTTAGAGAATTCCTATTGGTATGGGGCAAAATACTCCTCTTCTTTGAAAAAATAAGGAAGAATGGACTGAAGGCTCTTATTTCTGTTTTCACATGTCTAGTGAGCATTAACTGGGGATTTCGAAGAACTCAACCTCTTATTTATGTATGTATTGCTCGTAAAATGCACTTTCTATAGATAGACAGGTAGATAGGTATCCTACATATATTATCTATCTTTATCTCTATATGAACTACATATATAGCTATGTGTATGTGTTACAATGAGTAACTTCTTTGTTTATGTGAATTAAAACAAAGATGGCATTCTGTAAAAAAGGGGATTGAAAATGAATTTATTAATAGAATGTTAATAGTTATTGTTTGAAACCATTTCTTTCTGAAGTTTTTTTTCACTAAAGTTACTTTGTGACTTTCACTTTATTCCTAGAAGGCAGAGTGTAGAGCTGTATATAAAATATCTGGAAGAGTTGGGTTTAAATCCTGGTTCTGCCATTTTCCTATTCTAAGTTGTGGTCAAATTATTTTACCTGTTTTAGCTTTTGTTTCCTATATTTAAAATGAAAACACTAGTACTTTCTCAAGAAGAATAAATGGAATAATTTATGTGGTGGGCCAAACGAAATTATTGGCAATTGGTAGATATTTTCTCATTCCTTTCTAATTTGTTGTTCTTGTTTTCTCTTGAAGCTTACCTTGGTTCATAATTGGTTTGAATATAACTGTATATAATCAGAAACAGAATAATTTGCAGAACTCCTAGGTCAAATCTTCTGCCTAAGGGGTAGGAAGGTAATATCTGTCAGTGCTTACTTTTTGCCAATCGTTCTGCAAGGTGTTTTGCATACATGACCTCATTCCATTCTCAAAACAGTTTTGCAAAGAACAGATTACTATCCCCATTGTACCGACTAAGAAAACTTTAGCTAATTAATTTTGTTGGCCACCTAGACTTGCAACGTTCATTTAGCTATTTCTTCTATTTCTTATGAATTCCTCTATCAATGAAGAACAAAATAAGAGAAAGCCAGAATATGAAAGGTAGCCTCAGTCTCTTTAGGACTTTAAGCTTTTCCTCAAAGGAAGAAAGAAATAAATAGACGAACATCAGCCTGCTTATACTATTTTTATCCTAGTCTCAAGCAGCTGACCTTTATCAAGGTTTTCCTGAAGCAGTTAGTTTTAAATGTATTGCTAGAAGTCTGTGAAAATCCAATTATGCATATGGTTTGTTTTTGATGTCTACTCTCCTAATATGAATCTTAACCAAATTTGTTGTTCAAGGGCATTTTAATAATGTCAGGAAAGAGCCAGAAAAATGTAGATGTATAAATGGAACTCCTGATTTTTCACAGGCAGATTATTTGCTTTGCAAAGTTGATTGTTTTCATATTAGTAAATGAAGTACTTTTTCTCTACCTGATTGGAGCTGGAAGAGAAGATATATTAAATAGAAGTAATTACCAGTGCAGCCAAAGGAAGATGTAAACCTAGTAGGTTTTCAGCGAATGCAACTCTGTTATATATTGCTTGTTTCTATTCATGCCTTCTGTGAAATATAATATAGAGTTTTGGTTGAAAAAAATAGAAAAGAAAGAAATTATACTTTTCAGCTTCTCTTATAGAATGCAAAGTATGCCCTTTTTAGTTGTTCTTTTAGATTTTTTAAAAAAACAATTATGTTACTAATAGTTCCATTTCATATAGAAGCAAAGATGAAAGAGGCTTTTAATAGCCTTTATCATGTATTAGCAAATGAACTGAGGTGCTGAGTAGCAGAGGTAAAAATAGTGCATAAATGCCATTCTTAATCCAATAATATTAAATTTGTCCCTTCACCAAATTTCAGTATCAGTGCTGGGTGGTTTGGAAGTTTAGATGGGTCATTCAGTTGCAAGTCATATGGAAATCTGAGGTGGAGGAGTTAAAAGGAATTGAAAAGTAGTGTCCTGCAACCACAGAAAGAATAATGAGAAGCTAACCTCATTTCTTACATCTCTCAGTGTCTGAACAGATTATAATTAGGGATTTTTCATTACGCAGAATGACTATGAAACTTAGGGTCCAAAAGAGCAATGGTCGTGTAAGATCATTTCCTAGAAGGTTTTGTTATAATCAAAACTACAAAATGATCTAGACCAGGGGTTGACAAATTATGCCTTACAGGCCAAATGTAGTCCCCCAATTATTTTTATAAATAAAGTTTTATTGGAGCACAATGTGGCTCACTCATTTACATTTTGTCTGTGTTATTTTTCTTGCTATAATGGCAGGGCTAAGTAGTTGAATCAAATTCCTGTGACCCAAACAGCCTAAAGTATTGACTATCTGGCCCTTTACAGTAAAATTTGCCATTTCTTAACAATGGGAATATAAAATAGATTCCTAATAAGCCTTTTATTGAAATAGTATTTTCACTGTAGAATAATTTTACCCATAATAAGAATGAATTTTCCTGAACTTTGAAATTCCTTTTATTTAACTTAAACACTTCTAAAATATTGCATAATCACATCAACATTCTTTTTGATAGAAATTTATAAATACTAGTTAGAAAAATGCAGTTTTTCCCTTTACATGATTCTGAGGTTATTTTGAATGTGGACATGAGGCAGGATGGACAGATGAAACTTTATTCCCGTATAAAAATGTTCTCGTTGAAATAAATGTTGAGTAGAAATAAACTTCCATCTAAAATCAAGTTGAATAATGTCAAATTTTGGATTCATCACCATTAAAACTATCTTATATATTGGCTTATTATCTGTCTCCTGCATGAGAATGTAGATTCCAAGCTAGGACCTTCTTTGACTTGCCTTCCACTGTATTCCCACACCCTGGAACAGAACCCACAGCTCAGTAAATATGGGTGACTGCACAGATGAAAGGATCATCTCAAGTGAAGGATATCAAGTAATAATGTAAACTTGTCACTACAACTAGTTATTTAAATTGATCAGTATTCAGTTTGCATTTCTGAAGATCTTAATAGCATTGAATTCAACCACAGAAAATAAAGCAGCGTATCATGGGAGGAAGAAATATTTGTTATTCACTGGCTCCTGTTGGGTGAGATGGATATATTAGAGGGAAGATAATGTAGACATTGGTGTTAAACTTTTTACTGGTCCAAGTTATTTAACATTTCTAGGCTTTATTTCTGAAACTTAAGTGATATATTGTATATAAGGCCTTTAATTCAGTGTTGACCTCTAGTAAGACCCCCCAAAATGGTAGCTGTAATGCTGACAGTGATGCTGTCATTATTTGTATAATGGGGAATATTTTATCATTTTAAATTTAGCCTAATGCTCCCTCATCTACTGTCCCTCCTCCCCTCTGTCCCCCACCCCCTCCTTTGAAAATCCTGTAACCTGTGGATTAGGGAAGCTCATACAAGTGCCGTCTTCCTCCCTCCCTCCTTCTCTCCCTCTCTGGCTTGATTTAGAACTGGTTGGTGAAAATTTCTTCTCAAACCCCGTCAACTGCTATGACCACCTGAAAAGGATCTTTACAACAGAAGCCCTCACCCTACCAAGGGAAGTAATTGCCAAGTGGTAACTGCCAGTTCTGGATTTTTCAGAGCCAAGCTCAATTTTAAGATAACCCCAAGCAGAGAGGGTACTCAGGTGGACTAGAGGAATTCTCTTCTGTTTCCTGACCTTCTTTCTCCCGCTCTTCAAAGTCTGTCCAGCTTTGGGTTATTGTTCTCTCTAGTGGAAAACATGTAATTTATTAGTTCCCACTGTAAGATAGAGAAGAAGTAAAGAATGAGAGAAAAGTGAGACTGTGGGTATGACTGCATGCGTAGGTGGTGAGTACAATCTTTTTTAAACTAAACGGTGCTACAATATGCTGATATATAACTATTTTGTACTTTTGTTTCTAGCAAATGTAATCTTTACATATTCTCAAGTTATTTAGGAAAAAAACCACTGATACTTTGCCAAAAGTGGTTTAAATGTCTAAGGTTTCAGTTTTTAGAAAAGTAGACTGACTGGAAGTACAATAAAATATGGGGAAATTTAAAGAGACATCCCTTTGCACACTTGAGTGCTCACTTTTTTTCCCTCTGGAGTTGCTTTGTTATTGCAAATTGACAACTTTGCAATTAAAGTGATTAATGATCTACCCTAGTGTTTATGGGTCCTGAGGTCACTGAGCCCAAAGATGGCCATGCTGTGGGAAACTTAGATAGAGCTCATCTCACAGAAGATGAACTAAAAATCGCCCTCTTTTCTGTATAATTGTTTATGAGTTAAGTATATTAGATATGGTTGAAGGAGTTGCCAACACATAATGAATAATGTGAATAATCTTTATCAGTCTAGTTTTGTTGTTTAATTACTCATTCTTAAACACTAATGTGAACTTCCATTGTCTACTTTATTAATAACTAAAACTTATTTTTATAATGCAGTTTTAGAAAATGCATTGATTAGTGAAGAATATAACTTAAATATAACACCATTAATATAACACCATTTTCCTCAGATGTCGTTTTGATTGATTCCTTTGAATCTTGTCCTTGATAGAGCTGATTTATGTCATTATGTTTCCTATGTATTAGTCTACCCAGGGCATCCCAATTCTAGTTTTTAATACGATCTATTATAATTTAGAATTCCTTTCAACTTTTCAGTCAGAAGATGTGAAACTGGCTATAATGCATCAGGGATTTTTATTTTGGATACTGCTCTTATAAAAATGAGTCAACTTTCCAAATAGATTGTTCTAGCCACACTGACAGCATTGTTCTCAGGATTCCGTGAGCTGAGGCTAGTACTGGGCCAAGGCACTAGGCTCTCACCATCACGGCCTGCTCCTGTCCAGTGGCTTCGCACTAAGGGAAGAGAGAACAATAAGCAAATTGTTTAGCCCATGGCACTAAGCCATTGCCAGGATCACACACCACACAATAGTGACCTGTGATGATCACTGTGGTTGAAAGGAAGTTGTATTATCCCGTTTCCCAGGATTTGAAAAGAGAAATGTAGGAATATTTTTTAGTAATTATACCTCAGTTTTTAAAACTTTATTTAAAAGTCTTCACAAAATTATTCACATTTAAGTACTTTATGACATTTCTAAAGTAAAGGAGCAGATGCTCAATAGAATATTTTTCTTAAAAACAAGAAAGACAACTACAAAAATTTGAGAAATAGGTATCCTTATTCATCTGTTAGGATTTTCTCCTCAGGGACTATAAGAAATATATACATTGATGAAATTACGCTCATAGTCCTTGGGTAATTTATTAAACAAAGTTCAAGAAAGCACTAGTTTGGTAAGAACCATCCTCTGTATAACTAAAGGTTTTGAGGACTTTATGGATTGTAATATTTATTCCCCTTAATTTTAGCCATGTGTAGGAAACTTAAGTAAACACTTTAGACTTACAGAGATTTACTTTCTTTAAAATAGCATTTCCCAGAGGGTTTTCCCCCTTCCTGTCTCCAGTCTTGAAAAGAGTTTTCTAAATCAGTGAATATTCAAAATAAATGAGTATTCCATACTTCACATGTGTGGACAACAGTGCACAGTATTTTCTTCTGTAGGCATTCAAAGGCTCTGAGAAGTCCTGTGGTGAGATGCTTATGTAACTTTAACTTCAAGGCTTCCATATATCTTTGATAATAGAACATTTTTTTGTTTGTTTGTTTCATGTTTTGCAAAGTACTTTTCCGTGTGCTTTGAGAAATAGTGTTACTTATAAAAAGTAGCACAGGTATGTTATATAAAATACAGAAAACAGACCCATAAGAGAAAAAACAAATATTATTCATAGGGAGCTTCTATTAAAATGTGGATGTTTCCATCCACTTTTTTTCTATGTACTAATCATACTGTATTAGCTTTTATATTTTCCTTTTTTCACTTGACATGATAAAGTAAGCATGTTACCATGCGATTCAGAAATCTTTCTAAGAATGATTCTAATCATTGCATACTGGGTCATCATATTACAGTTAACCATTTTCTCATTGTATGTTTAATCGGTTTCCGATTTTTCACTATTATAAGCTACATTATAAGGAACAAATATCTTTACACGTAAAGTCTTTTCCATATTTCACATAATTTCCCTATGATAGATTCCCAGAAATTGATTAACATATCAAGGCTTTTTATAAATAAATGCCAAATTATTTTCCAAAAGAATGTTAATGATACATAGCTCTCCCAGAAATGTACAGAATGTTCTCACAAGCATATGTATTAACATTAAAAAAAGTCTTTACACATTTGAAAGTAAAAGATGATCTTTTTATTATTCTGTGATAACTAGTAAAGTTTGATTTAAAAAAATAGTGTTATTGCTATTTATTAATTTTGCATATTTCATTTGTCATGTTTTGTAAATTTCCCAAACCACATCAGTTTGTGTCATAACAGTATGTAACTACATTTGAATATAAGGTTTATGTAGGCTACTGCGTAAGTCTACATGGTCTTTTAAAATGTAATTAATGCAGGTTGTAGATTTTATGTTTATATACTGTGTGTTTAAAATGTTTTTCCAAATATTTTTAATGTAGACTTCTGTTTACTCCAAAAAAGCATTTTTAATGTTGACTTCTGTTTACTCCAAAAAAGCAAAGTAATGCACAAAAATGAAGGCTATTTTAAACAGAAGCATTAAAAAATTACATGACTTAAATTGTGAGCACCTGTAAATATTCAGACATCAGATGAATACCGTATAGGCATGTGATAAAGTAACTCTAAGAAACCTTCTAAGTTTCAATGATTCTATGACTCATTTGGTGGTTATTTAAATATTTAAACCAACAGAGCTAATTTTTATTGCATCTACTGTCAACTATTTTATTTGACATTTAGTTATGAGCCACTCTACTTTTCCCCTATAAATTGTTTGTGTTTTTAATGTGTAATGGACTCAGTCCTGGGGTTTGAGGGCATGTTGCTGCTTTTTTTTCTGCTTGTCTTAGTTCATGTCACTGCACTTGTGCGACCTTGTCAGAAGCCAAGCAGGCGAACAGATTCAAGTTTCAGATTAAGAAATTTTTTGTGTGAATTTAAAATTTCAAGCAGTAGTTTTGTAGAACTTTCAAACCATAAAGTATTCAAGGACGCATTATTTATTATTCTATGCTTTTTTCAACAAAATAAGAGGTTGAACTACAAAGTTAATGAAAACTAACCACTCTGTGGGCTTTTGCTGTTATTTTTATTGCTAATAAGAACTGTTTAAATAAGAATAAAACCCACGGTTTAAATAAGAACAAACATCTAGAAAAAAACTAAGGGGTTTGTTTTCATAGACATAGGACATATGCATTTTATTCTGTTTGGAAACCTAGTGACTGTTAAACATCATGTTCTTTTTATAAATTGTTTTTATGTTGCGAGAAGAGCTTCATGCACCTTTAAGTGTCCAGATGAAAGAGGACATCTCTGTAATACCCTTCTCCGTATTATGGCACACTGTCAGTAAATAATGTCTTGGGTGGTTTTAATACACAGATCCTTTGCAATTTCATCTTATTGTGAAATTTCAATGAAAGGAAAATTTCAGTGTTGTGTACTTGAACTTGCTTTCTTTGCTTGTTATAATAACCCTGTAAGATAAAAGAGAAATTTGAGAGTACAAATGGAAAGTCTGTTTGAGAGTACACATGGAAAGTTATGCAACTGCAGAGTATAATTTTGTATAGCAGTAACCAAATGTTCGCATCCATTATGGCCTCTCGTTAGGTTAGCCAATTATTCTGTCAGTGCTTGCCCTAGCTAACCAAATTAGTTATTAGAAAATGCAGTTGCTGCTAAAAATGTTATCTGGAGTTCATGCTCATAGAGACCAAATACCCTGTGCTTGCACCTTCTCTTGGTGATCTGTTATCTCTTTAAGTAAAGCGATCTCATGGTTTGTAGTTTACAATTTTCACATTATTTACCTATAATGGTTGCATTTCTTAAATTCTGCACTTGATGTCTTACCCTCACTCAGGCTTGTGTGATATAAGAGGAGTCAAACTGCTTCTGGCATTATTAAATATAACATGTACCTTAATGCTGGGTAAATAACCTTTAAGTCATTAGAAACTTTCCCAGTCATTTACTTACTATCCTTGACTATGACCAATATATTGTAATATATAGGAACTGTTGGCCTTAACTCTGTCCTAGTAAGTAATTTATTTACTCTAACTTGGAAGTTCATCTGAAAAATGGGGATAATGATAATTGCCACTTTATTTGTCATGATTGTGTGAGATAATTGCTCTAAATCAATTATTGTCACTATTAGTCCACACTAACCAAAGGGACAGAAATAAAACAAAAGCATATTTTAAAAATAATTAATTTGAATTTCTAAATAGTCAAGTTCTATGCACTGAATTCTGTCCTTTCCTTGTTCTCTCCTTTCCACACTCCTTACTGATGAGCTGTTACAGGCCAGGCACAGTGCTGATACACAGACTCAAATAGGACGGGATCCTCACCTTCACTGAAATGATAGTCTAAGGGAAGAATTTACAGTTTAATTTTAGCATAACAAATAAATTAACTTGCATAAACGTTTAAGACTATGAATACAAAATAAATACTCATTTGGTGACCCAATTCAACCAGAATTTATTCAGTATCTTCTCAAAGAGACCCAATTTCTTATGGACATATTCATGGATGTTAGGAGAAAAGGCAGATACTATTGGCAACAGAGATTCAGATGAGATGTTTCAGGAACCACTTAAGGAGCAGAAAGACATGTTTGTTTATCCCTTTGGATTTGGAAGAGCCTTAATTTAAAGATTAAACGTGAGTTCATTAGCAAACAGGATTGGTGTTTGCCTTTCCTCATTTGAATGTGTAGAGAACTAATAAATACCTCGTGTGTAAGGGGATTGGATGTTCCAGCATTTTGAGTTACATGAAGGAATTAGTAGATTGTAAATAGTCAAAACTCTGAATTGTGGAACTATAAATTCTGGTGATTTAGCATATATTAAGGTTTAGCATGTATAATAAGATTTAGATACATAATAATTAAAATTACATTAATAAGTTTGCAAGTGTGTAAAAATTCATGTTTTTTTTCCCTTCTTTTCTCCCCCCCCCCCCCCACAGAGCATCTGCTACATCCAAGCCTGAGCCAGTTCCTGTTCAAAAGGTGTGTTTCTAATCTAGTATCACTAGGATAACATTTGATAGTCCCTCCTGAATTCCTGTAATTTCCATTCCTGTCTCAGACCATACTGACAATTTATAGTTTCAGTATAATTTTCCTTAGTTCTTTTCCTTTAAAAATGACATGGGAAAATGGAAATCAACACATACAGGATTACCATCTGTAATTATACCTATATTATTCTATTAAATATAGGTATAAGCATTATTCCATTGTCATATTATCAATAACTTATGCCCAAATTTCTTACCTTCACTTTTAATTTACCTATCTTTATTCACATATACTAAAGAGAATAAATAAGTGATTACTGAAAATGAATGAATATACAGTAAGTCTTTAATAGCATTTTATTAGTGATAGTAATAAGTTTTAAATTACATTTTCAGAGTATTCTTGGATTAGGTTATTGGCAAGTGTCTTTCTTTTTTCATATATACCCTCAAATTGTCCTAAACCATTATTCATATACATCTGGTTGATGCTTTGGGGAGTTTTCTCCTTAATTTTATTTGTGCCTTTCCATTTAATTACTTACATTGATTTGCTGAGACATTAAAGTTACTTCCCTTCCCTTCAGGTGGCTTTATTATTTTTATAAGACTAATGTAGATTACCTTTATTTTCTTAGGTATCTATGAATGTAATAGAGCTACCATTGTATGCTTTTTAAAAATTGTTAATTGTTTTTTCTTTTGGCATGGTGGGGTGAGTAGGGATTTCTTCTTGAAAGTCATAGACACTTACCCTGTTTTACTTTTTTTCTTAAACTTTACACTTGTTTTGGAATAGGAATTTAAAATTTTTTAAATTAACAAATTCTGTTAATTTTAGGAGGAATTGATTTTTCTTACTAGTTATCTTTTTCTTTGGCTGATAGCAGTGAAGAAACATCTAAGATAATTTTTTTTCCCCACATAAAACTATTAAATATTTTATCTGGAAAAGGGAAAGAATTTTACTCCTTTTTATTCCCTAAATGATACCTCAAAACATTCCAGAGAGAGAAAGTGGTAGATTACAGGAATGGAAAATGATTGATTTTTTGTTGATTTTTTTTTTTAAACACAGTTTCTTGATTCAAAATAATTAGAGTGGGCACATTTCCAAATTAGATGAAAATGATCTTATTCCTTTTTTTTTTTTTACATTGAAGCGTTAGAAATGGGTGGCTGTTTCTTCATAAATCAAATAATTATACACTGGAGAGTAATAAAACTTACTTGAAAGATGGAATTATACTTGAGACTCTGGATATTTTAAAATAAACATTTTGGTTGGCAATGTATTATTTATTATGGGGTATTTAAAATTTTTTCCTTTAGAATATGTCTAAATTGACACTTATGATGGCCTTTAGGCTTTTTGATAGCTTTTGTGCTCTGTCTCCTAAATATTTTGAAACTCCTTTCATTTTTATAAAATATACAGTGTGTGCATCTGTATTATGAATGTTGAGAACAGTTAGCATGCATGTTATGCTGTATCAACTCATTGTTTTTATCTGAAACCATGTAAAGTTTGGGCTGCTAACATGATTGTGTTTGTCTTTTTAAAAACTAGCTGTGTGTTCTTTTCAGTGAACCTATTTTGCATGTATTTGGTGTGTTTTTGTGTATGTTTATTTTTATTTCATGTAGGGAGAACCTAAAGAAGTAGTTAAACCTGTGCCCATTACATCTCCTGCTGTATCCAAAGTCACTTCCACAACCAACATGGCTTACAATAAGGCACCACGGCCCTTTGGTTCTGTGTCATCACCCAAAGTCACATCCATCCCATCACCGTCGTCTGCCTTCACCCCTGCCCACGCGACCACTTCATCACATGCTTCCCCTTCACCCACGGCTGCTGTCACTCTTCCCCCATTCGCTGCATCTGGACTGCATGCTAATTCCCATCTTAGTGCTGACCAGCGTTCACCTGCTTTGAGCGCTGGTAAACCCGCGGTTACTGTCCCACGGCAGCCCACAGTCACCAGCCTGTGTTCCGAGACTGCTCAGGAGCTAGCAGAGGGACAGAGAAGAGGATCCCAGGGTGACAGTAAACAGCAAAATGGGTAGGTGGCCAAAGGTGCTTTCTGCTCTCATCAAAACTCTTTTTTCAGGCAATTTCCAGGAAACACCATAATCTAAATCCCCCCTGCCCCATCAGCTGTCCTTTGAGGGAAGGGAGATGAAGTTTTCTTTGCTTCATTAACTTGTAGCTTTATATTACATACATACAGTACTTTCTACAAGGCAATTGTAGGTTCATCAAAAGCTAATTTTGCGTTTTGACTTGTTATGAACCATGTGATGTACTCTGTAACTCTTTTTTTTCCAAGTCCTGGCACAACATGGAGCAGCTGGCACTTACAATGCAAGGCAAATCTTGAATCCTTCTTTCTCAATCTTTCCATCCTTTCATTAACCACCAAAAGTTTAAACAGAGTGGTTACAGTTGTTTCAGCTTATGTATTGCATCCTAAGGAGGGAGGAAATAAGGAGTTTGTAAGAAGCTTTTTTCTAGGAATTAGTCTTAAAAAGACAGAAGACAAATTTAGTTTTGACTCATGTCTCTCTGATGCATTAGCTTAGGTCAGATAGCTAGCAACATTCTTTTCAGATAAGCTTAAGCTAGAATTTAGTGTTTAAAAACAAACAGTAATGACAGAACAGCAACATCAAGGGATGCTTGAAAACCTCAGAAGCAAATTAGAGAATGTTTTCATTCCAAAGGTTTTCCTAAAGTGAATGGATTTAAAGCAATGGACACTAAATATGTAATTTTAGCAGGAGTTTTTGAAAATCTATTCCTTATAATTTTTCCCTTTTGGGGTACATTTTTAAAAAATGGTTGAAGTCTATTTTCAGCAGCCTTCATTTATAGATGGTCATTTTATTTATTTATTTTTTAAATTCATTGATCATACTTCAAACTAAAGTCATTTTTGTAAACTCATTTTGATCAGATTCATTTAGACAAAAATGTACTTTAAAAGGAAGGGAAAGGGAAATAATCTGCATGTGTGATGGTTTTTACCAGTGCCAGTTCCCAGGGAAATATAATTAAAATAATTGTGTGGATAGGCTCTTTCTGAGATAATCCCTTCCGAATGTTAATTCGCGTAATGAAGGGACTGTACTTTCAGTAGCACTGCTGCCATGGCAACTTTGGGGTTTTGAAAAAGAGGATGGCAGGGTTCCAGGCTGCTGCTGAGAGAAAGAGAGCAGGAGGTTTGGAAGAACAGCTACTGGGCTCCACATAAGGTTTTGTGGTTTTGGGTGACTTTTTAAAGTTCTGATGTATGTATTGAGGAAAATTAGTGTCATGTGAGGAAGAGAAATAGTATGTAGTATGGAGGTGTGTTTGTTTGTTTGTTTTGTATGTCTGTTTTAAAACAATAGATTTTAGAGTAATCAAAGTAGATATTCTGAAAAGACAGATGCTGCCTGTGAAATGCTACCCCCACAGAAAACTAAAAGCAGAAGTTTACTATGCTTACTACACTTCAGGTTCAATAGAAAAAAGTCCATTGAAGGAAGTGTTTGAGCTAAACTCTTCTTACTACCTACCACTTCTTAAAAATTTATTATGAAAGTCTTCTTAATGGAAAATTGGAGAGCTAAAACCACATTGAAGTTATGGAAAAGTACTACATTTAAAACAGTTGAAAATACCTAGCTTAAATTTTGGCTTTTATACGTACAGCTTTGCTGATTACGCTTCAAATGATTTAAAGCTTAATATTTTCAAACCAAAACTGTAGGCAGTGGTGTCGTTAGAGGGCCTTTCTGATAGTTTCTTAGTCAGTCGCCATGTGATTACTGAGTACATGCCCTGTGTCCAGCACTGTGCAAGATTCAGGAGAAAAGGGATTATTACGTACTTTGCATCATTAACAAGCATGTTACTGCTTTGCATCTGCACACTGGGTATATTCAAAACTGGCTTGATTTCAAATGTCCAGATGTTAGGACAATGAAAACTTGGTTACTCTGAAAACAAAGTGAGATGTCTGTGACAGTCTAAAATTTGCAGTGCCCTTTCTCTTACTACATTTAGATTAGAGAAATGATAAATAAATCACACATTCACTTGTCCATGATGTGTCATTTTGAAGAATAGGTGTTTTGTGATATTGGTCAATGCATTTCCTGCCTCAGGTGCCAAACTTTTTTCTGAAATCACTGTCAGGCTTTTTACTAATAATGTCATCTTAAACTTCCCATATTTTTATAATGTTACAAAATACCTGCAACAGAACTCTTTTCAAAGCTGAGAGTTAACTGTCTATTAATGACTTTTTATTTTAAAAATAATATATGCCAGTGACCAAAAATTTAAGAGTTCAGAAGAATCTAAAGTTAAATGCATACGTGATCTTTTTCCTCAAAGCAAGAAGACTTAGGTTTTAAGTGATTTAAAGTAACTAGATAATTTACCAATTTGATAGACATCCCACCCAAATGTATATAGGATTAATAAACATAAGACAAAAGAACTGCTTCTTAATTGTGTATAATTACTGAGAAATAGTTACTCATCCTATCTAAAAGTGTGAAATCTATAATTATGTTGATATTTTCAGAAAATTTCTCAATAATATGTTGTACCGTGTTTCCCTGAAAATAAGGCCCAGGAATTAATGTAAGACCTGGTATTATATTATATTATATTATTATATAAGACTAGGTCTTATATTAAAATAAGGCCGGGTCTTATATTATTTTTTGCTCCAAAAGACACATTAGAGCTGATGGTCCGGCTAGGTCTTATTTTCGGGGAAACACAGTAAGCATTCCTGCTCCTTGTAAATAATGAACAAGGCACTTCAAGAAATTTTTAAACTTCTACATAGGAAAAGTATTGGTCTTGGCTTGTTGCTTTTTTAGCACTCTCCTAACTCTACTTAGAGCAGAGGTGGACTTTATACTCCAAACTAGGAGAGAAGCTATTTTGCCTCAAGTATTTTAAGTGATTTACCTTTTCCCTTTCCATATACCCTTGCATTATAATGTGCCACTGCTTTCAAGAGGTAAGTCTTTCATGTATCATCTATTAATTTCAGTTTCTTTGGACTGCAGTTTTTTCTAACAGTTCCTATGTGGTATTTTGAAGAACTTGGCCTTGGAAGATATAAAACATAATGATATGGTAGTAATATTTTTAAATGCTCTTCTCTTTGCAGAAAACACAAGTGAAAAAGTTAGTATCCACATTACTGGAGAGGAAATATGGTGAATTATATATGAGTAAACAGCATGAATGCCCGATTATTGCAAAATTAAATTAAATTTTGCAACACAGCCATATTTTAGAATAACCACATTTTGTATTTTCCATAAGTTTGGTTTGCATTGCTATGTGGTGGTGAATTGCTTTATGGTAATAAATATTAGTATTTAACTTTTGTTATGAAATACATGTGGGGTTTGCTGTGTAATGGTTTAAAAGGTAATGCTTGGCGGAATGTAATGTGATTCAGTTTAGACTGTTAGAAGATCAAGATGTAAACATATACCACTAGTGATTGGCATATATGAAACTGAGTTGATTTCCAAATTCATGTAAAAAATACAAGTGTTTCCCAGGTAAGGTCTCTGAGAAGCTTTTTGATTTTTCAATGTTGCTGAAGGTTTAGACCTCTCTGTGCATTTGTGTGTCACTGGATGATTGATAGTCTATATACCTTTGAAATTAGTTAAGAGAGATGATTACCAATTTACGAAACATCACAGGAGGTTGGAATAGACATTGGAAATCACTGTGGTGTAACTCTAAAACCTCACTTTTGTATTTGTTGGTATTGACAGTAAATTGGCTGGTGATGACTAGCTTTACAAATAGATAAAAATCACATAAGATAAGAATTTGAAATAATTTTCTGTTAATTAACTTGTGATTATTCTGAGCTTGTGCTGAAATTTCTTTATCAATACACTATAGAGTAGAATTGGAAGTACGGAATATCTATCTTAGACACACTCAAGAGAGTTAACTGTTGAATTATTAGAGCACCTTTACTCAGTGTGGCTGATGTGGTCTCACTAATGGAATAGTTTTATGTTATATACACATTAGGAATATTGCACACCAAAGTACTAGTGAAAATCCCAAACTCTGATTTGTCTATTTAAAGTTAAATTCTTATATACAAAGCTTTGACTACTTATTAGATTCCATGTGACAAATGGTTGACTTGTAAAGGGGGAAAAATGGGGCTTAGAAAAATGAATGTGAACATTTCAGTGATGTTCAAAAATGAATTTGAACATTCATATATATATAATATATAATATATATATATATATTATATATTATATATATATATATATTTAAATTAAGATTCAGATTAATTTGTTAGGTATTATTGTGCATTGTATTAGGTGTTTCTAAATACATTTTGCAATTTAATTCTCATTTAAACTGAATGCTGAGAGGTTACTTAGTTAATTCAAGTCACAAATTTTGTCAGTGATAGAGCTAAGATTGGCGCCTAGATTTTTTTGAAGTCAAATTTTGATGTGCGTTCCTCTGGATCACTTCTTTGTGACCCGGGCTTACTTCTGTTATTTCAAATTCATATTTGTTTTTAATAATTATAGACTTGAGGATAAACTGAGTGAATGGAGGCTATTTGAATACATAATGTGCATAAACTACTGTTGGGTTTGATAGTACTTTTTTTTGTTTTTGTTTTTTGAGTAGTTTAGGGATCTGTCCTAACAACAAACACGTGTTTGTATAGTTCTCAGATGGCCTTCAAATAAATATGGTAGACATATACCCTTACAAGAAGTCTGAAAGACAAAGAAATTGTAATCCATTTCACTGTTGGGGAAAAGAAGCTTCTTTCTGTAGATTGCAACTTGCCCAGGGCAGAGGGGAAGTGGGCAGCATATCCTGGGTAACAAGCCACGTCATCTAACTGTTGCATTGGCACAAATGCCATTGTGGGGTATAATGGGCTCACTTGGGCACATTTTTTAAAATGCATGAAAATATTTGGCATATTCAAATTGTCATCTTTACATCGAAACCAATCAGCCCTCCATTTGCTGCACCTCACCACACCATAGAACCCCCTCCCCACTTCATGTTGACATAAAACGTTTTCCCGAAAGTTTATAATGTTTAAATATATATCTAAAATTCTATTACGTTCAGGGGAGGTTATTTTGAAAAACTATTTCCCTACTGCTTAAAGAGCAAGGCTGAGGAGGGAATGCTTTATATTGTGGCTAGAGAGGAATGAAGACTGGCAAACTATTGAGGTCAACTCACTCACTCCTTCGTCCATCCCCATTCAGTGAAACTCAGCCCTCTGTTGAGTTTAAGAAACTGACTTTGATAATTGGAAATATAGCTACACTGCACAGTGGTATTATTAAAACTGGCCAAGGCAGTGTTTCTCACTATGTTTGTAATGAATTATTAGTTACTCATTAAACTTATTGCCAAAGGATTGATTCAACAGTGTGTTTATACTTTAGTCTTCTCTGTCCTTAATGGAATGCAAATATGCAGTTGACCCTTGAACAGCACAGGTTTGAACTGCACAGGTCTACTTACATGCAGAATTTTTTTCAATAAGCATACCATCAGCTCTCTCTATCCCTGAGTTTCGCATCCGTGGATTCAACCAACCACAGATTGAAAACAGTATTTCCGATCTGTGGTTGGGAATCCACAGATGCAGAGGGGTGACTGTATGTGTTGTTGTCCGCCATTTTATATGAGGAACTTGAGCATCCGTGGAGTTTGATGCCTGAGCGGGTCCTGGGACCAATCCCCGGCCAGTACCCAGGAACAGCACAGTTTGGGGGGAGTCAAAAGTTATAACGCAGATTTTCGACTGCACAGGGTCAGCACCCTTAACCCCCACATTGTTCAACGGTCAATTGTATTTTTTAAAATGATTCCCTACTTAGTAGGCTAGGTGAGTGAGTTATGTTTTGAGGTTTTCCCTCTTCAGATGTTATTAACCTAGTTCCTTTACTATATCATATCAGGCATGCCTTTCAGGGTAATAATTAGATTGCTGGTAATATAGAACTATGGAGTTCATGCAAATGAGTTCCAAACTTCCTGAGATTTGCTTGTGGATGAGGATGATGGTAATGATGGACAGGGGAGAGGATGAAAACTGAATGATAGCCCATTATTTATGACCCTCTGTGCTGCCTATATTTTCATCATAACTACTACATTTTAAAAAATTAGACAATTTTCAAACAGTGTATCATTCCTTTATAATATATGATTCAGGATACTTTATGTGAGAAGATCACTATGTACCACTTGCATTATCTGAGAGTCTTAGTCTGCTCTGATTTTAAAGGTGATTCTAAAACAATCTGCTTCTACATCTTATATCTAATTATCCTCTACCTTTTGTTAGGAACATGATATGAATTTAGATTCATGCTAAAATAAATTTTATAAAAACCTAGAAAACTTTTAAAAATAGAGGCTTTTTCTTGGCATTAGTAACTTGAGACTTGAACTGGCATGAACATATAAAATATTTTTCAGTGTTTTTGGAAACAAACAAAAACATAAATGAAATTGGTGTCCAAATAATAACCGTGTAACAGAATTTTGACTAACACTTGTTCATTTTATTTGTCTGTGTTTACATGATTATTTTGAAGCATGATGTTTGTGTAACAGCTTCATGTAAATTCATTGTTTTCAATTTCCTTATTTCATTTTTTTTTTCTTTTTTTGGCTTCATCTTTGTCTGTTTTCATCATCCTGGGAACATCAATGTCTTCTCTGCTTTATCACATCTTTTTTTGTGTGTGTGTATTATTCTTTCTTCAGTAACCCTGGCACCACGTAAGTACCTAATCAGTGGTTACTTGTATAATTTTCATCATTGTCTCTCTGTAACTTTCCATCTTTTTTCAACTTAACACCATCAGCAAATTTTGTTAGTATCTTCTTATTGCAAGAATTTTCAAATATGTTAAGGAGCCCAGAAAACATATTTTTCATGCTAGAGAACTTCATACGAATCAGTGGGTATGTTTAAAACACACTTCTGCAGTGGAAAAACTTAATAAGCTAAACCTTAGGGAGATAGTTAAGTATTACAGACAATGTATACCACAGTTAGATGCAGTTTGGGCCTCCCTTGTTTAGTTTTTTTTTTTTTTTTTTTTTTTTTGTATAAACTTGCTAATTTTGAATGTATTTTGAAATAAATTATTTGTTCTCTATGGTTAAGTTTATATTCTATCCCAAATACATTTTTAAAAATAAAATCACTTCTTTAATCATTGCCATCAGAGTCTAGTTTCAGAGCTAGAGAACACTAAGTAAATGTTTTGAAACTTCCTATCGCTTAACGTAAGACTTTTGTTGTGGTGAATGTCACAGAGAGCCCAAGGTGTACTATACTTTTTGCAAGTGTGTCGTAGCTCAGAAATATTCTTAAGTGGTATGGTTTTACTATTCTTAGTGTCTTAATTAGACACTGTTGTTTTGTGCTTTTATAGACCAGATCTTTTTTATACGTGATAAAATAGTCTTATACCTGAAATTGGCATCATTGTAAGAGTAAACGACACTCATTCATAATAGAGAAATTTAAACTATAAGGTTAGTAGCTAACATAATTTTTTTCAAGTAATTAACATAAGTTAAAGTATTGTCTGTTTAGGAATTTATACCTGCCAAAGACAGTGTGTTTGTAAAGTAATCTATGCCTATTTTCTAATTTTTAAAATTTTTGTTTATTTTAAAAGGATTAGATTTTGTTCAATATTCATAAAAGATCTTTTAGATATTTCACTTCTGGAATATTAAAATTTTACCATAAATTATAATAACAGGTATTACTGATTTTGTGTGGCAAAATGAGAACATGCATGGCAAATACTTTTTCTAGTAATCACAAAAAAAATTATAAAATCATTACTATGTATTAGGTACTGTGGAAACACTTTACATAAATTATCTATCTTATTACTCAAAACAACCCATTAGGTAGATGAAATTCCCACTTCTCAGATGTGAAAAATCTACACTTGGAGAAATTAAAGGACTTGCACAAAACACACACTGAGTGGGGGATGTAGTGCCTGAAGCTATTATCTATCTCTAAAGCCAGTGTTAATGTTAATTCTATCATGTTCTTCACTGGGCAAAAACTCTGCTAGCCTAGGGAGACAGTTTTAAAAGTAACTATTAAATTGGCAGTAGTCGTGTGGAATTCTGGTAGCCATGTGATTTTCCAGCCGTGAGTTCTACCTCTTAGGTGTTGCCGCCCATATCTGATACTCTTAGGGCATTTCTCTTCTTGGATCCTGGGCCAGTCATCTGCCAGTCCAGACTCAGGTCCCTTTTTCACTTCTGAAATGAAATTCACAGCCTCCAACAGTTTGCCTTTATCCTGTTTTGGGGGCAGGGAGGAGAGATGGAAGGCGTATTTATTATGTTTACTAAATCTTAGGTTAAAGTGTTAAAGTCATCTACACTGTGAATTGTCCAATGTTTATGATTTATTAAGAGAAAAAATGAATGTTCTTAGCAAACTCAAAGCTCTTAAACTTTGTAGTTACAAATCCCTTTCACATGTATTATTTCGTGTAGTGCTCAGGACAGTGTGACTTTATATGTGATATTCTTGTCTTATAAATGAAAAAAGCTGAGGCTTAGTGAGATAGACTTGTCCAAAATCACACATCTGAAAAATCAGAGAGCCAAGATTTACGTCTTGGTCTTTTGATTAATATTTCATTGGTTTTTGATATATCATAGCTCTTCCTCACTCTGCTAATCCTGCTCACAATTTTATTCAGGCTGAAGAATATCTGTACACATGAATAAGAAAACTAGAAAATAGCAGTTCTCCCCCTTTTCAAAACTGTGTTTATAATTCCTGGCTGGTTCAGCCTGTACTAAACCATTCTTGATTTCTGGGTCTAGTGAAGATATGATCATTTAATTTTGTGACAGCCAATACATTTTAGCAGCATTTTGATATTTAGTAGTGGTTGTGAATGTAGTCTGTGTTTTGTTAGGCATTAGATAAATAATACAAGTACATGATTTCAAATTGTTTTATTTTAACTTTTGTGAAATTTTAAATTTCTCATTATTTTCCTTCTTTTCTTAATCTTTCCTTTTCCTTTTCTTCATGTTGGAAATCTCTCTTTTGCTGCCTTCTTCTGTCACTTAAAAGGAAAATCCCACCTAAACGGTAACCTTTCTGTTGAATAGATACTTATTATTTTATATTAGCATATGCATAGTTTTTAAATAACTTTTAAAGAACTTAGTCTACTCTATTTTACAAGGGTGCTCTTTTTAAAAAAAAAAAATTGAGGCTGTGTATGCCTCAAAAAGGATACAAGAGGAACACTGAGCATTAAATGTATACATTAAAAATTTGGGGTATTTATCCCGAATATAATTAAAATTTTTTAAATTCTCTTTTTTCCTTCCTAACCTTAGCCCACCGAGAAAACACATTGTGGAGCGTAATACAGAGTTTTACCACATACCCACTCACAGTGATGCCAGCAAGAAGAGACTGATTGAGGACACTGAAGACTGGCATCCCAGGACTGGCACAACTCAGTCTCGCTCTTTCCGCATCCTGGCCCAGATCACTGGGACCGAACATCGTAAGTGAACACCCGGGGAGTCTAATAGGTCAATATGCTTTCCACAGAGAGTAGCATTTAGATGGATAGACAGTTACTGGAAAACAGTCATTTTTCTCAGACAGTTTGCTTTTTAATTATGTCATGCATAATACGTATGGGTACTGTAAATAAGAAAGCAGCCCAAGAGCGTTCCATGGAAAAGTGTGGAAGCGGTCGTAGTAGTAGTAATAGTGATTGTAGTGTACCACGGCCACTGACAAGATGATTTGGAATTTTTTTAGTGGCTTTGTACAATGTTAGCATTTGGTATTGATTGGTACATGTAATTGCTTATGTGATTTTAAAGTTGAAAAAGGGAAACTAATACTGGATGTGCTTATATTTCAGTGAACGAATCGGAACCTGATACTACAAAGAAGACAAAGTAAGTTGTCCATTTTTTTTTTTTTTTTTCTTTGTAAATTGAATGCTTTCCTTTCATGAGTGGTCTCAGTTGGTTTTTCACATTCTCAGGTGTAATGGTATGGCATTTTGTCTTTGCAACTAGAAGCTAAGCATTTAACTTTGGTGCCTTTTGTGGGACTTAAATGTACAACTTACAGATTTTAAAATTACTAGCTATTGCCTGGATTTTATGACTAAGGCTTATTTTCTTTCAGATTGAAATAAGTGGGCAGAGGGTGTATTTGGGGATGCTTTGCTAACATTGCAGACCTCTGTGGATGAGGTCATGAGTTGTCTTGCAGTCATTTTATTTTGAGTATAAAAATCGATGTTTCCAGAAAGGCTCTATAAATTAATTTCGGTATTTCTAAAAGTGCTCTACCCTTAAAATCGTTTGCTATTAAATAAAACAGCTATGTGAAATTAAGCTTTAAAAGGCATGTTTTCTGCATGATGTACGAAGTGTAGAAGCTTTTTCTTTCTCTTTCTTATGACTCTTCTATCACTTTTCTTTTTTTCTTTTTTCTTTCTTTTTTCTTTTTCTTTTTTATTTCCACAGGGAAAAGATACCCCTTCACGTCTTTAGTCCCAAATACACAAAATTACGTGACTGGCACCATGAAGTTTCAGCACGTGCTCTTAATGTACAGTGATTTATGAGCCTTGCCCCCTCAAGCAGCCAGCACATATCTTGTCATTCACTTGTTCTTTTTTTTCCAACTTCATAACAAAATCTGTATTAAATTTGCCTTATGAAAAAATAGAACCTTTTCTATACTTTCCTAACCATTTCCTGCTGTTGTGAAAATGAGGAGGATGGACGTGTTCTGTGCTAGTGGGTAGCTCACAAATGTTAAACCAAGAAAGCATGTTAAGGGACTAGATCTAGTCAGTGAATTTACATCTGTTTCCATTGTTACTAAGGTAGTAACCCTAGAAAAGGAATTCTTTTTGTAAGTTGAATTGGGTTGGTCGTTCGAAGCAGAAGTAGATGAGCAAATAATGTTCTTGTCTAATTTGGAAAATACATCCTTTATGTGAATATATGTCAAGGGTATTTTTAAGTTCATTATTATGTCATTTTAAATTATTCTAAGTGGGTTGTAAATTATTCTAAGTAAGCAAATACTAAGAGGCAAGATAAAACAAGAAGACTTTATTAGGATAGAGTTTATTACATATTTGGGTATCTTTTAAAGCAGGTACTATTCAGGATGGTTATATGAAGAGGAGGAAGCCCAGATTTGGCTCCTAAAAAAGGAAAGAAGAGAATTCTGTCCCTATTTGCAATGGGGAAATACAGTGTTCTTTTGGTTTGGTTAATTTAAAAAACTCCTACTTTCTACCAAAGGAAATATTCCTAAGCATTAAGTAGTAAGATATAGAAAATACAGCTTTGTTTGTTCTAAATCAGAGGAATGAACATAAATGGCAATATGAATGATTCTTTATGCGACATCATAGAAATATTTTACTTAGTGGTATAAACTATTGTGTGTTGCTGCTGTTCCTAGGAAGCTCTGTTTTGGGCAATCCATGCAGGCTAAATATCTGACCAGAAATGCTTTCTGTCTTGTAATATAATGTATTATATATTAGATCTAAATGCAATAATGAATGCATTTTGAAGTTTGGAAAAGTATTGTAATAAAGTTGCCTTTAACTTTGCTTTGTACTTGTTTTCTATTTCCTTGAAACCAGTAATGATGCCATCCAAGCCTTCTTACAGTATTAGTTGGGTGAAATAAATAATTATCTTAACATTTCACTTGGAAAACATTTTAATTTTGTAAGGTTACTAAAACTTGAGTGTAGACTATGACAGAGGCCCAGATTCAGTTTTATTCCTGATTACTACGCATAACATCTTATGTTAGTAATATATAAAACAAGCTAGACTATGGCACAACATAGAATTCGTTTTTGTGTGAAAATGATTACCAAAAGATATTGCCTGCATTCAGGGTTCTATTTTAAATTTTTTTTTAAAAGTTTTCTTCACTTTAATGTTACCATAGATTAGGACAAATGCTAGGCAATTTAGAGAAAGTAATTAATTTCAGTTAGGGATTGATTACTGTTTAAAATTTGGCATGCCAAATGCATTTAAAAAATAATTCTAGGATTTATTTATACCCATTTCGGTTACACTTCTTAAGATTGTAAGGTGTCTTTCTTTCATAGCATCAGTTCTTCAGATACTGCTTGTAATTTTATGATCCTGACATCAATCCCACTTACTACTGTGTCTTTGGCGTCTTAAAGAAAATCTACTTTCTTAGACCATGCTTTCCTGTACCTCATAATTCCTCACTGACCTCAAAAGGTAAATTTTGAAAGACAATAGAATCAGATTCTCATGAAAATAAATGGTGTGGGTAGAGTAAACATGGTATTTTCCGCCAAGACCCAAATTTCTAGAATAACTACAGAGCTGAGAGAAAGAACTAATAGAAAGGGAGTTTAAGGTAAATGAATTTTTTCCTAACAGAGACAAGAAAATGTGTAGAGAACTTTATAACTTGAAATAGGTGCAGATGAAAATAAGAATTTAACACCTTGCTGATTTCAAAGTTAAGTATTTAATGTTGCATTGAAAGCATAAACTTAGATAAATGGAATGACCCATATTTGACTATAAGGGTAAATGTTTAGCCAGGATCACAAAGGACTTTCCATTTGACCCTGTCAGAGGTTGAATTCCTGCGCTCAGTTAATCTCCTGGGGCATCTTATATTCCTAGCTTAAAAGCTAGCCAAAAATTATAAAAGCTTCTTGCGAAAATATTATTGTAAGTCTGGTGACCTAATTTATAGCTTGTTTTTGTTTGTCTCTCTTACACAGACTTTCTTTATCATAAGCTTGTTTTTAATGTAAAATTGGGAAGTTACTCTTAAAAATTTTCGACATTTCTTTCCTTAAAATATTTTACCAGTCAGAAGATGGAATGTCTCCCACACAGTCAGTTTTGTTACCTCCAACAATATACTATTTGTGGAAATGGCAGCGTATTAATTTTGTAAATCATTATGTCCTTTAGGAGGACGCAGATAGAAATGTCTTAGTCTGTTTAATAAAGATGTTAATAATTATGATAGAGAATAGCAGTCTCTTCTTTTATTCAAATTTATTCAGAAATATAGAATGAATTGATTTCCTCTAGACAAATAATTTTGCAGTTGTTATGTTTCTGATGTGTGTTGAAATTCATATAAATCATAAAGACTCATTCACCACCTGCATGCATTCTTTCACATGAATAATTATTGAATACATAAATGCCAGTGCTGGTAAGCGCTAGGGATTCAGTAGTGAATAATAGATACATATGTATACAGGATGATCTGAGATAATTGTGTTACCAAGATAAGAAAATAAGTTAACATGAAGGAAGTTTGGCTTAGGCAGGGAGGTGATACTTAGATTGTGTAGACCTCTGAGATCACCTTAGTGCCGTCACCTGAGAGAGGAAAGGGGATCAGTTATGTGATATATTGGGGTCAGTGTTCAAGTCAGAAAGAGTGTGGAAACCCTGAGGTGGAAAAAGGAGCATAGCAAGCCCAGAACCGAAAAGACAATATGAGAGGAAGCATGATATAAAAACAAGTATTTATGCCCATAGGCAAAGAACTAGTATCCCCACTACTATCCATGGCATTTTAAATGGGAAGTTGCCTTATCGTATCTAACCACTTTCAAATGAAATTAGAAAATGAAGAACGAAACAGGTCATCAACTCGCTAAATAAAGTACGTACACTCACCTAGTTAGCATCAGCCCTGAGCAGTTAGCAGTTTAATGCTTTTCCCATTGCGACCCGTTGAAGACCTAGAAAACAAAGGCATTTGATGCAGTATGTCTGTAACACACATCTAGGGAGCAGAATGTCCTGGAAAGCATACATAAAGCCATTCAGAAACAAAACTTTCATGGATAGAAATTTGACATATAATGCTCTATTCATAATTTAGTGATGAAATTGACACTTTAGTTCTCTTCACAAACCTGTCTAGAATTGTTTGGACTCATTCCTTTTGTTTATCCCATTAAAGAACATTCCTTAAACCAAGTAAGTATTCCCTTGCTTGTTCTTTCCAAAACAGACATCAGCATTTTATTTTCTTCTTCTTATTTTTTGTGTGTGGTTAGAGTAGTAAGAAACAGAATGATAAATTCTGGGTTTTAGACTCAGATTTGTAACTACTCTCTGCTTCTTTAAAGTATGAAGGTTCCATTTCTATAAAGTATGAATTTAAATCAGTGGTGGACATTGTGATCCTGCCCAGATACTCCTTCTGTAGAGGACTTGATACCACTGCTACAGGGGGTGTAAGGGGGGAAGGTAGCCTTCAGTGGTCAGTGCCTTCACCTAGCACCCCAGCTGCAGACACCCCCTCTTGCAGCACCACAGCCTTCGTTTTGCTGTTCCAAAGCAGTGAACTGATTGGAGCGAGGAGGAGGTGAAAAGCCCGATCATTTCATCCCAGGTAGGCACAAATTGGAAGGGCCATTCTCAGTCCAGCACTTCTTTTCTTCTCCCTTCCACAGCAGGTGTTGTTCCTAGAGGCATTTCTTAATAAGTACCCTCCATGCCAAACTCTGTCTTGGAGTCTGCTTTCTGGAGAACCATAATCTTTTAGATCCTTATTTAGGCCTCAGTTGCACAGGTTCAGTGTGGTTCTTGTCTTCGTCTCCTCATCATTCACTCTGTCTTTGTCACCTGTCCCTTCTCCTTAAATCTTCAACCCAGATCACAGACACACCATCTAGGGAAATCATGAAAGTGAAAGATCAGGTAAGTCAGCCTGAAACGTGTATGGAAGTCAAAAGGAAGGGATGTTTATTTGTTGATTGCATCAGAAGCACCCTGGGAGTAATGACTAGGTAAAGGTATTTAGAAATCAAATACAGTCAGGGCTATATGAATGAATCAATGACATGAGAAGCTTTAAAATAGAAAATTCGGATGAACTCTGAGTAAATGTAATAAACACTTATAACTGGTAAGCAGCACTTAATAAAATACTATGATTTTGTATGTTACAATTTTCCATATTCAGCATTTTGGAATCAAGTGTATTTGTCATTTAATCAGTCACTTAATAAATTTTATTTGAGCACCTGTGCTGTTTTCTTCACATCCTTAAAAGTTTACCTCTTGGTCTCTCCTGCTGCTGCCTTCGGAAATGTACAGGGTGATAATACAGATATTGCAAGGCCAGGGACTAAGGATGCTAAATGTAATGCTCTGAATAATTCCACAGATGGAAGCATCATCCCGCCCCAAAGGCCAGTGGTGTGCCCTGCGAATGACGCTGAGTGCAAATGCTCCCAAATAAGGTTTTCTTATTTCTTCCTAAAACTCCAACCATACAGTCTCACCCACAGTGCACCCCACAGCAGAAATAACCTTCTTACTTCTGAAGTAACAGAATGTATTATTCTCAACCCTCTTTGGCACCTCCTTTTCTAATATGTATTATGGAGATTTGTCTACATGTCCTAAATCTCTAACTAGGGTATGAGCTCTTGGAAGACAAGAGTCTTAGTATAATAATATAAATTTGAAGGAAAAGGCAAACTAATAGGCGTGGTACTTCTTCCTGGATGCAATTATGGCTATGAAAGTAAAGATACGCATTCACTATATAAATCCATAGATAAATGGACATTTATTAGAAATGTATATATAAATATAACAAAAATATTAATATACAAATGTATAAAAATGCAAATTCACTTTGAAAGTGGATGTTAGTTTTGTAAGATTCATCCCTGATGAACTACTTCTTAAATTAGATATACACTGCATCAGTCAGCTGAGGCTGCCATAACAGGACATTATAGACTTGGTGGCTTAAACAACAGAAATTTATTTTCTCACAGTTCTAGAAGCTAGAAGATTAAGATACTAGCAGGTTTGGTTTCTAGTGAGGCCTCTCTCTCTGGCTTGTAGACGGCTACCTTCTCACTTGTCCTCACATGGCCTTTCTTCTGTGCACATGAGAAGAGAAAGAGCTCTGGTGTCTCTTCCTCTTCTTATAAGGACACCAGTCTTATTGAATTAGGGGCCTACTGTTATGACGTCATTTAACCTTAATTACCTCCTTAAAGGCGTCTCTCAAAATACTGTCACATTGGGGGTTAGGGCTTCAACATATGTGTGAATGGGAAGTGGGTGGGGGCGGGGGGAAGGGATGGGCAAACAATTCAGTCCAGCTGCCTTTCTGTACTAATACTCAATTTGAAAGATTAGCATCTAAGAAAAAGTTATTCTTAAGTAGAATCACTGACTTGGACCTAGTTGAAAGTATTATCGTTACCTCTGTTGTGGTGTCTTTTTTTTCTACTTTGGATGACAGGTATTTGTCTCCATGTGCTATATTTCTACCTAGAGTATAAGCTCTTTGAACACAAACGTTTTAGTATCCTACCATATCCAGCACTAAGTAGCACTAACAAATGGTAACTAATTGTATATAATTACATATTTGTCCAATTTCCTAATTGTTGAATTTTAGGGAAATTGTTTCCAGCATGGTATACATAACTTTTAATTGAATATAAATTCAGCATAAGGTTAAATTTTCATAAAAATACCAAGACATTAATATCTATACTGGAAGTAATGTGGACCAGTACTAAAGTTGATTAAAAGGACAATTGTTGTTGTGCTTTGGGCAATCTAATTGGCAAAATTAGATACTTTGCCCTAGATATTATCTGTTTGTTAAATAGTCGTGGAAGACTTTTAAAATAATTAAATGAAAATTTGTTTTTTAATTCATCTTTCTTTGTATATTTGGTCTGTTTCAACATGAATATCTCAGTGACTCCTGTGACAAGAAAATACCTGACTAATTTTGGAAATAGTTATATGAGAAGCATAGTACTCTGATTGGAAAAACCAATAGAAATAATTTTATCATTACTAAGGAAATATTTGAAGTTAAGAGTCTAATCTACAACGTTGACTAAAAAGGAGCAACAGCCTTATTATTAGTAATCTACTACTAATGGGAAGCTAGTAATGATGTGTAGCTTACTGACACACAGAATTATGGGCGGCCATAGAAAATTTCATTAAAAGATAATTATTTTTAAAATGTATATAATTAACAATACATCATTGTGCCAGACACCACACAATTTAAGTTAAATGGTGATTTTCTTGATCTCACTATTTTCAGAACTTTTATTACATAAAATATTGATCTAATAAACAATTGAAATTTTTTCATGTGAATTTTCTGTATAAGTTAGTGTAAAGTAGGAGCTTGGTTTAGCAGAAAGATGTATAAAATTATCATGATGAAAACATATTTTTGTCAGTCTTTTATTTCTCTTGCTCAAGGAATGGCAGGTTTTGATTTTTCACATATTATGATTAAGAATTAATAATATATGATACAGATTTAAAATACTCATCAAGAGAAAAGTGACTGCCTCTCCCTTTAGTAGGAAAACAGCTACAACTCCAGTCACTAGTTACATTACACAAAACTGAAGTGTAGTTATGGGGAAAAATATCCTCTTATACACTGTCCCAAAGCACTAAATAATGTCTACATGATTTCTAATTGAAGTCATCGGAACAGATCTTAAGTTACTTCTTGAACAGAAACTTATCACCTTTGTATATTCATTGAAAACTTAGAAAGTAGAAACTACAACCATATTTCTAAACATATGCTTTTTACAGAAAGTTTTTAAAAACACTTGAGCTTATTCACAGATACTCATACAACCCACATAAAATAGATGAATAAAGACACACAGCTGACCTGTGCTGGGTCTTCATTATTGCTGTCTCACAAATATGCTGGACTCTGGTTGCATATCTTATTAAGACACATGGCATTTGAGTAAATTACCCAAAACTACTATCCTTCAAAGTTATGCAAAGAAATCAGGACTCATTTCCTAGTTTCATATTCTTCCATATTTTTAATAGGTGTAAGAATTAACAACTGGATTTGCCCCCAAAACACAGAACACCAAGGCTTCTGCAGCATAGTCTAATTTTTAAAAATAATCACAGCCAGAGAGCCTCTTATCTGATACCCTCATACACATTTTTGAAAAGTATGTTCACCAACTGGAAAAAAACAACACAAGTCCAAAAAATGGGTATATAACCAAGCCATAATTTTGCCTCTTGCCAAATGTAAAATAATTTGTAATTTACCTCCTTTCATTTTCTACTGGTGGATTACACCATCCTGTGCAAATGCTGGTTAGTGACTATAATGTAAAAGCCGCCATCTGTCGAATGTAAGTAAGTACTACACTTCATACTAGTGAGACTAGTATGTACTGAAAAATTATTGAAGCAGGAAACCTGGTTTCTATCTACTCTATGCATTTTCACACAGAAATTGTTTAATTCTCTGTGTAATTATGTAAGTGCTTGTGTACTTTTATCAAATTAAACTGGGAAGACGACCACTTATAAAGATATCTTTCATAAAAATCTTTTTTGTAATATGCAAAAATTGACTTTCATAGTCCAGAATATGCACTAAGTTCCTTAGAAGTTTTTTCAGACTAGTAACGCTTCTCTTATAATGCTGTTTAGATAAATTCTTTCCACTTCACCGTGAGAGAGGTAAATTACACAACACATTTTATTGAATTAAACCAGAAAATAAAAGGAACTTCTTGACTGAAATTCAATATTGAAGACACCTTCTGCAGTTTCCTTTTTTTTTAACTTCAAAAGAAATCACAACTTAAAAAATTTAATTAGGAGCATTGATAGTAGGCAATCTTCACCATGATGGAAGCTTAATTTTCTGCATTTTGCCACTATTCAATTTCAGTCTCATTGAAAGTCTCAGAAGCCCATGTTTTTCTACTTTTATGTTATGTGGTGTGTTTATGATGGTGGTATGATTTTATAAAATAATTAAAATAATATATGACATAATATAGTATAAAACTTATGACAGGTATGGATATTTAGACATCTTAATTTTCCTTTTCTTAGTCAAATTAAAGAACTGTTATCAAATCACATTAATCTTAAAAGCTTTCTGTCCAAGTCTCCACACTTGTGTTTTTGTTTTTATGTCTGTGAGCAGGTCTATGTTGAGTGCTGCTTCTGTGTCCAACATTGTTGTAGGTGTTCATCTCCCAGGTGCACCTAATTACTTCTCAAGAGTTTGTATTCATTTCTTTGAACAGAAGACTGTGTTAAAGCTAGGATGACACCTCTGCAATTTCTCAGTTGGTAGTACACATTTATATGGTCTTTTCACATACTTTATTCTTTATCCTGATAATCTAGCAATTCCTAAGACGAAAAAAATGTCTGAGAAAATTTCTGAAAGATTTTAATCGCTTCAGTACTTGTATACCACTGGTTAGAAAATGGGTGAATTTCAGGTTTTAATAAAAAGAAGCAACAGTTTTAAACTTGGTAGACTCAGATTTATCCTTTATTTATAGCACTGTAATCAAATGTCTGTTGTTAAAATCAACAAATCTCTTAGCAGTGGTTTTCGCAGAGATATTGAAGCAGTACCACATGCATGTTAGAAAATGTACATCCACACATGCAAGACATTTAAATGTGAAAACTGAAACAACCAGACGACATTAATTCAAGAAATGAAAAAGGGATGGTGTTAAGAGTTATTATGCAATGAATAAATGCTCATTGTTGAAAGATACAAAAAAAAAGCAAACAAAAATCACCTGAACCCAGAGGTAAATACTAAAGTTTTGGTTTATTTACATTGTGGAGGTTAATTGAAGGCCCAGGTAGTAAGTGCTCTTTTTCTTAGTGATCTGTAATCCAAGTATTTAGAGAATTTACCAGTGAGATTTGCTAAGTAACATTGTGTGCACTTAGAAAAAAATCCTGGAGACTGGGAATGAAAACAGAAGACTGGGAACAGATAAATATAGTACTGATTTTCACAAAAGGAGAAGGTTAACTTCTAAATTATAAACTAGTTTGAACTTGAGGCCACCTGGAAAAAAGTCTAGAAGGCATTCTTAAAATCATGGCGAGAGAGCACTCTAAGAAAAGGAGGGCAGAATTGCCAAGACCCAGAATTAAGTTCTCCAAAAACAAATTACACCCAGCTTAACACATTTTGGATCGACTGGAGGAAATGTTAATGTTAACAAGTCATCGAAGAAAGACTCTGAAGATCCCAGAGAATTTTAAAATGAAATGAAGCTAATGACTGTCAAGTTTTTAGATTCATAACAGGTTGAAAGAGTGTAACCAAAGGATATTGTTTATAAAGTATCAATCAGTGACTTGGATGAGGGACCTACGTCTACAGCTTGCTGCCTGCATGTGTGGGTATCATGAAGCAGGGAGAAATGGCGTATATTGAAGTGTATTGAAAGTCTAAGAAAATATACCAAATATATTAGGTTGGTGCAAAAGTAATTGTGGTTTTTGCAATGGAATATAATAGCAAAACCCACAATTACTTTTGCACTGACTTAATAGTTTAAAAAAAGAAAGAAAAATTTAATATGGTTATGTGCAGTTTGGATCAAATCATTTTACTCTTGTTGGACATGATGGTGGTAGGGATAAGGTTAGGAAAAACAAATATAGAAAAATTAGGGGTTTTAGAAGATCCCCAATGAGTTAGTCATGTCATATGGGTCCCAAAAATATAAGGCAAGCAGTGGTTCTATTCTGCTCCAGTAAAATCTCACCTGGCATATATTATGTTTAATCCTTGGCATTAATCTCCAATTACAGAGATAATCCCACTGAAATCAACTGAAAAATCATAGGACAATTAAGCTGTCTGTGGGTCACAGGCAGTTATATGAGTAATTGATGTTAGCTGATAATATGGGCTAGTTCCTTGACCTAAATCCACAGCTACGCCTTCTTCCCCAAACATTCTCCCTTAGTCTCAGGCCTCATAGATTAGCAGTGGTCTTTGCTTATGTTTATTATATAGTGTATATCATAAATCTAGTACTTATTTGTGTTGTAGTTTGTATTTAGGGATTCAGATTCTTATCCCAATTAAATAGGAAGCCAAATAACAGGATTTTAATTGTGGAGTAACAGTTGATGTCTGTTTTTTAAAGATCACTCTGAATACTATGGAAAACTGATTGTAAGGGAGAAATAATGAAAGAAGGAGAGTAGTTATGTGTATTCCCTTAGTTCAGGCAAGAGAGGTTAGTGGCTTGGGCCATGGAGGTATGGGTTTGTATTTTAGAGGAATAACTAGCAGGAGTGGGGAAATATTGGAAGGGTGGGATAGATAATGGAACATTGCTGAGTTGGTGAATTTGGTAAGAATTCAGTTGGTAAGAGTCCATGAAATTGGTAAGTCAATTCAGTATAGTAAAAAGCTAATACAATCAAGAGGTAGAGGAGTGAGTGAGTTAGAATCAAAAAAGTTTCTTAAAATCCAGATTTTAGATGTGGCATACTTGTTGATAAGAAGGTAAAGGTTATGAACTCTGGAGTGCATGGCTGAGGTCTTCTAGGCCTAATACTTAACATTAGGAATTATCTTTGAAGTAAGTGAGGAAGTCAGAGAATTTGGCAGTTAGGTTATTCAGTGATTCAACATAACATTGAAGTCATCAGATGGATTGTTGGAATGGGGTAGAGGAAGGCAGTGAGCCAGGGGCTAAAGCAAATAGTGAGTGAGGTAGAAGCAAGACAGTGCATGGCTAGGTAGTGAGTGGGATAGTCTGATGACACGAGCCTCAATGGACTTGGGACTTTGGAGGATCAAAGGTGACTGATGTTAGAAACAATAATGAGGAGGAACTTGTATCATCTTCAGGTTTATAAACATACAGGGTATGAAAGAAAAGGAATCCCTGTCTGAAGGGACAGTAAGGAAGGAATGGAATGATGGAGGATTTGTGAAGGCTGAGAAGTGAGTAGGATGGGCAATTGATCAGATTAGGGGATACATAGAACAGTAAAGAAATAAGAATCCAGGAGATGGGATGACCCAAGGGGTTTGCACTTCTCATTGTGGTGGGTGAACAAGGATGGAAGTATGATGGATGGGGTTGATCCTCATGGTCTGTTACAGGAAAGTGGGCACTAGACTGTAAGTTCCATGAGTGCAGGAAATTAAAGTGGGCAATAGAACATGTGAGGATGCCTGGCAACTCAAATAATATTTTGTTGTTGACTGAATGAGTGAATGCAGCATGTGATTGAATGGAAACCAAGATATATGATCCAGAATATTTAGCTAGAGAGTGTGTGGTCCTTGGCTTTTGTTCTCTAATGCTGGCAGGACACTCTCACTGGAGCGTGAGATGCTTTGGTGGCTTTGTCAAGACACCTGGCTTCTCCAGAGACTCACCGTGGGTGGCTGTTGAACAGTAGGTATTTAGACATATTCATTTTTATTCTCAAATAGGTAACAGATTGACTCAACACTATTTATTAAATAAGGTATCCTTTTATTCTGAATCTGAAAACACCATTATCATATATACTTTTTATAACATTAGGATTATGTTAATGCTACAAAATGGCAGATTTTTCCCCTTAGAGAAGCTATTCCTAACTACTAGAAATCACTGAAATCATTGATAGGAATGAGCCAGTGAAGAAATTGATGATGCAAAGTGAGAGGAGCTAAGGTTAGTGATAAGTACCCTGCAAGTTACTGAGGGAGTCAGGCTTTTATCAGGGTATTGTTCCAAGTGATTTTTAAGTTGATATTATACCTTAAAAATCTCTATATTATATTGGTATTTTTATAGACATAACATAATATATGCTCATTCTTTACCTGTTTTATCTTTAGACCCCATATTACATTTTCTCTAAAGAGATCAAGGGATAGTATAGATAACTAAAGAGTTCACATAATACTAAGATGGGACATTTAATATTGGTAAAATCATTAGGAAAAGCAATAGCAGAGAAGTATGTACAAGTTAAGGCAGAGTTTGAAAGGTGTGAAGAAAATGGAATATATCAACAAAGAGTGAATTCTTACCCCAACACAAATAATAAGTTCCAGCTTCTTAAGAATTCTCCCTTTTTCTTTTCCTCTTTTCCTTCAGTAAAGTGGAAAGCTCTACGAAAAATAATTTATTTGAGTCAGTCCTTTTTATTTGCTCTCCCAAAAAAGAAACCTCATTTTGGGTAGTATTTTCATGTTTGATAATTTACTTCGGAATCTCCTTTTGATCTCTGACAGTAAGTCCTCTCCATTCCCCTGTGTAAAGCAAGGATGCCCTTACCTGCTGATTTTTAAATTCGTTTCAAGATGCCATCCATAATCAATGTAGAATTAACAGGCTCAAATAATGTTTTTAGGGTGCTATAGAAACAAGAGCTATTGACATTAATTAATAAATTTAGCTTGTGATTAAGCGTGCCAGAAATTGCCAGCTGAGGTTTAGTTGATTTAATTTTCCAGCAGGGAGATCATAGTTGCAAGTGAACACACTCACCATATTTTATTGTCAGGAAGTCAGTGGAAGATGTTCATTTTTTCAGATGATGAGCAGTTTCTGTGGCTAAAATAAATAGCTTTGCTATGCCATTGAACCCCAAAATGCAGAATGCAGCTATGATCCTGGTATATTCCACTCTCTGCTTAGCAATATTATTGGGTGATTGTTTCCTTTGTAGAAGAGAGAAAATACAAAGGATAATTTATTGTCATTTTCCTGCTTTACTTTCTATAAAATACATATCTTAAGGTTTCAGAATTTCTCATCTTACTGAAAACTTGCCGTGTAGGGTGTAGTAAGTCACTCTATTTGATTATTTTATGATATTTCTATGGAGAACAAGGAGGCATTGACATTTTTAGTTAGAGACTTGATGACTTTGTGCTGCAAACGAAAGTTTCTGCTGTCTTTCCCAAATATTTTGAAGGTTAACCTTGGTGAAGAATTTGCACTTATGCAGTTTGCATATCATTCCACCAAAATATGGATAAGCCATTGAAATTTGACTGATAAGAGCTTTGACATCCTGCAATCAGGAATGGCCAGCGAATAGTACCAAGCAGATGAGTATATAGGGCCTAGACACAGAAGACGGGAACAAGAGTGGTCAGTTAGGTCATATTCAAAGACTGAATAAAATGGGGAATGGACACAAAAAGACAATACTGTAGGATTCCACCTATAATGTACCTACAGTGGTCACATTCATAGAAACAGAAAGTAGAATGGTGGTGACTAAGGGCTGGGGGAAGACGGAAAAGACGAGTTTTTTAATGGATACACAGTTTCAGAAATGCAAGATGATAATGTTCTGGAGATCTGTCTCACAACGCTGAATATGCTGAACAGTACTGAACTCCACTTCAAAATGGTTAAGAAGGTACATTTGTGTTGTGTATTTTTACCACAATAAAAAGAAAATGAGGAATGCAAATTATCCGCTGAATTTAGCCACGAAGAAGTCGTTAGTGACCTCAGCAAGAATATTGATTTTTTTGAGGTTGGAGAATGAGGCCCACTTGAGGTGGTTGAAGTGACAGGCCAGTGAGAAAATGGAGGCCGCGTGAGGAAACTATTATTATTCACAGAGATTAGCTGTTAAGTGGAATAGGAAAATAGAAGGTGACGGTACTTTTATGTTCTTGTTCTAACAATTTTGAATGGAGTTGCAAAGCATGCAGTGAAGAAGGAGAAATGGAAAATGCCAGGGAAGTAGAGATAGATCAGTTGAAGTCCCTGAGAGAAAGGGGGGGGATGGAGTTTGCAGCATAAGGGTGTTGCTGTTTGACAGTTGTCAGGGCTCGCTGGTCCTGCAGGGTAGGGAGGATGGTAAGTTAGTAAGATGGGCAACTTCATGCCTGCTTTACCCGAACAGATTGCTAATCTGGGTCCCCACTGAAAAGCATAGAAAGACAGTGCAAAGATTGTGCAGAGAAAGGCACAATTACAGAAAAAGATAATGTACCAATAGCTCTTTGTTCATTTTTCCTGAGAATAGCAGGCCAAAAGGCTGCAAGCCCAAGTCTCCAGACATATCCTGGAAGGAGAAAGCCTTCATACCTCTCTGGTGAGAAACGAAAACTCACTTAAGTAACAGACAAAGCAAAATGTCTGGCTGTGGCAGAGGTGCTATTAATCAGAGTTTCTTCCAACCCTAAAAGGAGTAACTATTAGGAAATGACAGGATGAAAATAGATATTGATGTCTGTTCCATATTAAATGAGATTAAGATTTTCTTAAACCTAGTGTTTTTAGACATCGGCTAAGCAACGGACTAGGAAACCTCCCAACTGCATTTATTTGGAAATTTGGAAATCTGGCTTTCGAAGGTATTCCATGAGTTATATGAACTTTATTGTCAAGTGACACTCATTTTTCCAGTCAGCATAGTTCATGGAGGAGTTAGCAGACTCCACTTCAACTTCCCTTTCTTACCTGTCCTCATCGTATATTAATACGTAGACATTGCTAATTCTTTGTAACTGTATTTTCTTTTTTTCTAGAATATTGATAATTCTTTATATTATAAAGGACATTTATAAAGGTATTTTTGGAGTGATCATTGTCCCTTCTTAGGCAGTAATACCTGTTCAACCTGAAGTACAATAAAGTCTCTAGAAGGTACAAATGTCTTCTAAGAAATGTGTGTATATTGTGAGTGACTTCTGAATTTAAAAACAAATTTTCTTAATTCTTTGATTCAACAAATACTTATTTGTTGTTTACTTTGTGGTAAGCACTTTGTTTACATTTGATTTATACCAGTAAATGTAATGGTCCTTCACCTCAGGGAGCTTCTATTCCAGGGAGGGAGTCCAGATTTAAACAGATAACCGCACAAATTGTATCATTACAATCATAACAAATTCCATGAAGAAAAAGTACAGGGTACCTTGAAGCATATGGCATAGACAACCTAAGGGGACTTGGGAATGGGGGAGGCTTCCATGGGGAGGTGACATTTAAGCTGAGGCCAAAGGGACACTTGGGAATTAGCCCAGTGAAGGTGTGGCCGAGAGGTGGGTGTTGAAAGTGAAAAGTAGTAGACTGTGCAGAAACCTTGAGGTGGGAAGAAGCTTGGCCTGTTTCAGGAAGAAACAAAGAGCGGTTGGACTGGAGCAAGGAAGGCAGAGGGAGAGGAAGAACACTGTGAGATACGGCTGGAGAATAGGTAGCCCCGGATCCCAGTTGTCTGCAGAGCTGTGCCGGGGTCTAAGCAACAAACAGGATCAGATTTGTATTGTTAAAAGTTTAGTAGCTGGGTGGAGACGTTATTGTCTAGGACAGGGGACAGCAAACTTGTTCTGTAAAGATCCAGGTAGTAAATATATTTGGTTTTGTGAGCCATCAGGTCTGTCACAGCGGCTCCGCTCTGTATAATGTGAAAGTAGCTATAGACGTATGCAAACTAATGAACCCTGCTATGTTTCATAGAAATGAAATTTGAATTGCATATAATTTTCATGTGTCATGAACTATTCTTTTTCTTTTCACTTGTTAAAAATCATTTTAAACATACGAAAACCATATTTTCTGGGGCCATACAAAACCATCTTAGTTCCCAGGCTATACAAAGACAGGTGGCAGGCTGCATTTGACATGAGAGTCAGGTTTGCTGACCCCTGTTCCAGAACTTAACATTTCTTATCCTTGTAACTTTTTCTTTTCTACCTCTTCAGTCACATATTAGTTCTGCCATGATATTTTTCTTAAGTTGTCTACATTTTTTCCAACATTCTGGTGAGGGTATGACCAATTTTATATAAAAAATGGGAATATAACCTCTCCTTTTCTATTTCTTTATCTTAATGTTACATTTTATGTTTGCAAATCAGTATAACATGACTGACACATTCTATTTTTTATCCACCATACTTTTTTAATAATGGTTAATTTTGTGTTTTCCTGTTAATTTTTTTCTTCCCAAAATGGAATACTTGGTGCTTTCTTCTTTTAAACCTCACACTGAGTTTTTTCATCTTTACCTGGTAATAGTTCTTCTAAAATTTAATTCTGGTATTCAAGAGAAAAAATGGTATAGACATCAGAAAAACAAAGTAAAAAAATTATCAAACAAAGCAACACAACTGCAGGCAAACATTTGTTGTGTGACTGGATAAAATACTTTATTACATCAAGATAAACAACATCCAAATAATTTCAGATCTGCAAACACAACATTCTGATTTGAAAGGAAATTCCTAGGTGCTTTTTTACTATACTATGCAGGCAGCTGCCGCACAAGATGCTGGAAAGCATTATGTAGTATAAATAGTACAGACAGACCTGGTTCAAATTCCATCTGACCCTTAAGGCATAGGATATTGGATGACTTAATTTCTTGGAGCCTACGTCTTCCTGAAGCATGCAAAATACATAGTGTATGGGAATTCCCGTCCACCTTTCTTCCCCAGAAAGCATAATCTTTTATCACACGGAAGTACTAGCCATGTTTAAAAATTGGAGGAAAAAAACAACCCGTATTTGGTGGTGGTGAGGGTGTTGGTTTGGGTTTTAACCTTACACAGGTATGAAGTAAAAAGAAAAAAAACAAAAAACAAACACTAGCTGTACAAATTAAAGCAGTGTACATTTAAAAGGTAGTAAACATGATAAATGTCTGTACTTTTCATTAATATTTCCTTTGCCTTGTTTATTTTACTTCTGCTAACTTAGGTTTGACAGTTGTCTGGAAGACCTACCTAAGAGTGGACCCCACCCACCTGCAACTCCTCAGGTTTTACATATTGGTAGCCAAGTAGCCACACTTTCTAAAGTAACTACATATTCTAGGTAGAGTTTTGCCTTCTTGGTATGTCTAAATGTTAATGCTGGTGGTGAAATGAAATACTAAAACTGTTTGACTAAAAAGGAAAAAGTGATCCTAGATTACAGAACTGACATCATTAATATGGAGACAAGAAAGCTTGGCACGCGGTCTTGGAACACCACTTGACACCGCTTTTCATATTTTTCACTTTTTGTTTAGATTCTAGTTCTAATGTAGAGTCAGGAAATCTGTGCCTTTTATTTATTCAGTGATTTGGAAAGTCAGCTTTCTTGAGTTTGTCATAAGTCTACTAATTAAAGCATTCACCTCTGAAAAAAGGAGTTAAAAAAACACACAAAAAAACCAGAGATCGTATGTTCCAGGTGTCCAGACATATTCTAAAGGTTCAGGCTAATTCTTCTTATAAGAGTTTGTTGGGATTCTGCTGATACCAAATCCTTTTATGTTATTATTTGTGATACAAGATGACGAAAGAAATTCATTACAGTTTCCTTTTCTTCATAAAGGAGAAGGATAATTTAGCTGACTGATTTTTTTTTAGCTGATTTTTTTATAGACTTAAGTTCCTAGTTATTTGCCATTGCTTCCCCCAAATGGTAATAATTGCCTCAAAGGCGCAGAGTAATTGAGAGGTTATATCACCAATAGTTGAATCACTTGGTCACTTAATTCTTCCACTTTGCATGACTCTCATATCACCCTGCTCTGCCACTGATAGCATCTTTCTTTCCTCTTTCCAACCCCCATTTTTTTCTTTCTTAGCCATTCACAGCAATTGTTAAAACATAGCCATACATTTCAATTAAATGATAGACTTGCAAAAAAATTATACTTAATTCTGTATAATTTTTTTTAAATAGATTACCACCCTTTCTTTCATTTGCCTTCTACTGGTTTGAAAAGTTATAGCTAACAGAACTAGGATTAATGGAGTATCAAATTCTTCTGCAAGAAGAAGAGACTTTTATGAACCCTCACAGTTTTAGATATTAGAGCTCTCATTAACCTGGGATGAATTTGGCACCTAATTACTTTATGTTGGAAGTGGCCACTGTCACAAAATTTGAAAAAGTGATCATAGTATATAGTGAGGTCCTAACTTGTACCCATAAATGAAGAAGAGTGACCACAGGTTTCACTCTGTGCATTTTAGACTTTCTTTTTACCGAAGAAAAAAATTCTCAATTCCAATTCGATAACCAATTTGGAAATCTGATTACACTCCTAATGATGGAATGTTAATTCCTGTCTAGGTGTTGGACTGTTTTAAAAGACCAAAGGAAAATAATTATTATTTTCAGTAATAAGAGTTCTGAAGATAACATTTCATACCAGCATTTTTGCATCTTGACAGAGCTAACTGAAAATAGAAATAGAACATCAGCAGAGAAAGTGATGTTTAGTCATATTCACTGTAACTGCTTTTTGTTTTACAAAGGTGCTTGCCATCCTAAATAGCTTTACTCTCAATGTTTTCAACAGTTATTTCTTGTTCATATTAATATGTATTGCTGCTTCTGAACAGGCAGCCGATTGTACCTGCTTCTCCTGAAAACATTAAAATGTCAGGCTCTGGGAGTATATCATCTCTAAGGTAAAACCCTTTATATAGAGACACTTTGGAAAAGCTCCGCATAACCGTCCTTCTTTCTCTGCTTATAGAAATTCAAACTTCATGTTTAGGTTTATTTTTTACTTAGTTGTTAACAAATCAGTCTTCAAATGTCTATTGTTGTATGATAGTGATTTAATGTAAATAGGATTAGAGACAGTGAACTTAAACACATTAAAAATATTTGTATCTCAAAAACCATTTGCAAGGATTATGTATCAAATTTTAATTTCTGAGAAAAATCATAGCAACAGTAAATAAATGACCTCAACTCCTGTTGCACTTGCGACATGTCACACCTGTATAATATCTCAGTATCAATATAGGATGATTGCTATTTTATCTGTATTATGGTACATACCTCTTCTCACTTTCCTTTTTGTTCCTCTCTGTTTTTCTTTCCCTACCTATTAACTTAAGCAGCTCCACAAGAAATGTGGTGACAAGTTCTTTGGAAGGTTTTCGAAACTTTTCTACCTTCTCTTCTCCTGCTAGATACAGTGCTGCAGTTCTGAGCAGTGCAGCTGCCACTGTGTCTGCTGTTATTGCTGCGAAAACCAGGTAGAACTGCATGTACAATGTGTGTCTGATGTGATCCCAGCACTACTCTGTCTTACAAGTCCCCTTAAAGAAAACACCTATTTGAAACAATCACAGTTCTGTTAGGGAATCTTAATCATATTGTGGACATTTTATCGAGGTTGTAGATATACAGAGGGTGCCACAAAAATGTATACACATTTTAAGAAAGGAAAAAACTGTATTGATATATGAGTATACTGATAACAAAAGATGAATACAAGTCACGTTTGTCTTCTGTAATTACAAGAGGTGCTCAAAGTGGTTGGTTACCAGACACTTCTGATTACAGCGAACTACTGCTTGAGCAATGTTAACCAAAGTGTATACAATTTTTTTGGCACCCCTGGTATATCCCACTAGGTTTATTACTGATTTTGTTTTAAATCACCCTTTTATCTTTCATGACTACCATTTATCTATGATACTTTTCAGTTGAGTGGGTTATTGCATGTTGTGTGCCTGTTGACTTTTGGGGGTTTATAATTTCTAGTTTTTATATCAAACAATAAAATATGTACAGATATTTTAAGTTTTCATTGGTTTTATCTTCTCCCACAAACTGATTGTATTTGAAGGCGATCTAACACCTTACTGTTCTTTGCGATAACCCTTCCTCCCAGTAAAAGAATAAAAACTTTAATTTTTGTGGGCTTTTGTTTATGCATAATTTCTAGCAGTCTTTTGCAACTTTATTTGTTTTCTAAAAGATTACATTGATCAATTTTGGTGAAAATGTAGTCAATTCTATATTAATGAGTAAATATAGTAGGCTCTTAGCCCTTCTTTTCATCCTCTTTCTATTGTTTAGTTCTGTCTTTCTCTCAGTCTTTCTGTTCCTATCTCTTCTACTCTGTGGAAATGTTTCAAATCACAGACTATAAAAACTACTTTCTATTATTCGTAGTGTGATTTTTCAACTTAAAACTCTTTCTAAATGCTCACCAGGCTCTCCAGTCCTGAAAAATATCACTCACTCCTGGATGCACTTTGCATCAGCCCTGTTTCCAAGCCTTTAACTTTTTCATACCTCCAGTCCTCGAGGAAATCAACTGGCTCTATTCATGTTAAGAAAACAAGGTACTGTGGGAGCAGATGTCACAAGCCATGGTTTGCTGTAAAAGATAATGCTTTCTGTACGTTTCCCCACCATATTAACAGGCTAGATGAGCAAATCCTAGAGCTGATTTGTGCCCAGTTTTAAAGTAACTGTAATTTCAATGCCTTACTAATGCACAAGCACGTTACTTTGTATGATTATTAACTTACCCTTTAACCCTTTGTGACATCTTTTATTAGCACACTTGATGTTTGGTATGAAATTATGAGTAATTATGCAAGTGCTTACATTACAACAGAACCATGTCTTATATTGCAGGGATGTAGCTATACAAGAATAGTCAAATGTTTAGTAAGATATACCTTTATGCCTTTTGAAAAAATGAAAAAGTATAATAAAATACTTGGTTTTGTTTAGCTACTGTCTTAGAGTTCTCAAATCTGAAGGTTTTACTTGAGCCATATCTGGGAAATACTGATTCACAAAAATTAATTTTCCTCCTAAACTTAATAATTATGCCAAAAATTATTAAGTATAATATAAAGAATCAATATATCCCAAGTGTTTATTACTAAAGGTATAATCTTAATTAAATAACTGTATAAAACAATTTCTGGCAGAACACAAAATTAATGGCAGAGTGTACAACTCTGACTATAATTAGAAAAAGCCTGATATGACATAGGCTAGCTGTTGATCACTTGTTCGTATCCTACCCCCTGTTATGGAGGTTTTCAATATACTTAATTCTAATTCTGGGTAACTTTTAAGGTGTTTAAACAGGGGGAGCTTTTGCTCTAAGAAAAATATCTGAAATTATTTTTATTTGTGGAGTTTTGAGTGTTAAATGAGCAGAAATCTTTGTCAGGGCAAAGTCTGTGCAGTGACAGGTTACTGACCATAATTGGAATAAGAGGTCTCTTTGAGGACATAATGGAATGCTCTAGATCTTCTCTCCAGAAAAGAACCTGGTGCTTTTTTTTTTTTTTTTTTAACTAAATGGCCAGGTTTTTTTAAAACTAAATGGTACGTTTTGATTAACAACAAATGGAGATGGGATGGGGAAAATACTGGTTCTGTGAAAATATCCCCTTTCTCCATTAGTGGCTCAGCTCTTACCTTTCTATTCTAGTAAGTTATTTTGCTTTCACTGTTTAATAAACAAACAAAAACTAAAAATTCTTGGATACCTGATACACACACACACACACATATGTGTGTGTGTATATATATATATATATATAGAGAGAGAGAGAGAGAGAGAGAGAGACAGACAGAGAGGCAGAGAGAGAGAGAGATATGATGTAATAAAGAATTGTATACCTGAAATCTGTAACTTTACTAACAGTTGTCACCCCAATAAACTTAATTAAATAAAAAAATTATTGGATACCTTTTTCAATAGAAGAATTTTAATGTTTTTTATTTATCACTAAAACCAAGGACAATTTTATGACGTTTTTTGTATGTAGCTGTTACATGTAAGACAATCTGTCTTTATGCAGGCATAAATTACTCTAAAAGAAATGAATCCTAGATACTTTTCCCTTCAAGTCAAGTGTCATGTTTAAAACAAAACAAAACAAAACAAAACAAAAAATGGTGTGCGTGCATTTATGGACTGACTGAAGCTCCCCATGAATCCACTTCTACAGCAAGTATTAGTAGTCATTATCACTACGTTTCATTAACAGCAATTTGCACAAACTAAATATATTTTGATATTTGGGAAAGGGAAATTGTTCTTGACAAGGTAAGGCAGTTGGCATTCTGGAAAGCAGGAACACAGGGTTTCCTGAGGATACCTTTCTAACTCAGAAAGGAACCAAAAAGAACAGTTTGGTTAGTGTTGGAGATATTTTCTCTCTGATGTTTGCTTTTGTATGGCAGTAATCTTGACATTATAATAAAGTATAATACCAAACTTGTTTCTTTCCATTATAGTATATTTAGAAGTTTGAATTTTGGTGCAGAAAGTATTAAGTTAAACAATTTTGCTTAGGAAAATACTTTTTTAAAATTTTGTAAACACAGATTTCTGGAAGGAGGGAGACTCATGATTCCTCTCTATGTCTAGGTCCTTTTGTAGAGTTCTGACAGAGAATTCTATTAAAATAGAAAGTTGCTTGTAATTATAACCCTTTCAGAAATATCAGAAATACTTCTCTCCTACCACTTCAGAGTCTTTGTATTAGAATATCAATTTTTATAAGACTTTTCGGTAAAACTGTTTAATTTAAACTTTGATTATTAAACCTGTGATATATAGTTGGCTTTTTAAAATTTTAAACATGTATTTAGAATAAAAGTTACCTCAGGAGTATTCTTCAAACATAATTTTTCCTTTGAAAATAGATTTAGAATTTCCAACTGTTCTCAATCTGCAGCTTAAATTTATTTATTATAATAATTAAACAAATATGGGGGAGGAACGTATACTCAAGATAAGTCAGGTTGCTGACACCAAGTAAACTTTTCTTCCTTTTTCTTTTTTCCTGATTAGCTCAGTTTTGAAAAGAAATCTTTGCTCTATTAGTGTATTTTCAATTTTCAAAATATGAAACAAAATCTTTGGTATTTTGGATATGGAAGCCATATGAATTTGACATATCATTTCAGTACTTGTTCATTTGGTAGACTAGTAAAAATGACCATATTTGATTCTTAGCATCTGTGGTATTAGCCCAGGGTATTTATGAATTTACTCTAGTTTTCTCATTAGAATCTTTTAGAAAGCATTTTAATTTTGATTAGAATTTAGGTATACCTTAAACAATTTAAATTTGGAAAAAATATGTGTGAGTCATGATTTCAGAAATAAAGTACCAATCTAATTTAAGTAATCATGCCATGTTAATAAATGAGTCATTAATATAAAATATTTTGCTGTTTTTGATTATTGATAGTATTTTCAAATATGAAATAGTATGGACAAAGACTTTATTAATTCTTTAATCTTTAGTACCTGTTACCTAATGTTTATGTATTTTCTTTAAATGGTAGTTAATAATTAAAAATTAGGAAAAAAGGACATGTTTTTAGAGATCTGGGCATCATATATTCAGATGTATGATTGTCTAGATTAATAATTTTCAATTACTACATTAAATGTTTTAAGTAAATAGAGATCTGTTTCCCCACTGAATATTGAACTCTGATGATCAATCCTGAATTTAAAAATTAATGGAACAACTTTCTTGCTTATAACTTGGATTTTTAATAAGCTATTTATAATTTACTGAACACCCTTTGTAGCTAAAGAATACTATTTAAGATTTAAATCTTAAGCCTTTGGGGAGAATACATGTGCAAGACTATGTACAAAGGATACAATAAAAAATGCAAACTTTTCTTGGGCTTATGAGATACTCATTCCATGGGAATTTTAAGAAATATTGTGTTTTATTTACAATTGAATTGAGGAAGCAAGCTTTTTAGTTTTAAAATCCAAGAAAACTACCCACAAATTACATTCAGAAGTAAAATTATTAGTACAGAGAAGAGGTGTTTATTTAGCAAATGTACTTATTGCTAGGTATGTGAACTAGATGTAACATGATGTATTGTTTTCTGAGCATAAACCTGAGCTAAGCACTGTGCTAAGTACTTTACCTCATTGTATTTCATTTCATCCTAACGATAACCTTGGAATAAGGTAGTATTTTTATCTTACTTTACAGATGAGGAAACTTATCAAATTTAAGTAACATTCCCAAGGTCATAGTAAAGGCCCAAATATTAGATGGTATATAATGTAGTGAAGGAAACTATATACATAAAGAAGTCACTATTAATTAAACCAAAAAACCCTGGCTATTACAAATCAAAAGCTAGCTATATATGCCATGCAGTTAGTATGTGCCATGAATTCAAGGAAGGAGTGACTACTTCTAGAAGATTGAGTGATTAAATAAAATAACGTTAATTGTATAGCATGATGGATATTATTGTTATTGCTAATTATTAATTATGGATAGGATTGGATCAGTGCAGATGGCAAGTGGGGAGAAGTGCCTTCTATGTAGAGTCTGGAAAAAAAATGGAGAATTGTGGACAGAGAGGAAACATGGCCAGAACACAGTTGATTGTAGCTATATTTTAGGAGGCTTTAAATGTCTTGAAGTGTAACTTAGCCATCCACCCTCTAAATGGTTAAATTTGTTGTATAGCATTTTCATCCACTACTTAAGAACCTTCTGGAGACAGGCCTCTTCAAGAAAGGTGAGATTAGGAAACAGATTTTTTTCTTTTGGGTGATTTTTCATATTAGGTACTTCCTTTTATTGAACCAAATCTCTCACTATAGATTCCATTCAACTTTAGGCAAACAGTATGTAGCCGTATTGAGTGAAATTTGCTGATTGCTTTTGTGCTTCTCTTGAGTTTTTTTCATATCCTGGGCCCGTACTTTTAGGCTCGGCATTGATTTCCTATCATCCTTGTCACTTTTTTCCAAGTAAATCTGTCTGTGGCAACTCTCCTAGAATTAAATTTAAATTCTTTCAGGTAATGAAACATTAAATGATGATTTGGGTTTTGTTATTACCAGATTGTATTTGTGTTTCACCTGTAACTTCTAGTATTGCTTGGTCATAAATTTTCTCCTCAGAACTGTCACTATGTGATTATTATTTTTTTCAAATTCACATGAATAATTAACCCTAGAATTAAAATGACCTGTACTTATGTATTACTTTAAAATATCATTTATTCATAATGTGTAAAAATATTGAAACTCTTATTGTTTGAATACATTAATTATCCTTTTCATATGTCAAGTTGATATTCTGTGCCTTAGTGTATGCTAATTAGCTTTGTACATATTTATGTTGTTTAAGTCTCATGAAATTCTTATGAACAAAGTATTATGCCCATGTAAAGTTTAGGTAACTGCGGCTTAGTGAAATAAAATAATTTGTTCATCATAAAACTTTTAAAAGGTGCTCATAACCACGAAATTATAATGCTTAAACTGTTTCCATTAATATCTGTTGTGTCATCTTGATTGATAATTGTGTCCAGCATTGCCCTTAAGTAAGCAGTCTTTCACTTTCTGTTCATTATAAAAATTATTAAAGTGCTTAAATTTTTCATGATATAATATGTTTTAACATCAAATACATCTTAGTTTTTCATTAAACTGATTAGAAATGATAAAAGAAGGTAGATAGCTCTCTTACACTTGAATTTGAGAGAACCATAATAGGGAACTATATTTCAAGAAAGTTAAAACAGGTCCAGTATGAGTTTTCAAAACAGTGTAGTATTGGAGGTGCCCAAGACTTTCCCCAGGTGTGATGATTCATTCACTAGAGGACTTATGGAAGTTAGTATATAGTTGTACCCATGTCTAAGATTTATTACAGTGAAAGAATGCAAAGCAAAATCAACAAGAGGGAAAGGTACATGGTATCAAATCTGGAAGAAATGAGACTCACATTTCCAAAATCCTTCTTCCAGTGATTCACACGGGATGTGCTTGATTCCTATAGCAATGAGTTTTGACAAAATGTGCAAAGTACTGTCTACAAGAGAAGCTCCTTAGAAACTGAGGACCCAAGACAAGGGTCCCCAGTTGTTATCAGGGCTTCTTAGTAGGTACGCTGTGCCTCGTTCACACCGAAATTCCAGACTTTCAGAAGGAAAGCAGGTGTTTAGCATAAACCGTATTGTTTACATAGTGTAGGCACAGTAAGCCACTCTTATCTTTTAAAGAGAGTTTTACGGTGACCTAGGGATCTATTTACCAGCCATGTTCCCAAATGCCAAAGGCCAACCTTGCAAGTAGCCCTTCCTAAGGATCGGTGGGCTGCCGCAGGCCTTTAGGTGTTGTCAGAGATTCAAGAGGCATTGGGGAAGTTAGGGATTCTTGCGCATGGTAGTATACTGGACATAATTGAATTTGAAATTTCTATTCCTTGAAATAATCTGAATAATCTCAACCTAAACAGTATAATTAAGTCTATTTATTTTATTGAAGTCATTAATATGGTATCTTATCTTTATCAATCGGTTGTCCCAGCTGTTGCTTTCAGATATTGAAGAAATCGAGTTTCTATGCATGAAATTATTAAAGCAACTAGTACCTCAATTTCTATTGAAAAGTTAGTAGGATGTATTATTATTTGTTGTTATAATAACAATTATTATTATACTTAAGTTGAGAGAACTGCTATCGTGTTGTGTCATTCCAAAGTACATATTTCATAATTTGAGCTACCTAAAAACTTTTTTTGAAATGGTATATAATTATAAGTGACCAATAACTGGGTAATAAAAGCCATACGATCTCCTAAACCAAACTGGAACCAGCACGGATAAGGCCTCCTGCTAAGCAAACCACTGACAGAGAGAACAAGGCGGTGTTGTCTCTTGTTTTCCTGTATTATGAACACAGTTAGACTGGGGATATTGTCTCGTTTACCACTGTGTGGCCGGTGCGTAGTGCAATGTCAGCATATAATAATAGGTGCTTAAATATTTATTGAATGAATGAGTGACTGAGTGATTATGTGAGTGAAAGGAGTGACTGGTGAGATGTCAGAGAAACTTAGTTCATAAAACACCCGAAGAATGTGGGAATGTTCGAGAAAGAAATGTGCCATTTCATAGAGATTATCAGGGATCCTCCAATAGTTAATTGTTTTAATCTACATGATTAAGTGTTGAGATTGCAAGGAATAGGAAGAGGAAATTAGCGTACTGTTTTAAAGGATTGGCTCTATAAGTTTTCCAGTCGCGTAATTTTTCATGGTAGACGTTGTAAAGAGAATTTCCAAAGTATTGAGTAAATGCAGTCTGACTACTTTTCTTTTTTAGTTTTAGCATTTTTGCTGCGATGCTCGTCTATAGTTGAATGACATTTCCATGCCACTGACTGCAACGTTTGACTTTACCCTGCAAGCGCAGTATTCCAGAAAGGAAGTTTGGGAAAGCAGATGTACATTTTTCTATATTTTTGTGTTTTTCAAGAATGAATAACAATAGGACATTTTTCTACTTTAATCATGTATTTTTAATAAAAAGTAGCACCTTAGCTATATTTACTTAAAAATATAAATACTATAATTATTTTCTTCGGATGTTTGAAACATGTTGGAGAACTGACTTGAAATCAATTAACGCAGTGAAAAGATCTAAAGAGAGTCCCTGAGTCATGGTTTTAGAGCTTTTCTTTTTAAAAATGTCAGTTAATTATTCTTTTTGCTTTCCTTAGAGATTTAATAGATTGAGAAAAGAATCATTGCTAGCTTAGATTGCTACCACTTCACCAAAAATGTTTTCTTATTTCCTTTCCAGCAACTCCCAGGAACCTTCTCAGCAACTGGTTCCGTCAGTCGCTTCAGTACAGAGCATGCCTGCGAGGCCAGAAAGCCCAGCCTCTGCCAGAACAGGGGTGGCCAGTCTCCCAACCGCTGCTGCCTTCAAGCCTCTAGGATCCACCAGCATTATCAAGTCACCAAACTGGCAACGGCCAAACCAAGCAGGTGTGCCAAATAAATCTCTTGTGTTTTGTTCTTCTTAAGTACAGTTATGAAAATGTGTTCTGGAGTATATGATAGAATTCATTGGTGAAACCCATTCTCACCCATCTAAGATTTTAAAAGGATTGCAGAGAATAGCTACAGCTATTTTCCTCTCTGAAGTGTATCATAAACATTTTCTTTGTTTGATACAATTGCCATTTGCTCTTCATAGTTATAGAATCGGGCATTTCCTTGTTTTCCAGATTACTCACAGAGCATGTGTTAATTGTAAATTTGGGTCTTACTAACAAATTATATTGTGGGAAGGTTATCCTTGAAAATACAACATTTCAGTTTAGATGATATATACAAAACAACAACAGAAGCATTTATTACCATTGAGCAATTACTGAAGAAAGGATCTTTTACTTATTGTCTTCTGAATGTTTACAAGGCAGAAGCAGAAGGAGGACACAGTATTAAAAAAAGAACCTTTGAATGATTAGGATGGAACAACTTAGGGTCAGTCTGGAAACCTGAGTTTTCATTCACTTCTATAGATAAATAGCTTCAATTAAAGTCAGTTAACCTCTTTGACCCTCAGTTTTCTGATTTGTAGAATGTAAGGAGACTAAATGATCTCCTGTTTCTCCCAATGTGAACAAAGTTTGTGGTTTAAAGACTAAAGTGTCTCTCTTAACAGGAAGATGGGATTATGCTTAAATGTTGCCAATCCCACACGTGGCCTTCATCTCTTCCCATTCTTTACACTCTCCCTGGATGATCTCTCACCCAGATTTCTTTTACTACCTAGCCACTGATAATTTATATTGCTCTCTCTCATGAACTTTATATCCTCAAAGCCTGTTGACCAACTTGCTGTTTCAAGGTGGGACCTCAAATGTAGCATGTCCAAAACTGTCATTACCTCTGTCTGGAAATGATACATCCAGCCAGTCACCAACGTTACCATGTTTCGCCAAAAATAAGACCTAGCCGGACAATCAACTCTAATGCATCTTTTGGAGCAAAAATTAGTATAAGACCCAGTCTTATTTTACTGTAAGACCCGGTCTTATTTTACTATAAGACCCTGTATAATATAATACAATGCAGTGCAGTGCAGTACAGTACAGTACAGTATAGTACAGTACAATAAATACCGGGCCTTATATTAATGTTTGCTCCAAAAGACGCATTAGAGCTGATTGTCCAGCTAGGTCTTATTCTCGGGGAAACACTGTAGAATGTAAGCTGGAGACTTCCCATTCCCACCCCCAAGTCCTCACAGTAATTAAATGCCTATACACTTCTTAGTATTTCTCAAATTTCTCCTCTTCATTGCTTTGGGTCAGGCCCTTGTCATTGCAAACAACTTGTATCTAATTTCCCTATCTCCTCTCACCCCATCAGTCTATCCTCCGTACTACAGCAAGTGACCTTTCTAAAGCTTGGATTTGCCCAAGTCACTTTCCTGCTTCAGGTGCTTTACTTAACGTATCATTTAAGTCCTTTTTCACTCTGGTCCCCATACATTTTCAGTCTCGTCTCCTGCTGTTGCCAGTGGGAGATGATCTCGACTATTTTAAAAAAAGATGACTGTATTACTGTTGAAAACTTAAAATATTTAGATTAATATCATGAGCCTCTGAAATTTCTAGACTATTAATTAACTTAGGAAGACCTGTTCTCTTGGGGAAAATGCTGACAGCTCAGCCCGTACATTTTTAATTATTTCCATTGACTTAAAGGTTACCCATGATGATGGATATTTGCTGTGATTATTTTATATGTGCATTAGAATACAGAAAGAATCTTTCAGAAAAATTTATTTGGTATGGTAAATGGAAGGGAACAGGACAGTATTTCCTAAAAAAGTGAGTAAAAACCAAAATTTCTGAGGTAGAAACTGAAGGGAGGGCATCAAATATATATACTGTGGAGGGCAGAAAATATATGTACTGCTTTTGTAAATTCAGAAACTATAGTCAAAACAGCGTTCTGCTTGTTAGAGTGAAAAAAGTTCCAGTGGATGTGGAACACTTGGAGAATATATTACATCAGAGTTACCACAAGAGGGCGACTGAATCCTTTCTTTTCTGAGTCTAGCATGTTAATGAGAATGGGCAAATAATGCAATTAATTATGATTCACATGATTAGTATTTAAAATATTATACTCTTTACAGAGCATATAAGTGAATTTAATTTGAGCAAAACTATAGCAGTATAAAACATTATACATTATATAACATTATAAAGCATTAATATTATAAAAAGAAAATATGTTTTGCCATTGTAAAATCATAGGTGAATTACACCATGATGCTAAGCTCAAATCAGAAAATATTTGCAGAACTCCTACTATTTATCTTGTCTAGGTGCTACAACAGACATTTAATAAGTTATGTCAAAATAAGTAAAAGTTACTTATTTTACACTATTTTGTAAAATAAATTCCCGGCAACTCAAATTCTTTTATTCTACTCTACCTAACAGTATATACCATAGGTTTAAAAAAAAAAAAAAAAAAAAAAGCAGAGTCTACTCTTAGTCTTGTAAAGTTTCAAGACCTTCCTAATGCAAATGAAAAGTTCTTTTGATTTAGAAAGTGATAACTCATTATGGGTTCTTATGTTCTTCACAATTCACCTGTGAAAACTGCAGTGTCAAATCAACCAAAGGGATGCAAAACCTAGAAAGGCAAGTTGCTTGGGCTTGAGTGGACTATGTAAAGCATTAAGGCAGGTGACATTACTTCCCTCACACAGAGAACTTCTGGCTTCTTTCTCTTGTTAATTCACAGCTGTGCTCTAATGTGGGTGACAAAAAGGAAAAAAATGATCCCCTTCCCCCCTTACCAAACAGTGACTATTACCAGTGATGTCATTTAAAAATAATTCCTACAGTTGGGTGGGATCAAAATCACTATATTGCCATCTGACCCACTTAGTTTACTCTGAAATCAGTTTAATGGATCATAGCCAGTATTTTTGTGACAATGTAATAGAATAGAAAATATAAGAATATTTTAATATATTAAGGGTTGGTATCATGTTATGAAAATGTGCTTTCAGTTTATATATGTGTATATGAGTGAGTGTGTTTGTGTATACATAAACAAACATATATTTTGGGTCAAACATATATTTGAGTGTGTTTGTGTATACATATACAAACATATTTTGGGTCAAAAGGTAAAGTGTATTTTGTACTGTATTTCATAGCTAAAGGGTTTGAAAGTCATTTATTTAAATAAGTATTTTAGTCATACATTTGTCTACTAGGTGATGACTAATGTAGCTGTGAAAAGATAGCGGGGGAAAAAAAAGACTTCAGTATAAGGGCTAATTGAAATTTTAAGACCTACTAGTGTGTACTCTGAACCTGTCATGGGTTTCTGTTACCTCCACTGAAATTCTGACTTTAAACCTTAGATCATTTCGTTTGTGGTATTATATAGCCTGTATTACCCAGAAGTCTTTCAAGAACAACAGTGATACTATACCAGTTGATAAATAGGAACTAGGCGTGTATGTAACAGTGTTTTAGTTTAGATTGGATCATCTTCTTTCTCTCAGGCATATAGCTTATCATCCACTACCACACATCCATTCACAAGCTTGCCAGTGACTGACAAAGATCTAAATATTTTAGGAGGCAAAATGTTCCAAAGTTCATAGTCTGCATGAAAGTATTAAGGCAGAAAAAGAAGTAAGAATCTAAGCTCGCGTTTAAGCAGCAAAACTACTTCCTACTTGTCCTGTATCTTTGGTTAGACTTCCATAATTCAGATGCAGTAATCCCTTTAGAAATGTTGACTTGATCTAGAAAAATACATAAAAGGTAAGATTCTTGTTATTTTTCAGAATTGGGGATTGGTATTTTTTAAAACTTATGTTTTAATTCACTATGTTTGTATGTCTGCTTTTACAATATTTGAAACCTTCATTTTATAATTAATAAGCAGTTAGATAGATATTTTCAAAACCTTTGTAATTTAATGGTATAAATTTAAAAATATGTTCCTGTGCATATGTAGGTGACCTCATTTGCTATATAATGTTTTTCATAGATTCTGTTCAGGTTATGGAAACCAGATTAGGTAAGTTTAGTTCATTTGATGCAAGTATATGTGTAAAATATTACTATCTTACCAAATATAGTGAGATGTTTTCCATAAATCCAGTATTAGAGTCATGAAGAGCCATTGTATGTTGGAAGCATACCGGTTTTCTAACTTTGGTTTAATTGTGCACAAAATGAGGATGACTAATTCATTAGAATATAAGCAGTGCTTTCTAGATCAGGCGTGTTGTTTATCAAACCCAGTTTGCTAACTGGGGGCAGCCCTAAAAAACAGGAAAGTCTGCTCTATGGAGTTGAATTTCAGGACGCCAGAGATGTTCCCCAAATGGAGCATTTTAAGCCTTCAGTTTCTTTATCTGTTAAAATAAGGGTCTAAAAAAGTCCTTTTTAGCATTGTCATGAAGCTCAAATAATATAAAGAAGTGCTTGATGCATAGAAGGTAACCCAAGATGTTAAGTTTCCATCCCTTTATTTTTTTGTTTTTAGTGATAGCATTAATAACTTACACTGTTACTGTGCAACAAAACAGTTCTCATGCAACTTTCCTGCTTGAAAATGTTTGGGGCTCTCTGCTGCCCACACAGTAAATGTTCGGGTTTTTAACTGGGCTTAATGGGCCCTTTACAACTGCGCATCAACCTTCTCCAGCCTCATTTTATAATGTCGTTCTGCTTGTTCCCTATAGTCCAGTCACACTGAAGTTCTTGAGTTCGTACCATTCCTTGGGCAGACACCTCTGTGCTTTGTACAAGCTGCTCCTTTGATTTGAAATGCTTTTACACCCTCCACCCCTGAAAAATTTCTATTCACTCTGTAGGACCTAATGTCATCTCCTTTGTGAACCTTTCTTGAGCCCTCTAAATAGTTGCCTATCCTTTCTCTATGTTCCTACAAAATGTTGATGCTGGCTTTATTACAGCATTCATCACGTTCATTTAATTGTTTACATATGTATCTTTTACCATAGTTTTTAGATCCCTTAAGGGTAGGGTCCAGGTCTTACTAACCTTTGTTTTCCAGCATCTAAATAATAACCTGGCACAGTGTCGAGGCCCTAAGTTAATGTCAATGAGTAAATGAATGAGTGGGTAGGACAGTTTGTCTTACTTTCTATATCTTCATGTAGTTTGAGAGATTCACAAGCCATTGTTCTTTCCTCCTACCAGACTTGAAATTCCCACAGCAGTCATTGAACAAAGGTGGAGGAGCTGTCTGCCAAAAGCTGCCGTTAAAAAGTACACGTTTTGCTTAAGGAGAAGGGAACTCCACTCTCCTTGAAGCATTAAACTCTGTAAGACTTAAAAGTTGTGAACATAAGCAGTACTTTGACTAGTACTTTATTAATGTCCAGCAGTTAAAAAAGTTAATAATAGAGCTGAAGCCCTATGGTAGCATTCCCGCCCCCCCAAAAGATGAGGCATATCATTTATGGCATGTAAGTCCCCAAACAGTGGAGTGCCAAGGAAATAATAGGGATATTCACCCATTTTGTCACTGTGGACAAATTAACTTGGGTGCATCAGTAAATAACAGAAATCAGCAAAAAAAAAAAGTGCAGAGAGTTAAATCAAAATACAAGGTCCAGGTCAGAAGGCATGGAGGTCTGGATTAGTGGAAAGAAGAGAAAGAGACCACCATAAAGTTCCAGTGATACAATCTTGAGGTAAAATATGTATTTGTGTGTAATGGAGTCATAGTTTATGCAGGAATAAAGTGTTACTGTTTGTGCCTAAAGTAAAAATCCCAGGTAGTCAATACCCATTTGAATATTTTTAGGAAGAGACCAAGTTGGAGAGGGATGAACATATGCAAAAGCTCTCAGAGAACTTGGCTTCTAGGAAGGAAGAAAGGCACGTAGTTCAGTGTGTTGGGGACTGTACAGTGGCCAGAAGAAAAGTTGGATGGGTTAATGGGGGCCTGGTCAGAAAGGGCTGTGAAAGAAAGGAATGTGGATTGATGTGGAAAGGAAGCTATTAAAAGATTTGGAAACTCGAAAGTGACACAATCAGATTTGCATTGTTAAAAGCTCATTATAGTGTTAATGTGTTTAAAAGATCATTATGACCTCAGTGTAAAAGGTTAAGATGGAAGTCATTCTGATTCTCTAAGAGGTTGTTGAGGTAATCCAGCATAGACAGGATGATAATGAATATGACCCTATGTAATGGTAATGGGAGTGGAGAGAATTCCAAGGGCAAGAGAATGCAAAATACTTAGACTTTAACCTGACCAGGATGCAAGTTCTAACCATTGCTCCTCCAGGGAGCCTTATTCCCTATAGCAGGGGTCTCCAAACTTTTTTCAACGTTTTTCACCAAGGGCCATATTCGGTAAAATACACAAACGGCCGGGCCACTCACTTGAGGTGAAGTACGTATTGCCTTACCTGGTTTATTTAAGTAAACTAAATATATTTTTGGAATTTGCTGCAGGCCAATGAAAAATGGATTGCGGGCCGCAGTTGGCCCAGGGGACCATAGTTTGGACACCTCTGCCCTATAGAGTATTATTTATCCTATGTTAAAACGCTGGTGGATGACTGTATTCTCTTTGGAGAACATACACTTGGTTCTGAGTAAGTCATATTATGGCAGATAAAATTGGTTGAATGTATCTTTAGGTTTTTTATTTAATGTGTCTAGTTACAAAACGTAAATCTGAGTGAATTGCATCTTGTACTTGAGAAACAAGTTTAAGTTTACTTTTGTAACACAACTCATCTATTTTTGTAGCATTTCCTCAGTGCATGAGTACATTTATTTCCCCTAAATAAGCATTTTCTAAATATTGACTCTCTCAGTTCTTTATGCCTGAAGATACGAGATTGGTAGCTTTGGCACGATCCTCATGGAACTGCTTGCCTTTGCATGAAGCACTTATGCTATATGTTGTCATGGCAATAAACATGCGATAGAAAAGGGGTTTCTTCCAAGACAAAAGAACAAAAATTGTATAGCGCCTCATTGGTCAAAAATTAAATACTCATGTTGTTATTTGTAGCGCAGAAAGCTTTAAGTCCATAGGTAAGCTTTTACAATTTTTTTTTTCATTAATTACAGGTTCTTTTCTTCTTTTCCACTCTCAAAATATGTTGATTTTAAAAACATTTGTAATGATACTTAAATGTGTTAACATTATAATAAATGTTTAATAAATAACTTATAATTTCTTACATAGAAAATCATTGAGCTATATATAATGTTGGCTAATATTGTAATCACTGTTTTCTAAACAGAAGTGTGACTTTATTTCATAGAGCCATTGAAAATAAAAGCTTTGTTACGTGTTTCCCTGAAAATAAGACCTAGCCAGACAACCAGCTCTAATGTGTCTTTTGGAGCAAAAATTAATATAAGACCTGGTCTTATTTTACTGTAAGACCCAGCATAATATAATGTAATATATCATATCGTATCATATCATATCATATCATACCGGTCTTATATTAATTTTTGCTCCAAAAGACGCATTAGAGCTGATTGTCTGGCTAGGTCTTATTTTTGGGGAAACACGGTATGTTTTCTTTTACAGTAGTTACTGTTGTCTAGCTGTGCTAAAAATCTTTCCTCTTGCTATTTCCTTAGCGGTTCTTATAGCATATTAAATTAATGCTGCCTTCATGCTTTCTTTAATTGCATGTACACACAGCTCCCTGTTTATTATTATGTCTTGCGATGTTGGCAAGAAATTAGTGGATGTCTTTATTTTTATACTTGATAAAAGTATAAACTTTTATTGTTAAAGTATCCATGGAGGCAGACACTGTAGTAAGGAAAGTAAAGGCAAAAGACATTTAGTTGATATTATGGTGACGTACTCAATACACTAGTAGGATTTTATCATTTAATATTAGACATTAATCTCTGATACTCTATGTTGAACAAACATTAATTTTCTTGTATTCTTATGGTATTATTCCTTTTATATGTATCACGTAATATGTACATACTCTTTATTAGTGGATTGCTTTTTGCTTTATGAAACAGTTTTCATTTATATAGTAAAGGCAAATGGTCATAATTGACAATGAGATTTGTAAAAATGGGTGATTCTTTTTTGAAATATAAATTGTGTTTTGAAGAAACACAGTACCAGTAAGCTGTAATTAGACAAGTTGGTATCATTTGAAGGTCTTTTATGGACACAATAAATTTATTTTGGTCAAGTCAAAAAAGGAAAAAGACACAAATGAGTAATTAATTTTAGCTTTTTTTTGGTTGCATCTTGCCTTGGGAAGTACTCACCATACTCATTTGGGCATTTGGAGCTCAGGAATAAAATGGGTAGCCTTTTTAACAGTCAAATGGTGGGTATCATTGCTTAGTAATAATTATGTTTTTATAATTCTTTCAATTTTTAAATGTATCTTTACTCAGAGTGTACAGTAAGATAATGTGATTAAAATTTAAAATGGGCATCATTTTACCAGTGACTGTAACAGTCTGAGTGAAGTTAAAAGAACTGTTCAGAGTACTATAGTGATTTGGACTTAGTTATCGTGATTAAATAGCACACTTTCTTGTATCACAAGATAACATCTGTGAATATATTTAAGAAGGACTAAATCTCTTAGGGATAGTGTAGAAAGGATTCTTGCCTTTCACAGGGAGGATAAACTAGTGAGTAGCAACTACTAAGACGTTTCAAGTAATGTTTTCTTTGCATCTAAACTTCATTTTTAAAATTAGCTAAGATTCATTATTGTACCCTGCCTCTGGTGTATACTACATTTTAACAATAAAGAAAAGCTTATTTATTCATTATGGACAGAACTTTGGAGCAATTCGATTTTTTTTTTTCAAGAAAGACTCAAATATATTTGTGAGATCTGATTAGAGCAAAGACTGAATGATGTGCATCTCAGTTATAAGTGGATATAAATTCTATCTTTTATTTGAAGTCTAAAGGAGATCAGGGTGAGAAAGGAAATTACTGTTTCTCCAACCATCCCAAATTTCATTGTAGGCTTTACGCTACAGTAATAAATCGAGATAACTAGATTTGCTTAGCTAAGATGGAGAGATTTATTGGTTCCATTTTAAAAATTTTATATGAATAAGTAAACTGCTACCAGTTGCATATGTTTCATCTCTTCTAATAATGTTTTATTGCCATCTGCTCCCCTGCTTTTTGACATCATTAAACTAAACAGTCCACTTGCCATAAAGGCCAGACTGGAGCAGTCCATTGTCAAAACCGTGGTGTGAAGTATGTAAACATGCGCTATCTCTTTATATAACAAGTCGATTTTTGTTTAGAATCATGACTCTCAGAAAAAAAAAAAAAAGTAGCAACCATTAAGTGCCTTGTTTCTTTTCTTCCAAATGTCCTCTTATTGGAATTTATTTCCATGTTGGAAGCTTTCCAGTGCTGATGCAAGAGCCCAGTTGTGAAAGCTCTTCTTTCTCCCCATTTTCCTTTCATCCTGAGATGAAAAAAATAAATCTTTTATAAGGGAAGATACCTGGATTTATTTAAGTATGCTTTTCATAAAGAATTACTACTTTTTACTAATGGATGCATATGGTTTAAACCAAAGATTGGCAAACTGTAGTCCTGGGTCACATCTGGCCCACCACCTGTTTTTGTAAATAAAGTTTTATTGGAGCACAGCCATGCTCATTTGTTTACATGTTTTCTGTGGCTCCTTCATGCTTTAATAGCAGAGCTGAGTAGTTGCAACATAAACCATATGGCTCACAATAGCTAAAATATTTACTCTCTGGCCATTTACAGAAAAAAAAAAATGCCAACGCTAGGTTTAAACCACAGGAATAATAAAATGTTTGCTTGATACTTCTACACAGTAGATGCAAACTTTATTGGGGGTCATGAACGCCCTTGACAGCACTAATCCTAACGTACTCTGTTGCCTGTTTGCCTGTGAACAATACCTGTAAGAAGATAAACTCTTTTGGGGCAGGAATCTTACTCTTGAGTGTATGTATCTTTCATAGCAGAAGAGTTCCTAGATCTAATACATTGTATGCATTCTCTAAGTAGATGTTGATTGAGTAGATACTTTATATATTTTTTAACTATGTCAGAGAGTGTAATAATAATTGACCTTTATGAAGCATTTCTTACACATGCAAGGAACTGTAAGTAAACCCTTTACTTACACTGCCTCCTTGAACGCTCTTCATATTTTGAGGTAGTTGTTCTTGCTTTTTTGCAGTTTAGGAAACTAAGACCCAGAATAATGATATTTCTAAGTTCACACAACTAGGAATTAGCAGAACTAGGAGCCCAAGTTTATCTTAACATTAGTCATTATGCTAGAGATACTGCTTCCTCCGGCATAAAACAACTCAGCAATGTTCTCTGCTTTTAAAAGATGTGAAATTCAAACATAACTTTGGATAGAGATAATTAAGTTTCCTTTATGTCAGAGACTTAATGACTTAGAGAGAGAGAGAGAGAGAGAGAGAGAGAGAGAGATCTGAGAGAATTAATAGTACTATTAGAAATGTAAAAAAGAGTCCAGGTTTTAAATTTTACAGTTGTTATTGCTTGACGGGGGGATATCTCCTTAAATTTCTTTCCTTTTCTGCTTCAGGTTTTTTGCTTACATTAAAAGAATGCTATTTATATATTAGCAACTCAAACCTGAGGTACTGTTTTCCTTTATTTCTGAGATTAGGCTGCTTTCACACTTACATAGATGAAAATCGGTGAGAAAATGGTAAGAGCCAAGCCCATTTGGGTTTCATATTACTTTGGAAGGAGGGCATATCAGAATTCCAGATACAATGTCAGTATAAATAATTTTAATATATGTCCTTTCACTTTTCTCATCCAAATATGAACAAAATTCTACAAATTTAGTATGTTAAATAACTTATTAGCTTACAGTCTGTATGAGTTCACCAGTGGTTCTCTTAAGTATTCCTGAGGTCGTGAGTCACGTACCGGATTTGTTTTTGTTTTTAAAAATATTTTATCTAAGTTTTCTTTTTTCTTTGTTTTGTTTCCTTTTTTCTTCATACTTCCCTCCTCCCTGCCCCCATTCTTCTCTTTTTAATATGAAGTACATTGCCCATCCACAGTTAGAGCATGGATTTTTCTTCCTGTTATAAAATTTGAAATTGGAACAGTAATATTGAGATTATTTAGAAAATCTTGCATGTAAGTGATAAATAATATGTTGATTTTTAGTTGAACCGTGGTAAAACCAGATATTTGAAGATCTCATGTCTTTATCTGCAAGGTATAGACTGGGTTTGTTTTACTTGTCACTCTGACCAACTGGAAGTTTTCTTTGTAAGGTCAGTTAGTCAGGAGAAAAAGGCAAGTCTGTGTATCCTGAATTTTGATGATGTGTGATGCCACAAATTAAAAAGAAAACTGAACCTTATCCACATCCCCGCACTCACTTTAATTAAGACACTCTAGATCCAGTTTAATCTGAGTCCTTAGAGTTGAAAGGCTGGTTGCTAATGGAAGAAACTAACCTTCTGAAGTTGCGGAAATACTTGATACTTAGCCTTGGGCGCACCTGTTCCGATTCTTTATGGCATACATACCAGCATTCTCCACTACTTAGAGAAATGATAATAGTTTAATCTGTCCAATTTTGCTTTTAATCATTGAATTAAAAAAATCCTTGATTCCATTTATAAAATTTGCACAGACCTCTCCAGAATGTACTTTCCCTCTGATCCTAGATCTTGGCTTAACTTTAAACCCTTTCTATTTGTACTGGATATAATTTCATGCCTGGATTATGGAGCGCAGACTGTTGTTTATACTTTTAACATAAGGAACTTGACAGACAAAATGCACAGATTCTATGCTTCTCTTGGCCACCAACTGTTTGAGATGGTTGAGGGACAGTACAGAGAAAAAAGCACTTGTTGCCCACGACAGTATGCAAGTGTGTTGCCATCACTGCTACCCAATTTAGTATGTGTAACATTTCTGCCATACCTTTGTGAACATAGTCTCTGAGATGTTGAATTACAATACTTTATTTCCCCCAGAATGTCACTTTGATGTAGCCCAGTTATTTATATGAGTACAGCATTAGCTTCGGTGTTTATAACAGGAACTCCCCTTGCAGTTGAGCCAGTTGTTTTTCACACCATAAAATTTCACATATGACTTCTGTCTTGTCAAGGCTGTAAATATTTGTCTTTTTTTCTTTTGGGGGGTGTGAACATTAGGATTCTTGATAGCCTTATTTATGACTTCATAAGAATGAAATATTACAGGATTTTAAAAATATATATAGTGTGGTTATCCCCAAATTTACTACCATAACTTTCTCTTTGGCTCTAATGGAGTAGTTGAAATATTTATGCCAATGTAGAGTTGTACATCAAAGTGGATTCAACATTCTAATGCTTCAAGCCTATTTGTCCTTAGCAGAAGTATGAGATCTATAATTACATTTCCCTTTCTGAAGCAACTTATATAAATCCTCTTAAATGTTCTCAAAACATGAAGAATCTAACCTTATATTCATATGTTTTATTTCAAGAACTTTGCAGCCATTAATTATAATGGCTGAAAAGTATGAGCAGCTAGGTATAGGGAAAGAAAGTAACATCTCTGTAGGAAACTAATGTAATCTTTTGCAAATACAGGAAGGGTTTAAAAGTGGTCATCTAAGCTATCACACACATCAGGGCAACTAAAAAATAATGCTTTCATGCATTATTCCTAAATCTATCCTACCAGGCCCATTAGGGAAATTAGAATGGAAGAAATTGATCATCTCAATTATCACGGTCCCCTCTTTCTAAACTGGTCCAGAAGTTAGTACTGCCAGGTTTAGATCACGTTTGAGGAGATCTGCCTTCATAGTTCCAGGGTTTAAGGCAGTGACGACAAAGAGCTTGGCTCACAGTAGCACCTAATAAATATTTGATGGGTGATTGCATAGGGACATAGGCTCCAGAGTCAGACACATGTGGTTTTGGATCCCAAATTGCCCACTCTTCTCCTTTGGCTTACGTGACGTACCTTACTGGTTTTTCTCTTACCTCTCTCTCTGTCCTGAAAGAATTTATGTTGTTCTGCCTTATGCCTTAGGAGCTCTTCTATTTTCATTCTACTCTTTCCCTGGAATCTCATTAACTCCCACAGCCTCAAATGTCATTAACGTGCTGATGACTCTGGAATCAATTCTAGCTCAGATCCAATAGAAAACTAATACAGGGGATAATCAGAAACATTTGAAAATTGGTTATTTGATTATGCTATTTTAGGTTCAATAATGGTATTATGCCTAGGTATTTAAAGAGTACTCTTAGAGAGATCATACTGAAATATTATGGATTAAATGATAGATCTTGAATTTGCTTCAGAATAGTTCAGAGATGGCAAGGGAGTGAGTGGGATATAGATGAAATGTGATCAGTTATGAGGTAATAAATTGTTAAAGCTTGATTCTTTCCCTTCATTAAATTTTACTAGTTTTTGAAATAATGAATTTGTTCTTTAGCATCCTCTAAAGATCAGTGCAGTTTTTTTTAAATTCCAGAATTATTTTGAGCTAGTGGGTTTAAACATATTTAAAGTGTTTTGATCCTTTGTAGTTGTTATTATTAATGCTCAAACCATCTCATCTGCTTTGTCAAGTCCATTTGATACAACTCTAGTAGCCTTTGATAGTTTCCTTGCTTTCTAATTTGACAAGATAATCTAGACATTCATTGTTCATTTCTTGTCCCAGTCCTAGAATCAACAGTTTCTCTAAGACATCTGATCTGGTTCCTTTGAGTGAGAAGACACTAATTTTGGTGCTGGAGTCATTCATTCTCTAAACAAAGATTTATTAAGCAATATGTCAGGGACTGTCCTAGGTGCTAGAGAGAGAGGCAACAAACAAAATACGATGTCCTTGGCCTCGAGGTGTGAAGAGCTAGATAATAAAAAGAATATGAAATGTGTTCAATGAGCACTGTGGAGAAAGATAAACCAGTTAAGGAGTCTAGGGAATGCCGGCTTGTGGGGGAAGGTGTTGCTGTTTTATAAAGGATGGTGAGAGAAAGCCACATTGATAAAATGGCCTTTGAGCAGAGACCTGAAGGAAGTGAGGGAATAAGCCATGCAAACAGCTGGGGAAAAGATTTCCAGACAGAGGGAATAGAGAGTAAAGGCCCTGAATCAGAAGCATGCTGGACATTGAGAGGAATAGTAAGGAATCCAGTGTGGCTCACCTGTATTGGCCACGGAGAGTGGCAGAGCAGGTCAGGCAGGTAACAGGAGTCAGAGTCTGTAGTGCCTCTGGTTTTAGTTCTGACTTAGAAGGGAGCCATTGGAGAGTTTGCCGCAGAGTAGCAGCATGATCTGATTTAGTTTTTACTGGCTTCTGTGTTGTTGGCAAGAAATAAGATCTAGAGGCAGTAACTGCAATAAGCCACATAAGAGATGACGGTGGCTTGGACCAGGATGTACTGTAGAGCTGGGAGGAAGTCATGAAGTTACGTATTTTTTGGATTGTTGTGAGCGGTTCATCTTCCAACACCAGACTTGTTCTCCTACTGAGTAACATGTTCAGCAACTCAAAAACACTACATCTAGTAAGAGTAATGTACCTTAGAAGAAAGACACTATCAGTGTCTCTTGTTATTTGTTTGTTTTCTGGGCTGTCACTCCCCAGCCCCAATCGACTTATGTTAAGTTTCCAAGTGAGACTTGATATAAAGTAGTATTTTTTTCACCTAGTACATATCAGTAATAAGACTGTTTTACTGGTAGTTGAATAATTTGCCTTGACCCAAAAGAGTTAACTGATGAATTCCTTGCCTATTCAAGTACAGTCGGGCCAGCTGTTTAACGTATACATTATAATCTTCACCACTGGTTTTTTAAGTGTATTGGTTTCGAGTTAACAGCCTTTTTTGAGCATGGATGGAAAGCAGAAATATCAAATATCCCATCTTATTCTGTTTTCAGAGAATTCACATATTGTACTACCAGGAGCTCTATTGCCCTTAATCTGTATTTTCTCTCTGTAAACTCCTTATTTATGTAAACAAGTTCCTTTTAATGAGCTCAGCTATTTTTGAAACATGTAGTAAAAAATCAGATAATGTATAATTCCTTATATATTACATAGTATTTTATAATATTGTGTATTATTGTATTTTATAATGTTAGTATTTTATAATGTTGTGTATTATTGTATATATTATGCAAACAAACCTCCAGTGATACACTTTTATGGCCCATAGTGCAGAAGTTACTTGCATAACTTAATAATCACTTGGTTGGAGCCTTACAATGATGAGAAAAGAAAACATAAATAAATCTCAGGATAAGATTGCTTCAAACTTGTTTTAACTAATTTGCTAAATAAAGTAAACCTAAATCATGGGCTTGGGGGAAAAATGCAATTAAGATTTTTCTAAAGTAAAGAATTTTTAATTTATCTTTCCAAATAATGTATCACACAGATTTACCCAATAACGGGAAATCGGTGTTCTACTAAATTAATGAATATATGTGGTTCAGTTTTTAAAAATTTGTTATGCCAGTTAATAGCCTGTTGTCCAGGAGAGATTACTTCTTTAGTTCTTTGTAGTAAATTAAATTTCACATTTAATTAAGTCAGAAGTCTGGTTGCTTTTTTAAAGAAGTACTGCCCCTTAGAATTCTCAGATATATCACTATGACAAATATTTTAAAAACTAGCAGCTCAACATATTGTGGGTATATTTTACTTGATTAATATGACAACTGTACATATTATACACTGAGAAAGTATTCTATTATGCTGCTAGGTTTTTCCACAAATTTGTATTTACTTATTCAATGATAATCTTCATAATTTTAGGTCTTAGTAGCAGTGACGAAAGACAAAAGCATAAAATAAATATGAATGTGTATCATTCAAAACCCAAACACTCATAAATAACATTCTAAAGTTAGGAAAAGGTATTCTCACCAACACTATTGGTTTGGAAAGTAGCTAATGGCTCTAAATTTCTTTCTTTTGTTTTATTCCCTCGTTCCCTCCCCCCCCCCCAACTCCAGTTCAAGCCGTTATTTCTCAGTCTAGTTGTATAGGGCCCAGCTCCCTGGCCCATGCTGGTATTATGAGCCTTGCCCCCCACCCCACCCCGGCTGAGGCAGTCGGTCGCTATTTGTTTGTAGGCTGCTCACAGCAGCTGGCCACTCACGCTGGCCGCCGGCCGCTCTTGGCAGCACACAGCAGCTCACAGCAGCCCAGCTCCAGGGAGAACTGTTGTTCACAGTCTTAGCTGTAGAGGGCACAGCTCGCTGGCCCATGTGGGAATTGAACCTGCGACGTCGACCTCGGCGTTAGGAGCACAGCACTCCAACCACCTGAACCACCGTGTCGCCCCTTCCAAATTTCTAGATGGGTTTTGTGGTGCTGAAATGTATTTGATACAAAAGAAAAAAAATAATTTTGAAACATGATCCCAGTAAAGTAGAGATTAGCCACAAAAGAAGCCAAATTTGATGGTAGCTGCTCCAGATTAAGATTAAAAAGGAAAACTTGAGTCAAGGACTAACTTCCTGATGTTCTCATTGTGACACTTTACTGACTCACTCATTATTCAGTTTGAATAAGTCACTTAAATTGTTTGTGACTTAAGCTCCTTGCTTGTGAAAGGAGCTAATTCAATGTTCCTAGTTCTACTAGGACTTAAGTGAAAAAAAATTATTGCAAATAAGTAGGTTGTCATTTTAGAGATTGTCATCTCTAAAGAGATGTCTGTTTTTTTCTACCTGACAGTAGGTGATTTTTAAGTTGGGTTCGGTAAGTTTGAAGTATTTTTAGTCACTATACCCATGAAAGGCCCTTTGTCCGTACAGTAGCAGTTCTCCACAGAATTCTGAAGGATGCAGGGCTCATTTTCTGGGGCTTCCCCACTCCCAAGACCTCACCTTCTTACACTCCTCTTTCCCAGTAAGCCAAGAGCGCAGAAGCCAGGGGGTTGGCACTTGATGGCTCAAAAGTTGCCTAGAGTAGTGAGTTCAGTTTAAAGAAATGAAACGTCATTTTATTCATACAGGAAGTAACTGGGCCTTGGAAATGTTCAGGCTTGGTAATTAACAGGCTTGTGTAGCTTTGTGTGCGGGCCAGTGTGCTAGCAACACAGCAACAAAACGGAGGTGTGAGGACATCGGTCCTATCCAGAGTGGTTAAAATGGGGCAGTAATAGAAAGCAAGGCTTTTCTTCCCAAGAAAGAAACAGCAGTGAGCTTAGAGCCTTTTTATATGTGCTTAAGACCGTCAGATGTTTCACGTTTAAGAATGGCTTCTCATGTTAAATAAGTTAGTTCCCCGCGTACTTTCTCCTTGATGCACGGGCCAGATGGATTACGTCCCATTTTACAATGACTGATGCAGAATTACTACACTCTTTTATTGCTAAAAATGTCTCAGTGACTCAGTACTTTAGGGCTTATGCATAGATAATGTGATAAAATAAAGGCATATGGTAGATGAAAGGGTTTGACTCTCTTTAAGGTTTGATTTTCAGAGTTTTCACTTGGTAATTTTCCCACTGTTTGAAATCCTGAACCTAATCCACATTTACAAAATCTCTGTAGTGTCCTTTAAAAACGCAAAAATGAAAATGATTTGGAACCTTCTCTTTTTCATTTACTTGGTTAAATATTAATTTTTGCCTTCTATTTGTAAGGCAGTGTTCTGATAGTAGATAGAGTGTATCATTTACTTTGGAAGGAAAAGATACTACAGGATATTGATAAATGCAAATAAATTATACAGGCAGGGATGTTATAGATGTTAAGAGGAGCAGGAGAACACTCGTAGCTGGGATCGTCAGGAATACTGGGGGTGAAAATGGAACTTTCATGATCCGTGCATAATGGGAAAACTGAGCAGCAGAGGACAGAGGGACATTTCATTGGCTGAGGGTCATAGAAGCAGGGGATGGCATGGCATGTTCAAGGGACAGTGAATAGACAAGAACATAGCATTTAAGAGCACATCTCTGAAAACAGACTGCCTGGAGTCAGGACTGCCCTTTGTTTGGTGTTTGACCTTGGGCAGTTTCTTAACCTCTCTTTGCCTCAGGAAGAGTAAAAAGGGGCTACTGATCATGCCTAAATCCTAGGGCTGTTGTAAGGATTTGAGAACAGTGCCAGCACAAGTTAACTATTAAGTGAGTAGAATCGAGTATGATGATGATGACAGGGCTGTGAGGGAGCATCCGAGAGAAGGTTGTAAAGGGGATTAGAGTGACGTCCTGGAGGGACTGGACTGGCAGGACTGCATGGGGTTTGCAGTGGGGAGTTACGAAAGCTTTGCAGAAAAGAACGATCAGGTTCGTGCATTTGGAAAAAGAATGTAGCACAAGAGGTCAAAGAAGAGACTGGCAGCAGAGAAACTGCTTAGGAGACTTGTAATGGTCCAGACTGGAGGGATTGAAACTAGGACTGAAATGATAGAGAATGGGTTCAGATTAGAAAGAAGGGACAGACCTTGGAAACATTTACAGTGAAACCATTGTTAGCACCTGGGCACTGAATGTCAGGGACATAGGAGGCAGAGGGCCATGCCTAAGTAAATGGCAGTTCTTAGGAAGAGCCGGGAAGATGTGCAAGAAGGTGAAATACATTTTGCATGTCCTGAACTTAAAGACATAAATAAGATTTGGCATGGAAAATGCATGCCTGGTGGTGGTCCAGGAGAAATCAGGCCTGGATATAGAAATTGAAGGCCCACAGAGAAGAGAGTTGTGCTGTGTCAGTCAATGAGGTAGCAAAGATGAGAGTATACAAAGTGATATCACAATGGTTTTCTTTTACATTTCTGTAAGAGAAAGTATGAGTTGAAGAGAATGAAAACATGTTTCCAGTCCAGTTGAATCACCTGAAACATGGGCAGTAGTAGGGCTCCCCGGCCAGTCAAATGCCATTCCACAGCTGGAGTGCCAGGCCAAGCACCATAGGAGATGTGCTCAGTGTTTGTAAATGCTTCGGTTCTGGATCTGTACTTGCACATGACTGCAAGCAGGCTTCATTGTGGTGAGGGAAAATGATCCTAACTCATCTTACCCAGTTCTGACCACACCTTTAATATGGTTCCTGTCAATACCCACACACACATATGCATACACACACTTTGTTAATTTGTAGTATGTGTGTGCTTGTCTTAAAAGCTGTTCCTTTTAAACCTTTTTAATATATGCCTTTTCTCTTTCATGACATTTTAATTGCCTGTGGGTAAAGAGCTGGACTTCTGTTGGTTTCAGTCCCTTACAGTTTTCACATTCATTTATATACTGATTCCAGTTCATTCGTTCATTCATCTATTCATTCATTCATTCATTTATTCATTCATTCATTCCAGATACTGTATTAGTCACAGGGGTAATGAATAAGACATAGTCCCTGCCCTCAGGGAGCTTCTTATCTAGTTGGAGAAGAAAAGACACATATGCATAGTTGAAGCAGTAATAAAGTCATTCACAGGAAATTTTGGGAACGTGGAAGAGAAACATTTAATGAGGATGATGTGGAGGGGACTGCAGGCAGAGGTAATTCAGGGAGGACTTTTGGAGCCGTTGACTTTTGGGCTGAATCTTCAACAATAGGTAGTAGTTATCAGGAAAATAGGAAAAAGGATAGAGAAATGACAGTGAAGACCCATTCATGAGGAAAAATGAGGCAGGTTGGTGTTGCTGTAGCATAAAGTGAAAGACAGGGAGGGATGGAAGTGAGGTGGTGGGGCAGGCAGAGACCACTGGCAGGACCTGTGTGCAGTGCTTGGAAGTATGGACCGTGTTCCATGGTCACAGAACAGGAGATCCTAGAAATGGTTTGCACAGAGTTGTGATTGGGCCAGATGTCAGTCTTAGGTGGCAGTTGGGAGGATGAATTTGTAGAGGACAAGACATTTTGGCGGCTCTTACAGGTGGGAGACATTGAGGACCAAAACCAGGACAATATTGTAGGAATGGAGATGAGGGGCAAAACTAAGAACGAATGTGATAAACAATCAGCAGAATCCATCAGCACCACAGATGAGGGAGAGGAAGGCCCTAGGGCGATTCTAATGCCATCAGCACCACAGATAAGGGAGAGGAAGGCCCTAGGGCGATTCTAATGTGTCGGTGACTGATCGCACTGTCATCTCAGAGAGTACGGGGAGAAAGATAATGTGGTAAGTTTATTTTTGGTATTGGTGTCTCCAACTCACTGAGATTTTTTAATGTGCTTGTGATCTGTTTGGAGTTCGATGTAATTATTGGTTAGCAGAGATGTCTGGATGACTTGAAATACCTCGCTGTCAAAATTCACCCTAACCGTTCCTCCTCTTGGAAGCAACATGCTATACATGCTCCTGTCATAACTTTCACTGTGTTGGAATCCTCGATACGCTTTTCTATTTATCCCTGTAGTCACAGTCCAGTGTTTGGTATGTAGCCTCTCCTTAAATTTGAGTGAGCAAATGAATACATTATTTTTAAAAGTAATTATATTATTTATTAGAAAAAGTTTATATTTGACTTATTTTCATTCTGATTCTTCTGTGTTTGAACTCATAGCACCTTCCACTGGAAGAATCTCAAATAGTGCAGCTTCTTCAAGATCAGTGACACCAGGCAGCTCAGCTGTGGGGCAGCCTCAGCCCAGCGACCAGGACACTTTAGTGCAAAGAGCTGAGCACATTCCAGCAGGAAAACGAACTCCAATGTGTGCCCACTGTAACCAGGTCATCAGGTTGGTTGTTTTTTAATTTTCTTGGAAGTACTTAATACCAATGTTACTGTTTTTTGAAGTGTGTGTGTGTGTGTACTGAAAGAGTCAAAATTTTATTAGTGAAAATATTCTTGCCATATTTCTGTGGAATGGTTATTGAAGTAGGTAAATATGAATATATATTTGTTAGAATCTATTTTAATGAAAAGTAATTCTAGGCCCTCGAAATTAAAACTGAAAATACCAGTTTTGTCAGTTATTAATTCCTATCAGAATTAAGAAAAAATAATGATTAATGTGGCCTTTCCGATAATAAAATTTTAAGACTCGAAGGGACCCTGAAGATCATTTATCTGAACTTCATTATTTTACAAATTATAGAAGTGAGGACTTTCATTTAGATGAAAAATAACTAGTGACATAAAATAAAGAATTTTGAGTTCTAGAGGAAAGAAGATTGGAATTTTAAATACCTAAGCATCAAAAGATATATACGTAATTACTTTCAAGTCTATACATAAATGTTTTCTATTTTAGACTAGATCAGAACCTGCTTCTTTATAATATTTTTATCCAAATCTTATTTTATTGTAGCTTAAATTCCAAGTAGGAAATATGGCCCAGAGATCGCAAATGAGTATGCTATAGTGGCACTTACTAACTCTCGGAGCATTTCTTAATAAGCACTTTAAAAATGTTGTGAGGTATAGGCATGACTGCAGGGACAGCACAGCCGGACCTCATTGCTTCTGTGAGTTCCCTCGTTGGCACGAATAAATGATCAGCTGAAATGACCGCTCAAGCTTGCCCCTCATTTTTAATTTATCCTGTTTTGAAAGAGTTAAAACAATGGCTTCTCTAAAGTTGAATAAGGTTAAGACTTACTTGCATTTTTTCCCCTCCTCTATTGCTTAGGATAATACATTTAGTTAATAACTTAAAATGGGGCCGAAGAAGCCTGAATACTTGAAGAAGCAAATATATGCTTCTCCTTAACCTGCTGTTAAATGTAAATGTGTCAAGAACACAGCATACTGTATATGATTAAAAATAGAATTGCTTTCATATTTTCAAGGTAGTCCACGTTCATTGTGACATTTCAAACATAGGGAAAAACTGAAAGCAAAAATAAAAATTCATACATAATTCCACTTCCTAAGATAGCCACTATTAGTATTTTAGTTCATAGTTTTACAACATACACACACACACACACACACACACACACACGAGGACAGATGTTGTTTACAGAAATAGAATCATAATACAGTATTTTGTATGCTATTATTGTTCACTTGCATTGTGTTTTCCACAGTGAGTACCATAGTTCCCTCTTGCTATAATAAGAATTAGCCAGCAGTGGTAGCAGGAACCGTGATTATTATGGGGAGAAGGACCAAATCAGTAGAGGTGTATCCCGCACACAGGCATTCACTGAATGTTGGACCTGAACAGATCACACGTGACTCTAGGCTCACTTGTCATTCAAGCCATAATATCAATTCAGTTAGAGTCATTTTCCTAAAAGTACTACTCTAGGGTTACTGCCTTACATACATACTTAAACTATGTAAAATCTAGTGTGGTACTGCTTTATCCCAGTACATAAAACACTGTTTTTAATGACTGACTGTATTTAGTTGTTTCATTTTTAGGTTTAATATTAATGAAATAAAAATGAGTTCTGACTTGTCAACTTGTTTCTGTAACTTATGGTACATTGGTAATGTAGACTGGTATTTAGGGATACTATATTCTGGGTAAAAACACCCTTTTTGGAGACAGAAGTCACTGCTGTTTGTGTGCTGTTGTAAACAAGTAATTGGTTGGGTTACTAAAATGTCAAACCATATCACTTGCTGATTCATGTTGTCTGATTATCAAATTTTGTGATATCCGCTACCAGCACATCTAAGAAAACTTAATATGGAGAAAATATGAAGATCAAAATAGAAATTACATTCCCAAGCCCTACCTGCCTTGCCTCGGTTTCAATTTTAATGCTAGATCAGGATGTAATTTTAATGCACAATCTTCTCCATGTGAAATACATATGTATTATGTTGATAATATGACTGGTCATCACTGATTGCTCCCTCATCTGTTAAGTTTTATATTGCGCTGGATTATCCCTGCACTTGTTATCAGTTAAGCATTAAAGCTTAATTTACTTAGGAAGTTAATAGGAACAGGGATTAGTCCATGTCAAGATCTTATAACAGTAATTAACACAGCACATTTGTTTGGTGCTCAAATGCTAAAGCAGCTTGAATAGATTGTGGTCAGTTCAGAGACCCAGTCAAAGCATAATTCTAGTTCTTGGCCTCAGTGTCAGTATCACTTACCAAAGCAAGGAGGCATTAGATCAAGTGACAGTCTCTCAGACACCTGTTTTAAAAACACGCTGCAGTTGCAGGCTTGATACTTTCAGTATAGAATATTACAACCTGGCCAACTGAAAAGTTTAAGATTTTGTCATTTATGTTGTTTGTTTTTCACAGTGTAATTTATATAATTTGTTTATAATTTATATTGTTTACTTTATATTTATTTTCTAAATATTTTAAATTTCCAAAAACATTTTTTAAGTAAAGGCAAACTAAGGCAAGTTTTGTGTTTTTACTTATTTATTTATTTTAACAAAGTTAATTGTTTTCGGAAAACCGCAGCACCCTGAATCTTAGTCCTAAATTGGTTATCTCTTATAGAGTGTATTTAGCTTAAAACTCCATAAATCATTTTATTTGGATCTAATATTTAAAATATTATGGATGTTTTGCCTAAATTGTATGATTTAGACATGACTTTGATTAGTTGCTTTTTACAGATGGAAAAGGTGTTACATTTAGGAAATTCTACTGAAGCTTTGAGTAAGTTTGCTATGGAACATTTCCATTCCATTTGTGATACAAGTACCATTTCTTCCACTCTTCCACTCCTGAGTAGATTCACTGTTGGAGTGGTGCTATAATAGGAAAACAGAAAATCAGACTAATGTAGCTATTTTACTTTTTCCAGTAGAATAGGCTTATGAAACTTCTACTTATTTCTTAACGGTTACATCTTGTAGCATTAAAATCCATTGACCACTTGCATTACATGGAGTTAAGTGGACCATTCATATTTAGCTTCTTAGCATCTTTGTGTGAGAAGTCAGGGATTTATGGTGCTTGAATTTCTTCTTAGATTATGGAATGCTTAAAAAACAAGAGCCATAATACTATTATTGTTCTGTGTTTGCCAGCAGTACAGCACCAGAACAGTCACATTCAGTCAACCCATTGTCTATTCCAATGAGAGAGAATTTTAACATTACTGAATTGTTTCTTGCTCAGTGATTTTCATATTTTTCTCATAAGGAGATCCATCTCAGTGACCCCAAGGAGAGGCTGACAGAGCGTTTTGCCTGTCTCACCATCTATTTCAATCTCTGAGCACTCCTTTATGAAAAGGTTTTGTTTCTTTTCCTTCTGGTTAAGATTTTACTTGCAAATAATAGGTTTCTTGACTTAATATGTTAGCCCCTGAATTTAAGGAAACAACCAAAAGACACAGACCAACATTTATGAGCAAGACATAGACCAAGAGTCAAGATTTACTGTAGTGAAAAATCACTGTTTTCTTCCTTTGCCTGGTTTCTCTTCCCCTACATATTTGCATAGCTTATCTTCTCCTTGAGGTCTTTACTCAAATATCAGGATATTCCTGACCATCCTGTTTAAATTCACCCACTCCCCCCCACACACACACAGTCTCGCTCTCTCCCCTCCCTGCTTCATTTTTCTCCTCAGCATTTAAAATCTAACATACCAGTGTCTGTCTCCCCCATACTAGAATGTAAGTTCTATGCAAGCAGGGCTTTTTCTGGCTTTGTTTCTTGCTATATCTTTGTTCCTAGAACAGTCCCTGGCATATATCATTGCATTTAGCAAATGTTTGTTCAATTGATGAATGAACTTTCTATAATACTTGGAAGAATGTATGCTATTTGTCTTGCCAAGTTGAAATTATATCCCACTTGTCTTACTATATAGAAGCACATTCCTCCTACTTTTCTGATTTTATAATAACCTCAATATACAGAATGAACTATAATTGTCTCCAATAAACTTTTTTTAAAATTATCAATTAATATTACCTTATTGAGAACTTCTTCTTTTTATTCACTTATTATGTTTGGGCTCATTTTACCTGTACATGTACTTATTCTTAAGGAGCATATCCTTTATATCTTTAAAATAAAAGGCTATATTAGGCCTCAAAGCCTTTTACATGCAATTATTTTAAAGGGCTGTGAATTAAAGATGAAAGCAGATCAATGAAGAACTATATATTTTTAATGTTCCAAATTGGAAAGTTTGGGCGTAATCCATTGGAAATTAAGAATTAAGGTGTCAAAAAATACAGTGTTTCAAAATTTTAGGAAGGATTGTTAATATTTCCAATTTCAAGTATTGTAAATCCTGAAAGATAGTCACTGTGTGTTTCATTCTCTTTTACGCTTTTCTCATCCTGCATGTATCTGTGTATATTTGTGACTGTGTGTGTTGTGCAATTTCTCCCAATAATCTTTTCTGTTTCATTCTATTCTTCTAGCTTTGTTGTCCTTAGACTGTTTGCTCATGCTAGGCCCTTCCTAAAAGTTCAGCATACCATAAAACAGGCTTATTCATTTTTATTTTTATATCTAGTTAAGTAGAATATCAGATTCTTTATTTATTTTTTAGTATAATTGTTCTTTTTTATGTGGCTTTGTTTTTAGCCTTTGGTTGATTAACTTATTTTGACTTTTTAACTTCTTTTTTTGTTTTTAATGCCTATTGATGCAGTATGTTTTGGTCAAATAAAAGTTGTGATCTATAGTGGCTGGGCCTTAGAGGATTCCAGTTTTACAATTCATCATCCACCATGATCATAGGAAAGTTAGCTCACTTCTCCTATGTTTCCTTCACCTAGTAACAGAGTTAATGTCTATCACCGAGGTTTATTGTGAGAATTAAATAACAAAGGGAAGCTAGAAGTAAGCATCTGGTTTTGAATTTAATCCCTGTTAGATTGTCCCTGTTGAAGTTTTCACTTCCGTTCATCTTTCTATTTGTAAGCTTTGCTTTTCCTCAGAATGTTTTCCTTAGCATCCTTCCCTCTCTCTCCTTCCTATTATTATTTTTTTCTTTTTGGCATAAGTCTCACAGAAAATAAAATGGGCAAAAAGTTTCATGCCGTAGCTCTTCTCTCTCAGCCTATCAATGCTCTAACTCCCTCCCCTCCCTTCCTTTGTCAGTCAGCAAGTATTTAGTAAGGACACAGAAGGTACAGAGTAGTCTAAGAGGTAGCTGAATACTTAATTCCACTTTGCAGTTATCCAAGCCTGTTGTTCCAGTTCACAAACAGAAACCCAATCCTACGTGGACCCAGAAGAACTTCGTCAGTGTTAATCCTGTGTTAATGAATTTGTTAAGTTAGTCTCTGCTGACACAGTGAAGAGAGTACTTTTTATATGTAAAAGATTTTATTGTTTAATCTGTACATAACATAAAGGGCATTGATGAAGAAAGATGGTCTTTCAGCATAGCCAAGGATATCAGATTAGGCCAATATCTGCACTGAGCGTGTTTGTTTAAGAAAGGTCTGGCAGGAACAAGTCATTTTCAACTCAGTTTTTAAAGGTACACAAGGAGTTTCTTTATTGTTGTCAAGATCTTTCATTATCTCAATTTGATAAAGAAACTAAGGCAATATCTCAAAATTACCCTTTTGATGGACAATATTTATTTATTTAGTTATTTATTTGTTTATTTAGTTTGTTAGTTGGGGTACTCTATTCCAGAAAGCTTCCCAAAAGGCTTTAAAGAATACATGAAATATAAGATAACCTTCTAAATTTCAAAAGGGAGCAAAAGAAGAATGAAAATATCAAATGGGCTATTAAAAATGAACACTGCGGTGAGGTGATATCTCATTGTGGTTTTTATTTGCATTTCTCTGATGATTAGTGTGTACACCTGAAATCTGTGTAACTACTAATAGTTGTCACCCCAATAAACTTTAATTAAACAAACATAAAAGGAAAAACAAAAAAAAATGAACAGTGGACAAATTTGATGTTGACACTGGACAAGACCTACAACATTGACACACATACTTGCCTGTGGTTAGACTAAATTTGACTTTAAGCCTTCCAGCAGTCAACAAAAAAAAAAAGGAAGTTAATTTTGCAAATTACTAGACATTGGCATAAAAAATAAATCTAGTGCTCAGAAGAACTACTTTATTTTTGTACTTGCTGCAAAAATCTGAAAGGGATTCTCCAAGGAATCCATGTGAAAATGGCCCTGTGTGATCTAACAACACTTTCAACAGCAATTTGCAGGAAGAGCAAAGGTGGATTTCATAGAGCTATTTCCTGTAACAAATGTTAGTGAGGACTGATAGTGTCACACTTAACATGGATCATAATTCCATGGGATGGGTCAGGTCCATATGCTCTGATTTGCAGAACCCTGTTCTGTGCTGGTCTGACTTGATCTCAACACATATTTTAGAAAATCTAGAAAAAGAATCATATCGTCTTCAATCAATTATTCTTAAATGTCTTTTTCTCTTAGTTGACCTTTCTTGGCTATTTGGTAGCACTGATAGACACACATGTTCCAGGAGTAAAACTCTTTATTCCAAGTGCATACCAACACTTAGCTTTAAGGGAATACAGGTTGATTGACTTCTTTTGCAAATTGAGCAGCCTAAGGATGCTGGTCTCGGGGCTTATCCAGGCTTATGGATGTGGTGAAGATGTACCCTAATAAAAAATTCACCCTAGTATATTGTTTTGAACAATCTGAACATACAGACCAATGGTAGCATAAAACCCTAAAGTTTTCTTACATTGTGGTCCATCGTCTTACATTGTGGTCTCAGTAAATTTAACCTGGCAGGATTTTCAAGCATATATAACCTGATACCCACCTGGTGGAAAAGCTCAGAGCACTCATAAAACTCTGTCTAGCTTTGAGCATTGTGGCTCATTGGTTTATCTTTGAAGGAAAACTACTTGCCAAATACTGTATTTTGCCGTGTATAATGCATACTTTTCCACCCAAATTTGTGAGGGGAAAATAAGGGTGCATATTACATGGGTAGTACTAATTCCGTATCTATATAAATGTTTTTAATTATTTTATTTATGCTTAGGAGTTAAAAATGTAACTCTAGAAATCAATAGCAATATCCATATGCAAAATATTACCCTGGAATATTTTAATTGGTTTTGTTGAACTTATGTGGAACTTGCAACGATGAAGAGTTCTTGGCCTTCTGTGATGCGTAAATATCCTAAATTTGTTACCGGTACATAATATTTCTTGTGCCTTATATCTGTTCTTGTGTTTTGTAATATTTGTTACATAAAATTGCTAGTACCATAATATGTTAAAAAATAAAAGCTAAAAGTCCTACATAATACAAAAAAAACAAGTATTTAGATATAAACAAATAACAATTTGAATTAAAAAATTAAAACATAAGACTGTTTTCCCTGAAAGTTTGGGCCAAAAAATATGGGTGCACATTATACACAACAAAATATGGTGTATACTGAGAAAATGAAATGAAGGAGCTGGTTGAGTAGGGTTGTTACTTACAAACCAGTTAAAAATTGACAGACATCCTACCCAGAGTAACATATTTGGTTACAGGGGTGATCTGTAGCCCTTTTTTTCTTTCTTTTTTTTCTAGTAGAATTTAGTTAACAAAGGCATTCCTTGTTAGAGATAAGAAAACTGTAGTGCCCTAAAATTTAAAAAATAATAATATGAATTACTTGTCTCACATGCTAAGAGAGCTGCATGCACGAGCTTATACAAAATGGCACATTCTTAATAAGAACCAAGGCAGCAGAAAGTGGGGCTAGAAAACACCCTCTTACCACAGAACACATTTTAATCATTCATCAAGAGCCTTTCTACTTTCTTGACTCTTACAGAATTAGGCATCACTTCTGAGTATAAACATCAATGTATTTGCAAAGAATTTCCCAGTGGGAGATAGTTACTGAATTTCTAGAGTTATGTTGTTAAAGGCTAAAAAAATGCTTCAACTTTATGATGCTTATTTCTGTGACTTTTCCTATTAATAACCTGCCTCAAAGTCAGGTATTTGATGCTTAATAACAATTACCCTGTGGTCTCTAAGTGATGATCATTGATGGTAATGAGATCAAAGGCAAAATATCAATTGACTAGAACAGTATACTAGAAATCAAGGAATTCAGCTTCTGGCCTTCACTCAGTCAGTGATTTTATGATATTTGTCGTTATCTTTTGAACATTCCATATCTCAGCTTTTCCATCTGTTAAACTGAGTTCGTAATAACTGCCCTGGTCTGTCTCAGAGGAATGCTGCATGGACAAATTAGATAAGTGTAAAAGTGCCTTGGAGGTAAAGCCACTCTATGAATAAAAATTAGTGTGATGTAGCTACTGAAAAGTATGTTGCAAAGGCTAGAATGGTTCATCTCTGCAGGCTTCATGACTAGATAAGGCTTCATGACTAGATAAGGCTTCATAATGGATTCCTGTCAAGCAAACCAAGCCCATCTTATCAGTTCATGACTGTGTGGTATTTAATGGAAAAAAAAGTATCTTTGCAAACATTTGTTACCTTGATACAAATGTGTATTAAAACTAAGTCACATTTGAATTAAAGAAAATCTTTCTAAGTAGCTTCAAACAACCTCTAATATCCAATTTACAGTTTCTGTAGTCTTTCTGGAGGGTGAGGATTTGATGTGTTTAATAAAGTTGAGAAATAAATACATGAAACAATGTGTAGGGAAGAGAAATTGACTAGAATGTTTTCTTAGGTAATAGTTATTATTTTTAAGTCTGACATCAAATTGGTATTTTTTTCTTTTGTTTATTTTATAGAAATATACTCTCATCTGAAAAAAAAAGCATTTTTTTTCTAGTTACTTTATTTTCTGTCACAGTTAACATCCTCATTCTCAATCATAATCATGACACAAACAGATTCACTCATTGCAACTCAAAAACCATAACTACCAAATCTCTTGAAGACAGAAAAATTTGGGGGGGAGTTTGGCCTTTCAGTGTTCTTACTCCTCCCCTCTTTTCACATAAATGTGCAGAGAGCCCTCGTGTAAATTTACAGCACCTATGTGTTCAGTCCTTGAGAAGGAAAATTGAGCAAGTAATTAAGAGTTTGGACATTGTATAAAAGAGGTCCTATCCAGGCAAACTTGAGAAACTTATTTCTGAGCCAACTTGATCTCTTTGCTTCTGGCAGGGGACCATTCCTAGTGGCACTGGGGAAATCTTGGCACCCAGAAGAATTTAACTGTGCTCACTGCAAAAATACAATGGCCTACATTGGATTTGTGGAGGAAAAGGGAGCTCTGTATTGTGAGCTGTGCTATGAGAGATTCTTTGCTCCTGAATGCGGCCGATGCCAAAGGAAGATCCTTGGAGTAAGTATTGGAGATCTTTATATTCTGGATGAATTTCAGAGCAGAACCATTTCTGTTATGAAACCCTTCCATCATTTTGACTTTTTATTTTCTTCTTGCTTGATCCCTTCTCTGCTTTCATCACTATTTATTATTGTAAAGCAAAACTAAATAGACCTCTGTGGATCGGACTCATGGGGTTAAGTTGTCTTTGGTTTTGTCTTACTGAGTGCTGGTTTGTCTGGTGAAAGTCTAGCCACTGTGGGGGAAAAATAATTTACTGTGGGTGTGCTACCTCAACAGGACTCTGTTTGCTCAGGAATGAAGAGGTCGCACAGGACCACACACATCAGAGTTCTCAGAACTGACACCTTCACTGTTTTAAATTAAATTCCATAGCTTTTATAAGAGCAGCATTTCCCTATTTGTCAGAGTTCAAGCACGGGGCACAGATCTCATGAAGTTTATAAAACATGAGACTTACAAATGATATATTTTTCTTGAATGCATATAATGTTTAAAAATACAACCTCAGTTTTATGAGAGTATACATATATAGAAAAATAATAAAACTACACTTTTTTTTTTTTTTGGGCAGAAAGGGTGTAATTTAGGAGTCAGGTACATAATAAATAATAATGAATGAATGAATTTCTTACTCTGGAATACCCAGTTTGCAATTACAAAGTGAGGACCAGGCATTTCCTATGGATGACCAGGAATTAGAATTTTACTTTAAAAGCAACCTAGGTACCTGGTCTCATGCAAAACTCATACAGCTTATACAAAATTTGGAAGTGTTATGGCTGAGTTTTGATATTCTGAATATAAAGATATAATAATGAAACTAAATTCATATCAATTAAAAAAGTTAACAAATTGCTGAATAGTCTTTAATTTTAGACTATGTCTTTAAATATGTCTAAAACTTTGATGGCACTTAAAAATTCTAAATATATCACATGAAGTATTTCTGTAGTATTAATTTGTACAATATGTTGGGAACAAAAGGATAGACTAATTCAGGTTCTACCTTCCCAAATGACCAATAATAAGTAGGATATATTAATACTGTTTTAGGATATAAGTCTATTGTATGGATTCTAGAATAATGGATAAAACAAAGTTAAGTAAGAGTCTTAGAACCAAATGAGGTTCTAGGAAACGGAAATCTTATATTCAGCGGCTTCCGAGATTGATCAGACCGTCGCTAAAAGGACAGATTCTCTGGATTGTGTTTTAGTTGTTGGTCACCTAGTATTAAAGAAGGAATAGCAGTCTGTCTCATGTATAGAAAGGGAAGTATATGCTGGATGCAGTGGGAAGTGGTTTGGTTCAATGTACATTTGTTGTACATGTTCATGGTGCTCTTTTTGGATCTTCACAACTGCAATTTTTTTTTGTCCTTCAGTAGTGAACTATGGCATTTTCTATGGCTAACAATTTATTGTATGTCATTTTCTTTTAGTTTGACAGTATTTTTTTAATTATAAAAGAAAATATTTCACTCTACAATTGGAAAATAAAAAAAAATGTAAAGAATGAAATTAAAATGACCTATGTATTTATCAATCCCAGATCATTCCTGTTAACCTTAGGATGGATTTTCTTGCAGTTTGCTCCTTATAAGTAATTCATTTACAAAATTATAACCCTACTTTATGTATAGCATCCTTTTTTTGTGATAAATAGTACGGAAAGGGTAAATTCCTGTGTTACTAACTATTCTTCAGAAATGATTTTTAATGGCTGTATCCCTTAACCTCAATCTAAAGAAATGATTCCCCAAAATTATTTTACTAGTTAAAATCTGGTGCAAGGTTTTGATACTTGGTGTATTTAATCATAGGGCCACTGTTGACTAGAATCCATGCATTATGGTTCAAATTTTAGACACGGCTTTGAGTGTGTGCTTAATATAGTCACAGCTAATTTCCAAAATCCTGAACATGTGTTAAATTGATTGGATTACACCGATTAAGTTACTGCTTCCATAATGCACCAATGTATAGTTTTGTTTCAGTTTTTAGATGTTTTGCCCTTCCTCCATGACATTTTCAAGATAATACTATGAAACCTTTATAAGTTAATGTTTTCTGACACCCTTTGAGAGAAAGCAGAAGGTATTGTAACAAGCACTTAGAGATGCTTACTTTATTCACTGCATGTATAATGTTTAAATAACACAGTAATCATTCTTCAAATAAGTTTATTGATGTGTATTTGTGAGAAATGCACATGTTAATGTAATGCATCAGTTTAGCTGATTATGAGTCTGTCCTTACATATCTCATGTTACTTAGGTGAAAAACTCAAGGCAGAGGAAAAGTATGTGTGTCTCGTTTGGGTCAGTTTAGAAGGGCGGTATTTGTCGAGCATTTGTGTATTGTCATCTTTTTTTTTTTTTACATCCAATTACCTTTCTATAACAGGAAGTCATCAATGCTTTGAAACAAACTTGGCATGTTTCCTGTTTTGTGTGTGTGGCCTGTGGAAAACCTATTCGTAATAATGTTTTTCATTTGGAGGATGGTGAACCCTACTGTGAGACGGGTAAGATCTTGAAGCCATTAGTTTCTTAAGTTTTGAATGAAGATAAAATATGAGCCCTTATGTTGTTGTAAAGTTGAAATGAACTTTTAGGTAAAATAGTTTTCCTAGTTGTTTTAGTAACATTTAATATTATTCTAAATACATAGCCAAAAAACTGTAAAATTTTTATGTGATTTTTGTCAAAACACATAACTTAATTAACTTAGTTAACAGAAGTGAGCATGTAGGCATAACTTGGTAGAAAAATATTTTGCTTGAATCCCCAATAATTTATGGATATAAGTTCTACAAAATTGTGTAGCTTAAAGCCATCTCTTATACTTTCAGTAAGTGAATTTTGAATGGTTATAAACATGACAAATGTTCAACTTTTGAATATGATACTGATTTGTCCTTTAAGGCAATTGCCTTGACGATAAGTTGGAAATCCTTTGTTACTTTTACTGAATAGATGGGCAATCCTAGCTTGGATTGCTCCCTTGGTAAAATTGTTTTTAATAAATTAGTATCTAAGGACCAGTCTTCTACATTTGTCTTATTACCTGGACTCTGGATACTTCCTTTGCTTCCCAGAGGCTATAAGTGAACTTCATAACAATTACTTATTAACATTACCCTTACCTAGACATGACTACCACACATACATTTTTCAAAAATAAAATATTTTTCCTTTATCACGTCTTCACTCATACTGCTTTCCCACTATCAAATTTTATTGTTGTTCTACCTTGACATTCAAAGTGTGGTGCTAGAAGAAGGAAGTATTCCACACCAGTCAAGTTAAAGGAGTGGTCAGCTTCTAATTGGAGGCTGGTCAACATCACTCAGTCCTTCTTTGCCTACTCAGTATTCTCTTATTTTCACCTTTCTTTTAGCTCCTTAGGGCCAATCTAGAACTCTGCCAGACTGTCCACCAGGAAGCCCTATGGAAAGGCCGTTGAACGACCACATGGGCCCATTGAGACAGGATGGATACAAGCTGCCTACCCTGATTCAATGAGAATATTTCACATTTTGTATTAGGTTGGTGTAAAAGTAATTGTGGTTTAAAAGGTTAAAGAATACTTTCAAAAACCGCAGTTACTTTTGCACTAACCAAATAATTCCACTTAATCCTTCTGAAGAAAGAGCTGTTTGTTTTAAAAGCTTTGCAAGACTAACTAGTATAGTCCCTGTCTAGTCAAAACACATATAAAACTATCTAGCATTAATACCATACATAATGTAATCTAAACAGTCATTTTTAAAACCCAAAAATTGCCTACTGGAGGGGAAAAACATTACTGAAGACTTATTTATCTGTTACTTCTGATCACCTTGGTCTGTGATGGTTCTTTTTATTTAATCTCTCAGACTTGTTCTTAACCCTTCCTTCCCCATCTCAATAAATGGCCCACTGTCCACTATCCCGAAACCTCTAACACATAACCCTCCAGTGTATATATTGAATTCATTGATTTCTCTCCACCTCAGCTGTCATCCTTAATCCACTCACTTGCACCCTTTGTGTGGACATTGTAATCGCCAACTAAATGGTAACTTTTTCCCTCCAGCTCTCAATAGTTATGGTAGTGTTTGTTTAAATGTGAATTAGATTGTTCTTGATACCCTTCCCAGCTTCACTGGAGTGAAAACTATATTCCTTACTCATGCTGGCTTTGCCAACCTTTTCACCTCCTACCTTACTTTCTGTGACTGGATTCTAGCCATACCCGGTCCCTTTACTGTTTCTCAACATGCTAAGATTCTTCCTGCCTCAGGGTTTTGTACCTGCCGTTTCTTTTAATAGAAGTACTCTTCCCTGCTTTTTTGTGGTGATTTCTCTTTTTCCAACTCTCAGCACAACTATGACCTCCTCACAGAGGCCTTTCCTAACCCCTCTGTATAGTGTAGTGGTGTTTTATACCGCAGGTATTTTATACCGCATCATTTATCTTTCCTTCATGGTACGTATTACAATCTGAAATTGCTTTTTTTTTTAAAAAAAAATATGATAAATTATGACATCCTGCTTCCAAGGACAATATAAGCCCCATGAGGAGAGAGCAACCACGTCTGTCTTCTTCACCACTATAACCCTGACCAGTGCCTAGAACAGTGCCTGGCACACACAGCCCTGTGGATGTGTGTTTAACAAATAGTGCTAAGGAATATTGAAGATTACTAAGAAAGGTGAATCAAGTTGGAAATGATAGCTTACTTTCTCCTCCAGCCCAGGATGGATTGAAAATGTCAAAAGCCAAAGAGGGAACCATAAGTAAGCAAAAGTAGTGAGAGTAACTGCATAAAAGAAAATTAAAATGCCAATAAATTCTAATTTAGTAATAATAAAGAAACATCTTGTCAAAACTGCTTTCTTCAGAAGGATATCCTAGGACTATTTTATAACTATAACCTGTGTCAAGTAAACGCTGTTCTCTGGCTAATAATTTTAAACATGAGGTCATAAAATTGAAAGGAAAATATAGCAAACGAAATAGTGACTAATATTGTGATATAATCCAGCAAGAAAACTCAGTCATGGCACTTATTCATGGAAGTTTCCTGTGACTTTTTATTTTCTTCCTTACCAACTCAGATATGCTATAAAATTTGCTAATACCAGATATTTCTCTTGATTTTTCATTAGTCTTATTGTTCCCAGTTATTGGAAGTTCTTTTGCATTTTATTGAGACAATCATGTCTATTGATAACTTACGTGTTGTATTAAAGTAGAAATGAAAAGCATTACATGGAAAAATACAATACAGGATGTTAAATTGTATAAATAACATTTACCAGGGTAACCAGAAACAACACTACACATGTATCTCAAGCCAAATATTATGCCATCTGAAAAATTTTCCAGTTACTAGTAACTATATCATTTCATTTAATTCCAATATTATTGCTGCTTTCTAGGAACGGTCATTCTAAAGCTTTGTCACGTTTAAATTATGTCTCCTCCCCCCATACAGACTATTATGCCCTTTTTGGTACTATATGCCATGGATGTGAATTTCCCATAGAAGCTGGCGACATGTTCCTGGAAGCTCTGGGCTATACCTGGCATGACACTTGCTTTGTGTGCTCAGTAAGTAAACTCTTTATTTCCAAATTCAAGGAGCACATATGGCCAATTCTACCCTAAGCCATAAATGGAAATAACAGTTCTTGTATCTTTTAGTCCTTCAAACCTAAAAATATTTTCACGTGATTTTGAAAGTTTTTTATTATAATTTTCGTCACTAAAGAATGATTTTGCACAGAATAAGATGCTTAACTCTTTAGAGAAAATCCTGTCTTTAGTACATTTTTGTTTATAAGGAGACACTACTTCTTAAAACAGTAACAGGCCTTTAGTTTTTAAAGAAAAACTCTTTTATTGGAATGTTTTAGTAATTTTTGGAAACAAAGGTACTTCTTAAAATAGAAGTAAATAATTATAAAAATCTATTATTGAATTAACACTGGAAGTAAACTATATGTTGATGTGTTTCCTTCCTTAGTAATAGTCCATGAATATTTTCTTTTTGAGACTATAATAAATATGTAGTAATATATTTACCTATTGCACTTGATACTTCAATATTTTTTATTTTATTTTTAAGGATGAGTATAGATTCAGAGATTAACATTAGCCTAAGATATATATTGTTTTTAATTTGGAAAGTAAATATTCAGTAAAGGTACTCTGATGTTTGATTTTTTTAAAAAAAAATTAGGTTTCATATATCTAATACATTTTAAAATGTCCCACTGACAATAACATATTGTAAATCAAAAATCTAAAGAGTAATATATGGTATATTTGTGTTCCTATTGTAATAATTTGATTATAAGAAAATCAAGAGGGCTAAATTACACTGTTTAAATGTCACCTTTGTAATGTTGAATATTTGACATAGCTTCTAAGACCCATGTAATTTTTTGTCCCTTTTGAATTTTTAAACTTTTACAGTTAGTGAATATGAAAGTATTTCTGAATAAAAATGCATCTATATTTTTAAAAAATACCCATTATATGAAGGGAAACAATTCATGTTAATTGAAGTCAAATGATTTTCCCAAATGTTACCATTGAACCCTGTCTAGTTTACCTCATCCGTCTCTTAGACTTCATAAAATCTATAAAACACATCTTTGCAGATTTGCCGTCTCCTGTTCTCTGGTAGAGCTGCTCTTGTGCATTATAATTAACAAAAGCAACGGCAAAGACAAAAAAACAAATGTGGATAGTTAACTGAATATATAATTATCTAGTAGCCAGATGTTGCCCAGGGTTTTCACTATAAGAAATAAAGAAGTGTATTATAATAAAAATAATTCTCAGGTATTCTGTGCCTGTGTATTTGAAGGCTTGGAAAGTTTGGCTAAGCAGTTGGGTTTTCTTTTTGAATGTGTTGATTCTCTACAAGGAGGCAGACTGAAAGCATTGATTAGAATTTGGGAAGAGAAATTATATTTAATGTGACCGCTTCATGTGTTAATTTTTTATTAGGGCCAAGTGCTTCACTCCCAATAAAGACAAGTAATGATCAGTGATTTAAATAAATTAGAGTGCTTTCCAGGAAAAAGTCACTTTTCATTGCTCTTGAAAGAATTCATGAAATGTAGTAATTTTGAAATGTCAGGGTACCTAACAACCAACTAAAGTGCTTTGTCATGTTATCCACTGGGTGAAAAATCATTTTCCCCTTCATGTATACTTGATAAAATAATAATATTCTCTTATATAATGCTTCCTTTTCCAGGTATGTTGTGAAAGTTTGGAAGGTCAAACCTTTTTTTCTAAGAAGGACAAGCCACTTTGCAAGAAACATGCTCATTCTGTGAATATTTGAAAGTCAACAGTTTAGAAGAGAAGAAATTTGAAGAGAACGAGAATTAAAATTACCAGTTAATTTTTAGATTTAATATTTATATGGAGTTTTGAAAAATAATAGTGGGCCTGAAGGGATAAATTCCAGCTTTAAAAACCAAATCTATGAGGAAATATTTGGCTTCATAATGTATTTGCCAAAAAGACAGTTTGGCATTTATTATTACTTTTTCCCTGTGTATTCTGCCCATAAAATAACTTTCACAAAAATAAATTTCCTGGTTAACTATTAAATTCATCTTAGAATAAATGAAGAATTAAATTTTTAGAATAAAAACTCCAACCTCTATGCTGAAATAATTATGCTTTCTTTCCTTGTTAGGTAGTTATGAGTAAATCTGTAAAAGGCAATAAAATGCCTTATACTTTATCAATAAGTGACACATTGTATTTTTAAAAAGATAGTGTTTATCTTTAAAACAGTAAACAGGAGTTTAAACAGAATTTTATCGGCAGTAGTAGGTGTCAGTTTTTAAAAACTATGTACATTTTTTTTGTATTACAGTTGATTATTCCAGTAGGAGAAAGTTCAATGAGATTTTTGATCAAAAAGTATCATGCCAATAAGAGATGCTGTATTTTTTCTTATCCTCCTCAAAAGCCACCATATATCTTATAAATCTCAAAGTTTTACCTTTTATTAAAATATGACCATTTCTATTCACATGTTTGTTTTTTAACACTTGTATTAGTCAAACTCTGTTTTCCCTCCTCCTTCATGCTGAGGTAAAGAGCTAATAGAATAACTTTGGACTATGACAGTTTTCTCTATATATGAAGAGAATAAGTAGAAGAGAATGTGGTTAAGAATTACAGTAAATCAGAGGATTGGACCCAAAATATTGCGTCCCAAATTCCCCCTTTCAAGTCATGAATCAGTTTTTGAGTTGTACTACTGACAAATGAAGGGTCGCGAACTCTATTTGCAGAGAAATATTTTTCCTTAATTCTACATTAGAAAATAAAAGACTGGCATGGGGATGTGATAAAATCTAGATTGTTTTTTTCTTTTGATAGTTCTCTCTCAAAAATAAATGAACCACTTCCAAATGTGATCACGAAGTTTGGAAAGTTTTTATTCACAGATGTTTAATCGTATAGGAGGGCAACATGGTTAATTACTGAGACTGGCCTGTTACTTGTTTTCTTCATTTGGGGCAAAAATTATGTCGATACCATATGAAGGCAGAGAAACAATTTGTAGATCCTATTGATATTTGCCCAGTGAGAAAAGAGATTATGGCATTTGATGGGTTTTCTCTTTGTTTCCAGAATGGATGGAAGCCCGTGATTTTCCTTAGTTATAATTTAAATTTGTTCGGAGCAAGGTGCTTTTACAGTTGAAACCGATTCCCAGATCCTTCCTGTGCCCATCACTCACTAATGACTTCACTTCCAATGTGTACGTGTTTGTTACAGAGGTTTGTTAGGCTACAATATTTGTTTAACACCCCCCCTAAGACCTTTTCAAGGCATCTGTCCTAAAAGCTGTTAATTTATGGTCTAGCAGATTGAAATTATGTGCAGATAATAATTAACTGGGGATAAAAGAATGAGAAGAGTGATGCAGAGTGGCAAACTGAATGCTTCACCAATAGTAACTGCAAACTGCCCCCTCACCCTGCCTCTTGTAGGGAGGCAGGAACGTTTAAGTGTTGGAACTAGAGTGAGCATTATTTCTCATTGCTGCTGAAACTACCTACAGAAGACATGCTGGCTAATGTGCTTTGCTGCGTACCTAATGTCAGCCTTTTGCTTTACAGCATATAAAATAAGTTGGTGGTTTTGTTTTGGTGTGGTAGAACTTTTTTGTTGTTGTTGTTATTTAGTTTTGCCTTTAGAGATGGTATGCAAAGATAGTATTTGGTAAGTCAATGGCATTTGGTTATTTCCTTCAAATAATTTTATTTGACCTAGATTTTTTATAAAGTAATCTTACATGAACAATATCATTTATATTTGACTTTTCTTTCTGCATGTTATCCATGGAGCATAATGTTGCCTTTCTCTAAATTTTCTCTCTCAGAGGGTAACATTACTTCCTAATTTATCATTTTGTCTTTGTGCTTTGTCCTTCTCTTCTGTGGCAAAGCTATATATCTGTTTCTAAAACAGTTAATCCTGTGAAATAAATATTGATCATAACCCAGGAGAATATCTGTATTTTCTAGTAGGGCATGCCACATTTAACACACCAGAATTAATCTTTTAATAACTGGCAGAGCACTTTATTCTTCTGGTGAGCTCCCTGAATATTTATTTTTCTGATTATAAATATCCCATGTCAGTAGCTTTTTTTAAATTATTACCTCTTTACTGTAGAGCATTTACTTTTAGTCTCCCTAGATGTATATCTTGGAATGCTGTACGTAGTTATAACACAGATTAAAATCACAGTACATGACTTTAAAACATCCCCTATTTGGATTTCCCAGTTTCCAAATGCTAGTGATAGGTTCAGATTCATAACATTTCTCCAGATTTACAAGGACAGAACGTTGCCTGCTGGAGTAGCTCCTAAAAATGATCCCCTGTGATTATGCTTATAGTAGTTACACATTTCCTCTTGATCCAGGTTACATTCAGAGTCTAAAACTAAAACCTAATCATCTGGTCAATATTAAGACAAGCAGAAATAGTTTAAATCTTCAAAATATTACTGCAGCATTACGTTTAAAAGTTACAACAAAATCGTGTTCATAGTACCATTTTCCAGGCGTACTCTATTAGGACCACTTTTACAGAAAGCAATTCCTTCCTCTCCCTGTTCAAGTGTGAATCTTGTGGTTTGTTAGCATTTTTGTGATGTTTGGAGTTTAGTCATCCCTGTTGAAAGGAGAGGCGTTTCAGAAATAGGGAGGGGAAAACATACTGAATAATTTCATAGACCTCTAAAGTGGCTTCAGTTTGTCACTCTTCATCCCCCAAATGTTTTTAAAGTACTGGGTTTGGATTCTCAATGTATCATTCGCCTTATCTACTAATCTCTATTTTCTGTTTCTTTATGTTTTTTAAGTTTGTATATGTCTGTGCTGTTTTGCTTTTGGATGTATTTTCTGATTAAAAACCACATGAGAAATATAATCAGTGTACTAATAATGCCTTAATGAGCACATAATAAATAAATGGCTGTAGTGATGTAGATAAGCTCTCCTGGTTTTTCTTTTGGGGTGGCAAGTGGTTTCTATTAAATGATCATGGGGAAAAAGTCATGTTTACAAGACAGGAAGAGGTGTAATAATTCTCAAGAAAATCCCTCTCTTGTGAGATTTGCCTATCAAAATGTCCCAGAAACAAAACATTCAAAAATATTGTCACATTTTCTACACTAATCCATTTTTATGCTCTGCATGTAGCATATACAGAGATGTTTGCTAATTAACTGATAAATAAGCTCTATTGTCTTTTAAAAAATATTTATTACTGAAACTACTTATTGGAGTAACCTGTAATGTCAAGCATTATACTGTATTATAGATCCTATTCCAACGGCAGAAGTCATCATCTACATTTTCACATTTTTCGTTTACCTGAGTCTGTTCTTCATGCTTAACTCATCCCAACCTCATTAGCTAACTTTTCTATGACCAGGTAGGCTCACCTAGTCCTTGTTTGTTTATTGATTTAAGTAAGATTTTTTTTTCCAACTGTATAAAGTTAAAGGGAATGTTTCTGTTGCAGGCTGTATATTGGGAATAAAAGACAAATTCAAGTCTATTTGCTCACAGTATATTAAACTCCAGAAGCCAAACTTATAAGGGCATCAAGTCTGCATCTGACATTTTAATAGCTGCTGTTTGGTTTCTATCAATCACGTCATTGCACATTAAAATGCACCGACAAAATAAGAGATCTGTCATTCCTTCGTTAAGAAACAGTAATCCAGTACAAGATTTATAGGCTTAAGACTCAACAGTGTGTGTTCACAATAAATCCCCATTCAGTGCTCAAACCAGAACAAGCCTCCCTGTCGTTCAATGTTCTCTGGTCAAAATGTCCCCAATATAAGATTATCAAAGGTTTTCTTACAGAACTACATATAAAATCCTTTTTGCCCACAAAAGCTTAATTTAGGTTGGCAGTTTCCCGTTTGGAGTAGTCTCAGACAAGATCTTGGTTATATCAGAAACACATAGGTACTGATGTATTATTAGCGGGCCTGGTGTTAATTAGGGAGAATTACCAGAAATAGTTTGCTTCGTGGGAATTTATTACAGAATCACACTTGACTGATGGCAGAATAGGAGTTGCTGAGAGAGAGCAGCTCCCACTCATAACCACTAATTAATAGGGTGCCAAAATTCCGCAGAGAAGATTTCATCCCAAGTGTCGGAGCCTCACAGGGAAAATGGTTCCTTTGCAGTATTTAAATTTTAAAAGAGGAAAGGGGCTAGGACACATGGCTACCCAACAGGAATCTCAGACTGATACAGTTTTGTGTTGTACTCATGAATGAGAGCATTTAACTCAGGAAGCACCAAGCCCAAAAGTTTGTGAAAGAACCCCTTTCCCCCCAGTCAGAAGTAGGCTGCATATTTATCATACTCAGGAGATGCATAATATTTTGAATGTGGCAAATGTCTGATTTGCTCAACAGTTCATTTTGTGAAGAGAATTGAGAACAAACCATTTGTCTGTGGAATTGCGTTTCTGAACTTTTTATTCCATGATTTAGAAGCTCTCTGGGTAGGTGGCAAGATTGCATCAGTGATTAAAAAGAAAGGTGTGGCTTCCACACCTTGAACACAGAGTTGGAAGAAAGCAAGGTGTGTTTAGTGATTGGCACTAAGGGCAGAGCACTGGGGAAGCCCTAACAAATGAAAGTTTGCCAAGAAGGCAGTTTTTCCCCTGTGTTTGCACTGAGTGTAATCACATACAATAAAGATTGGAGCCGTTGCTTAGCGTAGAAGAAGAAAACATTTCCATGTCAGAAAACCACTGGTCACTGACCTCAGGGAGAAAAATAAAACAATTCAGAACTCAGTATAATTTTTCAATTTCTCTTCAGGCAAATATAGTTCCCATGGAAAAGAACTCCTGTGCCAGCTCCATCAATTGATTGACCTGGTCTCTAATGCATCCATGTTTCAAAGGACAAAGTTTCTGTTTAATAATTGGGTTCGAAATTAGTTTCTTATCATCGTGTACTAAATTGTCACATTTGCTCTCTAGTTCAAATATACTTAGGTTTGTTTCTTCTTTTTTTTCCTTTTCCTTGTAAAGCACACACAGCTGGTGCTATTCTAAGCACTTACTCAAAAAATACCATTGTTTGTTTAAAGTATTCAGAGGTGTCTTGATGGTTTTTTTCCCTAGTGTTGTCACTGATATGCCAAACTGTACCCTTTGTAAATAGGAAAGTAAATTGAATTCCAGCGCACTTGTCATATCAATATTGGTTTTTGCATAAATAGTCTTTGCTTAGGTGACTCTGTCTTGATGTCATCTGACCCCAGACGCTTTCTCTGTCCCTTTTGCTTGAGAATCCTGATGATCTCAAGCCTCCGTAGTGGAATGAATTGGAAGCAGGAGAAGCCGTGGAACTTTTCAAGTATAAACTTTGAAATATAAGTTAGATTAATTCTGGCATATCAAGTGAAACCTAGTCATTTTGCTCTGTTAAATTATTATGCTACTGCTTAATTTTTTAGTACCATTATCAATGCTTCAAATAAAGTGTGAATTTACCAAGCTCCATAGTGAACCCAGTACGTTTGCCCCAAGAAAAGATACAAATCAATGATTGAATCTAGTTTGCTTCTGCCTGAATATCCAGGATGCTCTAGGTGATCTTTACCCATATCACCATGGTGTAGATGCTGAGAGTGAATCAGAGCTTAGGGAGAAAAATGTGTTTGATTACCTCTGGTGGATCAGACGGGGTCCAATCAGGAGACAGAAATCACACAGTGATTTAACAGGAAAAGTTTAATGTAAAGAAATATTAAGAGATTATGAAAATATAGAGAATTCTAAAGGGTAACCTAGAGCTGAGAGGGCGAACCCAAGGAAGGAGACCCCTAGAAGAAGCACCCCTCCTGATGGCTGGAGGGCAGACCTGGTGGGAGATAGTGTGGTTGTGGTCCACTGAATGACAAAGTTTTCTGGTTGCTGAGGCTAGAGCTGGTCCTCAGCTGCCGGGAATGAAAAAAGCAACCCTCCAGAATACAGGTAAGCCAACGTCGGTGGGTGGGAGTTGGGGTGCTGCTGTGGGATGAAGCCTGTAATACAGGAAACAAAGGACTGCAGTGATGTGGCCACCGGGTCCAGGCCAGGGATGTGAGGTCACCAAGAGACAGTGCATTCTGGACACAAAGCTGGGGCAGAGTGCCACCAGATGTCACCCCATACATGCACCATGGATGGACCATGCAACTGGAAAAAGCAAAAGCAAAATACAACACGATATCTGGAACCAGAAAGAGAAGCCCAGTCTGAAATATTTAGCTCTCTCAACTGATGGCTGACGCAACTTAACACTGTTTGCTCTGAAGGAGAAATGCTTAAAGAACCCAGTTCATTATCACAGAGCAGGTAGGGAAGGGTAAACTTAAAATCAATAAATTGATAATTGGCACATCTGGGTACAAAATAAAAACTAGGTTTTCAACTATATTGAGAAACCTCCATTATCTAGAACATCAATGCGTCTTCCTGGGTAACTGGAAAGTCAATAAGGTCTAACATGTTTTTAATTGTCAAAAATCCTCTGATAATTGATATACCTTCAATATGCAAAATAATATTGTATTGATTGTGGTTTTCAAGGTCTATCTCTAAACATCCAGTGTAATTGAACAATTCTGAATATTTAAGAAATTTAGTTGGATCTGTACTAAGATATAACCAGATGGGCTTTTAATGCGTTTAGTTTTTTTATACTGTAATGCTTTCCCTATACCGTGTTTCCTCGAAAATAAGCCCTAGCCGGATCATCAGCTCTAATGCATCTTTTGGAGCAAAAATTAATATAAGACCCAGTCTTTTGGAGCAAAAATTAACATAAGACCCGGTCTTATTTTACTATAAGACCCGGTCTCATGTAATATAAGACCGGGTCTTATATTAATTTTTGCTCCAAAAGACACATTAGAGCTGTAGGTCTGGCTAGGGCTTATTTTCGGGAAAACATGGTAGTTAAAATGAGTAAAACATACTTAATTGAAGACTTGTGTTAGTTAATTGGTATTTCAGTTAATACAAGATTTTCTGTATAGACCTAAACTGTTATCATGTAAAAATGGATTATTTTCATACTCAGTAATAGACAGCAAAGAGATTAACAATTTTCCCTTCACAATAAACTGAACCATGAAGGATCAAGCCCAGTGGGTCCATAATAATAACGTATTTGTTGTATAGTCTTTGTCGTTCATGTGGTATATTATCTGTTGCACTAGGATATGCTAGTACACAGTAAGGTTGTTATTACTGAAGAAATTCTGAGAATCAAGTACTTTTAACCAACGTACTAGAGATGAGAAAAGGAAAACCCAGAGAAATGATTCTCTAAAACCGTACAGTTATTAACTGGCAAGTCTGAGACAAACTTTGTAATAGATCAGGAAGAAAATTTACTATTTCATCCACATTCTCTTGGAGTCCCTCTTATTAATAAGGGACAATTGTCTTATTTTCATTTAGTAAAGGTTTAGGAATTACTTAATTTGAGTAGAATATGTAAAACTTAAAAGCTGTGTCTATCAGACTTATGCAGTTGCTTGCCCCACAGATGTCAATATTTGGGAACTTTGCAGTTGGACCATCTGTTCCTCAAGGGTATGTACGATGTGGTAGGCCTCTTTGCAATGCACCGTTGGCTGCTGTTTTTGCTTTTGCTAAATTTCAAAAGAAGCATAGGAACAATACAAGTAAGTTGGTTTGAAGTGTAGGTACCAAAAAATGTGAAACCAAACAAATGAGAAGCCTGTAGGAAATGCAATTAAAATTACTTCCGCACACAGAGGTCAATGATACTTATTTCTAAAATGCTGGAAAACAGTGCAGGATAGTTGACACTCCGTTCACTGTTACTTTGCCGTGTGATAAAGTTAGTTCCAGGCTGTGAATCTGAAGAGCTGAAGATGGGAAAGGTGAGACCTCAGTGGGAAACTGCATATATGTCCAGTTATACCAACAATGTTGCCTAAGATTCTTTTTTCACTCAATTGAAATAAAATCTCTTTGCTATTTGGTAATGGCAGGCACCACTACTAAGTCTGCTGAAGCAGAGCTGGAAAATCCAGCTGCCATCACATCTGTTTTGTATGACCTTTCAATCATCAGCAAATACTTCTGCCACTAGGAATGGCAGCCTGGGTAGGATGTAGCTATGTGACTAAGCTATCACTATGGAAAACATATTGAAACAAAATTCACGCATGCCATGTACTGTGCCCAGAAATTATGGACTTGTCTGGGTGGTGGTAAGGTTTTGACCTATCAAGAGTGCTCACACCTGCTTCTTACATTCAAGTTATTAATCCTTTGTCAGAAAATGAGAAATGTTATGAAATATGTGAATGAAGTACTATAGTTTAAGTCTTAAGTGTTTAGGCTCTTAAACTGGTTTAAACTACAATAATGATAAAAAATATTGTGCATTTGACTTCTAACTATTATGCTTATTATACATCAGAAACCTGTGCAACTTGACTTTATTCTCAGCTTCTTTGAGAGCCAGGACTTAGTTACAGGGCTTGCTTGAGTTCCAGGTTGTAATGAAATGTTCTGAAAATAAAAAAGGAGTGTGTGTGTGCGTGGGGGCGGGGGGCGGGGGGGGATCACTACAGAATCTCCTGAAAGGGTTGTAATTGTTCACTCTCACACTCACAAATTGCATTCTCACACTAATATGATGGGGAGCCATTGGAATATGTTCCAGAACACAGTTCAGTTTATCTCAAGACCAACTTAAGCTGTTGGGAAAGGAGAGTATTACCGCTTACTGAATATAGTAATGATATGTAAATACACAAGTCAAGTGCTTAAAGAGAGAAGACTTTGTTTAGAGCAACACAGGCACTGACATTTGGTAGAGTCATCTGAGTGTGAATCTTGGTTACATTCCATCTAGGTTGAACTTATCTATAGGACTGCCATCGGCAGGCTAATCATTTGGATCACCTCCAAATCAATGGTGTTGCCTTTTTTTGTTTTTTATTCAACACATATGTAGAGGGAAGATAGAGCACTTTGTTGAGAGAGAGGGAGAGGTGGGGAGTCCCTGCAAGCAGAGATCAATCTAAAAAGCTCTGCTCCACTTAGCTCTGCCCCACACTTGTCCACCTCACCCAGCAAATCAGCCCTCAGTCAGGAGTTAGCAGGTGTTGCTCCAAAGTCTCCCATCCAACCACATGGAGTTCTCGCCCCAAGAATCCCCCTAGTAAATTATAATTTTCTACATCTCAAAGTTTCCAGTGATGGTTTAGAGCTTTTCGTGGATTGGCATCCTGGGCCATGGACCAGGAGACCAACTTCTTTAACTGGCGTTCCCTCACTTAGGAGCCTGCTGACCTGGAAAGATCTACAGAACTTGGTTGAGCACTTGTTTTGTTTTGTTTTCCACTAGTGTTTCTCCTCACCATCTTGAAGCCTAATTCTCTAAAGTCTTGGAGAGCTGTTGTGACTCTTAAAAGAGATGGTGTGTGTGAACATACTAGTACTACAAACCACTCACCCAGCCTGTTTTGAAGAGATACTAAGAGATACCACTCAAGAAACAAATTCAAGTTGTTAATCCTATGTTCGTAAAATGAGACATAATCATGTAATATGTGAATGAACTGTTGTAGTTTAACTTAAGTGCGCCCAAATAAATTTGGGCATTGCCATCAACTAACTCGGAGATCCACAATGCACATTTAAGCTGAGTAGGTCTTGGCATGAAAAAAAAATAACAGTTTTAACTATGTATTTTCCAAATATATTTGACCACAAATCCCTTTATTTAAGAAACGCCTATGAATACCTTATTATATATAAAATACAGTTTGGAAAGTACTGGCTTAGCTTTACCCTTTTTTTTAGGGTAAATGTCCTGAGTTAGGTCTGTCTTCACATTTTAAACCAGTAGTTCTCAAACTTTGTTGTGCATCAGAGTCTTCTGGAACGCTTGTTAAAACTAGATTGTTGAGCCCCACCCCCAGAACTTCTGATTTCATAGATGTGCAGCAGGATGAAAATCTGCATTTCTACCAAGTTCCCAGGTGAGGCTGATCCTGCTGGTCTGGAGACCCCTCTGGAAAGCACCTGTTCTACATCTAGACCAATGCTTCTCACCTTAATATGCAAATAACCTGAGAATCTTGTTAAGAGGCCTTGCGGGGCCACACTTAGAGACTGATTGTGTAGGAGTGGGAGGGGCCCCGTCCCTGGGATTTCTGAGGAGTTCCCAGTGATGCTGCTACTGGTCCACAGGCCGCACTCGGAGGAGGGCTTGTCTTGCTGAGACATCCAGAAACAAAACGGTGAGGAGCCCTCAGAGACTACAGGTAGGAACCAACATTTTCTCTCCTCTTGTGTCTCAAACTAGAGACTCCGAGTTCTGAAAATCATGTACATAGAAAAGTATGATCTACTGTGGATGTTTTGCAAGTTCCTTCCACACTTCTTTCTTTCCAAGATGTCTGTGGCACTCGTGGAAAGCAGAGCAGATAACCGATCTCACACAGACCTGGCTGTGGCCCGAGCTGAACGGGAGCATTAGATGCCAGCAGAGGATGTGCGACCTTGCAGATGGTGCAAGGCTCCCTCTTTGTTCCTCTCATCATTCCCGATTAACAATGTTAATTTTCCTAACCTTTCAAGATGAACTTCACTGCCAGGGGTGGGGGTGGGAGGTGGGCAGTAAGTTACAGAGGCGCCAAGAGTAATGGATTTGAGTGTTTGGCCCAGTGGATCGCTGCTTCTTTCTCTGACCCTGGCAGTGGCACTCTCCCAGTCCTGACCAGACCTTCCTTCTCTATAAAAATTAACGACATCAGTGGTTTCTCCACTTTGGTTGATTGTCTGCGTAACTCTCTTTGGAAATATCTTCAGTACCTAACATATAAGAGGCAAGAGATAAGCAGTTGGCACTTTCATTTCTTAATTTTTTTTTTAGCAGAAGATACTTGTAATTTGCAAAAACACGAAAGAACCTCTGAATTTCTCAGGTTCTTAGGAGCGAGGTTTATACTTCGCTGAACTGGACGGCTGCCTAAATTTCTTCCAGTCGAATATTATGCCTGTGGGGATTGTGGGTCTGCACTGATTGATACACATGCATTCACCTTCCCTGCCTCGACTGTGGCTTCTCCTAGGGAACAGTTTGTTTTTTCTGTTTCTGTTTTTAATCATAATCCGTTTCTTCGATGCTCTTCCCCCTAAAACTAACAAGCAGGTATGTTTTCTTTTGTTTTTGCTTTTCAAACTATTGAAAATACTTCAGTCTTGGAGGGGGATGTAAGAAGAAAGGTCTGCAGCCACACAGGAAGGTCTGGGAGTTGCTTTGTTTTCTTAGCTGTGCTGTGCAAATGAACTGAAGGTTTAACACTTAGGTGCCTTTGAAGGTATAATACAACAGAGCCCAGGGTAGGGAGTCCAGGAACGCCATGGCCAGCCGGGGTTGCCCAAGGCCCCTCAGTACAGCTGTTCCGAGAGCTGCAAAGCTACAATTTGTTGCCATGGCTTAGACTTAAACAAACCCATGCCTGTTCTGGTATGTAGATTATGTTCTACGAGGACAGCGCTGCTCACTCATTTTACGTCCATCTGGGGGACATCCGGTTTTCAGTCATTCCTCTACTGTTCACATTCTAAAGCTGCAGTCTGTTATATGATATAGAGCCTTGTCACTTAGCAGCAGACACCATGGTCTGGAACCGGCCTATTCCCCGGCTTTCCCCCAGCTATACTGCAACCTCTGTCCATCGGGACCTTGCCGGGGGACCACCGTGCAGGCGTTAATTCTTTTCCCACTAAACCTGCTTGGACAGAGGCCAACGTGAATGCTGCATTCAACAGGGTAATGGAGAATCCAGGATACCTTTAGGTAAGTTTGCAGGCAACAGAGCCCAGGATTCCCCTTCTTCCCTCAGGGTCTCAGAGTCATCCGTCCTGTGAATTTTCCCTCTCTCCCCACCCCTTCATCCCCACACTCTGGGAGATGACTCTCCTTTTGCTTTATTTGTGTACGATGATAGCTCAATTTTTGAGTTTCCTCCATCTCAGAGGACTCAGAGCAATTTCAAGGACCAGGAGGTCTCCTAAAAAACGATAAAATAACATTACTTCTAATTCCATGCAACATAAGGAGCTAGAAAGCACATATACATTCTTGTATCCATATAAAGTATAACCAGCAAGGGAAAACTTATAAAACAGACAAAAAAATGCAGACAATTTTAACTAGAACAGCCTCTCACACATGCATGCGACACACACTTTCCACATGTTGGTGAGAGTGGTATTAAGTTGTTTTCCTGGAAGCTAAGAGAAAGGTGGTCTGCACGGTCAGATTTAAAGGATGCAAATAGGTGTCAGCCTGGGAAAACCTCCTGGCCCTGGATTCTTGAAGGAATTTATTGTGTTGCTCCTTGTGTGAGAGACCTTGGGTAACAAAGTAGCCCATGGTTTCAAACCCTGAATGGGTAAGAAGGACCATCATTTATATAAAATCATGTTTTATAGCAGCTCCTTCGAAGAGTACAATATTACATCTCATCTCAGGAAACATGGAGTCAAGAGAATATGGTCCACATATGTTGGTGCCTCATCCACTGTCACGTTCATTTATTGAACTAATATGTATTGGAGTGCACCATTTTAGTCACGGGGGTAGATTTATCACAAGTCTTTTCCCTCTAAAAGCTTGTATTCCAGTCAGGAGAGACACAATAAACAAGGTAGAGACTGAACACACAGACTATCAGATGGCAAATGAGCAGAGTAAAGAGGGGCAACGGAAGGGAGTGTAAGTGTGGGTGAACCAGACAGGAAGGAAGGGAGGGGGAGACGCAGGGAGCCACGTGGAGATTTGAAAGAAGGCTGTTCCAGGCAAAGGAAAAATCTTGGTTTGTTCAAGGAACAGTAAAGAGCCGATGTGGCTGGAGTGAGTGGGAAAGAAAGAAAGAGAGGAGATGGGGAGGGAGAGAGGAGGGAGTTGGGAAAGCCGCGGGGCTCCTCGGAGGCCATTTTAAGGACTTTGGCTTTTATTTTAATGATAGTTAACAAGTCCTTTAGGTTGGTATATGTTATTCATTCTCTCTCTGTCTCTCTGTCTCTCTGTCTCTCTGTCTCTCTCTCTCTCTCTCCCTCTCCCCCTTGTGAGGCAGGTCTTTGGCAACTGGTGGACCACATTCCAATGTCTGAATGAATGAAGGCCTGAGTGTGTCTGTAGTATTACTAACCACCTTTGACTTTTACTGTGATTTGCTCACAGGGCAGGGCTTCCTGAACACTCTATTTTTGGCTTGTAAGAGAAATTATGTAGTTCTCATCTTGATGAAATTTCACAAGTCTGGACTCTCTCTAATTTCCGTAATACAAAATTTAGGAGTGTCCAATTTTCCTTTTCTTGTTTCTTGCTGTTTCTGGACCTGGAGAAAGCTCATTCTCACAGGGCTGCCATGCTATGAGATGAGCCTTTGAGAACCCCTTGCTCAAATCAGCTCTTAGGCCCTGGCCAGGGGCTTCCCACAGAATGTTTCAGGATGAGTGGGAAGTAGGTGAAATGACCAGATGTTAAGTAAGTTGCTGGAGGCCCAGGAGGTTAAGCAGAGGTACTTGTATCCACAGGTGGCGGGAATAACCTCTGCCTTCTTCCCATGAGTCCCTGAAAGGGGTGTTGTGGAACTTCAGTTGAAATTAAAAATGAGACTTGTATTTTGTTTGTTTCATGGCTTAATTGTCTTAAAGTGATTCTAACCACTGTTCTAGAGACCTGCAAAGCTTAGGGGGAATCACATTATAATCCTCACTGAAACACTTTTATCTAGGAAAGATAACTATCAGGAGAAGTTTGGGGGTAAAAGGAAGTGCCCAATCAATACACGTGAATGTGTGCATGTTAAGAGAGTATATGACTATTTAAAGATTTTGTCTTAGTGTTGGTGTCTTGTTTAGTGGAGGTAGATATGAACTGGTGGTGTGGCGACACCTCTCAGACACTGTTTAGCACCATCAATAAAATGGCTTCTTTGGCCACCCTCTTCCCTCCTGCCCTTTGCTCACCTTCTTGAGTTGCTGTCCAGCCATACAACACTCACCCTGTTCTTCAAACTGCTTTCTGACCATGTAGCAAAGCTGTCAAAGTTTCACAGACAGTTCCCTCTAAGTATACGTAAGAATGTTTTATACTCACGACATATTTGTTTCTCCTGGACTCCAAGTGTATTTGAGCATTTGCCAATTTGTAGGTCTAGTTTTTATGCGCTTCACAGGTTATGAACAGTTGACAGTTGATCATTTATCCCAAGTAAGAAGGGCTCAATGGTGTTGTGTGCTCCATTACCACCCACCTTGGCCAATCATTTATCAGAATAATTCCCCTAAACACGTCTCTAATTCGACTTCCAGATCACCACCTCTGTGTGACATCATGGGAACTTAGTGCAAATAAATCTCCAGAGAAACCTACCCTGGACAGATATTGAAATGGATTGCTGCAGGAGGGCATTGCTTATCTCCTTGCAGAGCAGGTTTATCACTGAAGCTAGGCTTTGACGAAAACCACTCCCGGGCTCCCACGTACCACGGTGTATCCAAAGCATTTCACCATCAAGTCTGGACATAGCCCAGGGCAAAATTAGAGCAGGATCTTATTAGCAGCTCAGAACTACAGCCATGTTTTGGGGTACAAGAGGAAGCAGCTGTGACAATACATTCTAGTTATTCTTATTATTGATACTGTTGTTGGTATTTAACCAGGAGGACAGAACGGTCCCTGGTTCTGGCTATTGAAATTGGTCCTTGTTGGTATTAAAAAAGGAACCATCAAAAAGACACCTTTTCCTATTCTCTAAATTACCCTTTATGGAAGTTTTATATAATTGCAAGGGGATCGTATGGTTTTATGTGTGGGATGATGTTTAGGACGGATCAAAATCTGAAAACTATACAATTTCTGAGTGTTTTCTTTTCAAATAATTTCACTCTTTCTGAGGTTAGAATTTGATGATGTAAGTTGACCATTTTCACTGCATTCTCTGAAATCTAGAATGAGACAAAGGAATGACAGAAAACAAGAAAGATTTTTGGTGATGGCAGAAGCAAATGCTTATGGAGGATTTTACAAGGTGGCAAATGGCAGAATTAGAAATCGCATCAAGCTCTGTCTTTCTTTAAAGCCCATATTCCATGCCCTCAGCTATAAATCAGGAGTGTTGGACTTCATTGCTGATTTCAAGAACATAATGAAAAGAAAAGAATGTGTGTCGGGGCCCTAAAGTTAAGTCAGGGCTACATGACAGTCTTTATGATCAGAATTTTTCTCCTTTGTCTCAAATTGGAAACAAACAACTTTCCACCTGCCATTGTGATTTTATGTGGCCATCAGGTTTACAAAAGTTTAAACGTAGTTGCTCACTATAAAAATTCTAAAGATCATATAGCCCCAAAATCAGATTTCTATCTTGTCTCAAAAAAAAAAAAAAAAGAAAAAGAGAGAGATTTGGCAGCTTTTGGTGGTCCTGGTTGGCCTTAAGCGCTGGAGCTGAGTGGCTGCTGTCCCTTTTCACAGGCGCGGGCTTATCCATGTGTTCCTGTGTCTCGACACGCACTTCCCTCATCTTCATCACCTGCTTTGCCTGGCAAATTTGAGGGCGAGGCCCCTGATTTAATATTGAAGAGTTACAGAGGGCTTTCAGTCTTTCAGTAGGAGAGTAACACGATTAAAGAAAAGTTTTAAGAAACAAGAAAGAGGACAAAGTGATACATGAAAATAGATGTTTAACTTTGCTGCGTACGGCTTTTTATGCACTTGCTAGCAATCATTACGATCCACTAACCTCCCGTCAAATCTTCCCACTAAGCATTTTTTCTAGGAAGTATTATTTGTAAGCTGAAGGAGCCAATAAGTGTGCAATGCTATGGTTGGGAGGTGCTTTAGCCATTGATTCCAACCCTTGTTTTACAGTTGAGGACAGAAAGGCTCATCTAGGAAAAGCGACTTTGCCCAAGGTTGCCTGGCATAAGAGCTGTTCTCTGTTGAATGTGTGTGGGAAAAAGTGTATCCTAATGTTATAAAATGATGCAAAGCATCAGGTTTTGAGTGAAGGTCCTAAAGAAACTATGCACTACCTAACTATATAATGAGCCTGATTTTATTTTTATTTTTTAAATTATTTTTTCAGTTACAATTGATGTTCGGTATTAGTTTATATTAGTTTCAGGTGTACAGCAAAGTAGTTAGACATCAGTCCCCCCAATTAGTCCAGTACCCACCTGGCACTGTACATAGTTGTTGCAACATTATTGACTATGTTCCTAATGCTTTACTTTATATCCTGTGACTGTTTTGTAACTACTAATTTGTACTTCTTAATCCCTTCACCTTTTCATCCAGCCCACCAACCCCTCTCCCCTCTGGCAACCATCAGTGTGTTCTCTGCATCTATGAGTCTGTTTCTGTTTTGCTTGTTCATTTATTTCGTTTTTTAGATTCCACATGTAAGTGAGATCATATGGTATTCGTCTTTCTCAGTCTGATTTATTTCACATAGCATAATACCCTCTACATCTATCCAGAGCCTGATTTTTAAATTTTTTCTTGCTTCATGTTTTGTGAACAGAAAATAATGTTATAACCCTCCTCAATAGATTACTGTGTGTGGACGTGGTGGGCTGTGGCTCTCTGTGCAAACCTGTTTGTCCTGAGATTGGATCTAAGAATGTGTTGAAGGAGGAGGTACCCTACCCTCTACCCCTCCCCCCATGAGAGAGGATAAGAGAGTCTAGTATATACGAGAACAAACCAGTGGCCTAGCAAATAGAAAATATAGTCAGTTTTTCGTTCTGAGGCTTTTGGATTTTATGTAGCATTTCCAAAAAAAACACACAAAAAACAAAAAAGAAAAAGAAAAAAAAACTCAGAGGCTGTCAATTTTTAAATTTTCCATAGATTAACAACTATCATTGACTATGGAAATCATTACATAAAGAAAGAACATTTTAATATCAAAGAAGTTGAATGGATATAATCTCAGAATAATTGACAATTGTTCCTCTATAAATATTGTTGGCAATCTAGCCCTGACATATATATATATATATATATATATATATATATATATATATATATGCATTTGTTTTTACAGATATAAATTTGTCTGATCTTGATCTGCATGAGTGAATATTTTAACATAATGTGGTATTTGGGAACATTTGTTCTTAACAGCACCCAACTACAAACTGAAATATTTTTATTGCCACTGTGACTGAATTTTGATTATTGCTTTGTTTTCATGTTAAATGTCTGCCAAGTTTTTTTAATTTCATGTTAAACATCTGCCAAGTTTTTTTTTCAATTTTTAATTATAAAAGCCATTCTCACAGCATATTTCTATGCTTGTAGAAATCAACTTACAGATATTTATCATCTGAGCTCTGTGCCACTTCTGAGTACATTCCCAAAACCTTGCAGAAAAGGACCTGTCTGCCCTGTGTCCTCGAATTCGCAGTTCTGTCTGCGGTTGTAGTTTGATTCCTTTTAATATAAGCTGTGCAGTTGGAGGTGAATTTTGCTTGCTGGTGGTCATGGGTAAGGCAATTACGAAGTCTGACATTATTCTTGGAATGATTTTAAGCAAAATATCATAGTTCATCAAAACCTGTCTGCAAAACGCCAACAAGTTTAATAGTCATTTATGCACAGAAGGAAAAAATTATGGCTGCCAGACCACCTTCATGTGGGAGATTTGGTCATAAATTTTAAATATCCATTGTGAGAATTATATTATGTGTAAGGAAATCAGCATCCTGCAGTTTTACAAGTGAGCCTAGAAGGGCATAATGAACAAAGAAAGATTTAACAAGAAATGTAAGCAGAACAGGCAGATAAGAAGGAATCTTTGAAACTTCTGGCGCCTCCTATAAGGCATCTGGGAAAGGGCACAGTTTCTAAGGCTTTTTCTTTTTTCTTTTTTAAGACAAAATGGTGGCATGGGATCGTGAATGTTTTAAACACTTAAAATTGCTGCCATTTTGAACACTTACTATGTGCTAAGGGTCTTACATAGATCATCTAACATAAACTTTGGAAGGGCCCCATGACACGTAGGTAGTGATGGAAGCTGAAGGTTGCTGAAAGATTGGTACCTTGCCCAAGATACCAACCTGTAGGCTAGTCTGTATCTGGCTCTTGCACCAAACTTTTAAAAAGTCACTATCTAAGCGTAGACAAATTACAGAAATTTGCCCCACTGAATAAAGTTGTTATAAAAAGGTGCCTGCCGCTCTATGTCCATATAGCCCTCCAAGGGAGGGAGATACAGTGAAGATGTCTTGGGTATAGATATCATCTATACCCAAGGAAGAAGTGCCCCTTTCTCAGAGCAGATATAACCTTGCACCAGGGAAGAAGCCTTGGTGAGCAGTAGGATGAGTTTAAACTCCAATCTTGCCAAACTCCCTGCAGCTTTAATGTATTACATCAACAGCCCGAGGCCTGCCACATGGCAAGGAGAGGGTCTGGCGGCCAAACCCAGGCAGTGTGACCCTGGAGGTACATGCTTAGGCATGATTCTCTATAACCTCCCTTACTCGTCTTTAATACAGCTGTGTCTATCACGCACGCAGAGGACCACAGCACCGTTTCTTCCGTTCTTCTCCTTCCTGCCACCATTCCGTTTCCCTAGGCCTTTATGCATTTCCATCCCCAAAGAATGAGACAGCATGGACCCTGCCTTCACAGGACTCATGGAATTATAATGTCTCTAGAACATAAGCACTTACATAAGCCGTTGACGCCCATGGTGGTGAGTGCTAGTGGGGGGAGCATACAAGGAGCCACAGCACACAGGGAGGGGCACCTGACCCAGAGTAGGCATCAGAGGGGACTTCCAGGGGCAGCCTTGGCAAAGCTGGTCACTGCAGAAGGAAGAGCCGGAGCTCATCAAGAGAAGGGTGAGGGCACAAGAGGAGGGCTATGGAGGGAAGCAGACCACAGACCACAAGGGCCATGTCCAGGAGTTTGAACATAATTCTGGGGCTGAGGGAAACCACTGAATAGTTTTTAACAGAAACATGGCTCTCAGGTTTGCCTTTCAGAAATGTATGTCTTCTAAAATGAAAATCCTGTATGCTCACGAGTCATGTTTTTCATGACTTTAGAACTTTGCCTTTACTTTATAGTCACATTATATAAGAAGATCTTATCCTTTTCTTTTCTTTTTAATAATTTCATACCATTTTCAAAAACATTTTCTAATCTTCCCCCAAAGGTTAAGTGACTCGGCCCCGACTGTCCTTCTCCATCACAGAATTTAGCATGATTCCATTGACAAACCTGTTTCTGCAATGCTTTGTCTATTTACTGCTTCCCCAGTCTGAATATAAGCTCTATAGTACAGGAACTTGGTCTGTCTTGTTCATGTAATAGTAAATATTCAATAAGTATTTGTTAAACAAATGAATAAATGTCCTTCAGAAAGTGATATCTAGCAGCTCCCAACAGACAGTCCTTGGGATCTGGCACCTGGGACATGAGTTAGATCCCAAGTTAGATCCCTGCCTCTGAATGAGAGTTTAGAACAGGCTCTCAAGTTGTACACGGTTCAAACTGTGTTTCATGCAGCCTTCCCTGATGTTGACATTACATTGTCATTGTATTTTCTCTTAGGGAGTCTATGTCCATTCATGCCCTCATTATGAATAAAGTAGAAATGATTGGAGATACTCGCCAGCCACTGAAAACCAGAGCTTTGGGGGCTGTTTCAGCAGAGGGATGCCCAACATCACTCTAAGTTGGGGAACACCGTAGATCTGAGAAATCTTCACAAACCCATAGTATCTTAACATCTACTTACATCTCATGTTTGGGATTTCAAATCGACTTCCACGTTAGACCCTGTCAATTCAATTCAACGAACATTTACTAAGTACTTGTATTTCTAGTCATTGAATCCAGTTCTGAATTAATCAGGGGTATTAAATAATTTGAATTAATATTTAGCTGCTGTTATTAGTTTCCTATTTCTGCTATAACAAATTATCAAAAATTTAGTGGTTGAAAACAGCAGAATTTTACTATCTTATAGTTCTAGAGGTCAGAAGTTATATATTGTTATTTATAGTAAGAAATATATATTTGGTCTTTGTCCCCATTCCTGGTACAGAGCTCCTAAAACCTTGGAATTTCCTAAATGATGAGAACAATAAAGGTGTCTTCTGTTATGTCACATTTGGAAAACACCTAAGGAGGGGGGCTCATTGCCAGGGAACCAACCTTGTGATTGGAGGGTTGGAACTTTCAGTTCCAACCCCCTGACCTTCAGGGAGAGGAGGGGGCCTGGAGATTGTGTTTGATCACCAATGGCCAATGCATTAATCAATCATGCCTATGTGATGAAGCCTCCATAAAAACTAAAAAAGATGGGGTTCAGAGAGCTTCTGGCTTGGTGAACTTGTAGAGGTGCTGGGAGAGTAGATTGCCTGGAAATGACATGGAACCTCCAAGTTCTTTCCCCATACTTTACGTTACATATCCCTTCCATCTGGCTGTCCTGATTTATACCCTTTTACAATAAATCTAGGTTTTTTTTTAATTTACAAATTAAGTAAACAGTTTATCTGAGTTCTGTGAGCCACTCTAGCAAATTAATTGAATCTAAGCAAGGAGTTGTTGCAACCTCCAAATCATAGCCAGTTGGTCAGAAGCACAGGTGATAACCTGGACTTGTGATTGACACCTGAAGGGGGGGAGGGGGAGTCTTGTGGGACTGAACCCATAACCTGTGGGATCTGGCACTATCTCCAGGTAGATAGTGTTAGGATTCACTTAAATTGTAGGATACCCAGCTGGCATTGGAGAATTACTCGGTGGTGTGGAAAAAAAATGAAGATTGGAATTGGTACCAGTGTGTACTTTTGTGTGTAGAGGTCCAAATGTGTGTAGAGGTCCAAAATGGAAATTGGAGGGCTAAAAACAAGGGTTTGGCAGGGCTGTGTTGCACTTCTGGAGGCTCTAGGGACAAATGTATTTCTTGTCTTTTCCCCCTTCTGGCATCTGACTGTATTTCTTGACTCTCAGCCCCTTCCAATAGTTGCATCACTGTGACCTGTCCTTCCATTATCACATTTCCTTCTCTGACTTTCCCTCTTTCATGTGTAAGGACCCTTGTGATTACATTGGCACACCTTCACAGTAATCTCTCCATCTACAGATCCTTAATTTAATCACATCTTCCAAGTTCCTTTGCCATGGAGATAACATGTTGCCAGGTTCTGAGGACTAGGATGTGGACTTCGTTGGTCCCATTATCTGCCAACCGCGGCTGCCATGTGGTGCTTATACCCAATTGGTTTAGAAAAAATGATGGGGGTTTTAGACTTAAATTAGGCCTAATTCCAGTTCATTTCCACTGCTTCCTAGAAATGCAACCTTAGAAAAGTTACTTAATTTGTCTAAGCCTCAGTTTTCTCATCTGTCAAATGGGAAAAAATATTACCTTACCTTATAAAGGTATAAAGTTTATAGGCAATAGTACTGCCTGCATCTAGTAAACACTTTAAAATACTTTAAAATCTTAGGTATTATAATAACTTTTCGTTGAGCAGACATTCCTGATAAGCATATCACTCTCTTTGAATTGGAGAGATTTTCAGAAGTTTTCCATGGTGTTTCACTATTTTCTTAACAGATTTTGGTTAACTTAAAATTTTATAGTTTTCATAAAAGGAAGTTATAAAATACTCAATAAAAGTAAGTTCAGAAATAGTCACTTAGAGCAATACGAGTTTTCAAAAACAGCTTTTAATTCCAGAAAGAGTTTTATTTAATTTAGGAGCTAAGTGTGCCTTCAGACGTATTTTGAAAGTACATTGCTCCAATTCCGTGAGTTCAAGAAACCCCTCAGCCTTGGTTGCTTGTGGTCTTCATGGAGCCTACTTTCCTCTCTCTCTGAGACGTGCCAGAAATTGTTTCCGGACTCTTACTAAAAATCATCCTGATATATTTAGTGCTTCTACTGTGAACACCCTACTCTCTTCTTGAAAGTGAAATTCCCATAGAATAAAACTCATTTCCTGCTGCTGCTTTTCCAACTGACTTTTGGATAATCAATTTTGTATAACTTCAAAATGAGATGCCAATTTGCCATAAAATTTTTAAAAAGATCCTCAACAGCTGCCTGGACTTGCCTTAAGGCGAAGATCTATTATAGCCTTCATTTCCTTTCTCCTTATTGGAGAGCAGTTTCGCCTGCTGCAGTAAGAGCTCTGTTTTCTGCTGACAACTGGCCCTGGGTGTCTCAACACAAACACTTAGGTCTGTGTATATATTTTGAAAATCTTGCCAGGACAAAAGAAATAATGCCTTTGTTGAGGCCACCCCTAGAAGCTCTGAGCTTTGGACAGGGACAATTTTTGGCTTACACACCTTTGTCATAAGAATTACAAAACTAAAAGATGATTATTGAATAATGAAGTAGGTTTCTAACAACATGGCAGAAATTCTACATCTGATGATTGTCGATCATCCATTCATTCATTGCATGTATGGGCATTAAGTTCGATCGATATTGTTAAGTGACCAGAGTTTTTACCCAAGATAAGTAAATGTTGAACCCTATGGCCACAAAGGAAATGTAGCTTATTGTTTTTACAGACTATATAGTTCCTGAAATATGTGAGTTAGATTTTTGTACAATTAAGTTATTACTAATGCCCTAAAGGATTTAATCATTTTAAGTCTCCTTGCAGTAAATCTTTTTGTATAACCAATATGTTCTGTAATAGTAATTGGAGTAGTATTGACACAAGGAAAGGCAAACAGATCAATGGAAACAGATGGTTGAGATTCAAATCCATGAAAACATGAAAACTTGATCTATATTAGAGGTGGCTTGGCAGATCAGCCATAGAAAGTCATCTTTTCAATAAATGGTGCAGCTATTATTGGTTTTCCATATATGGGGAAAATTAGATTTATTCTTGACATTATATAAAAAGACTTATTTCAAGTGAAGTGGATAAAAATGGAAATGTGAAAAATAAACCTTCAAAAGTGCTGAATAAAATGTAGGAAAATTTTTTTTTTATTACCTGGAGGTTGCATAAAGTCTTTAAAATATCTCTCTCATTCATACACAAAGAAAATCTTGATGAATTCTTCATTAAAATAAAAGAAACCTAGGTTCATCAAAGACCATTTTTAAAAAGTGAAAAGACACAATGTGTGAAAAAATATTTGCAAAACATAAATCAACAAATCAAATTATTTTATACATAGTAGGTATATAATAGAAAAGAAACATGTATGTGGTACTATAAAAATATAATTTTAGTGGCTAAAATATTTTTAAAGAAGGTCATAAATATTTTCTATGAATTTATTACATATGAATTAAGTAAAAATTAAATTTTATTGTTATTTTCCATTGCACATGAAACATGAATATCTTTGAATTGTGGTTATGAGAAGCCTTTTATAATACTGAGATTTAACTCAAATTTGTTACTTAGAAAATCACAAATTAATAGTTGCTACCACCTCTTCCTTGTTTTATCCATGTAAGTTCAAATTATTCCTATTGACACAAGGCTTCCTTATCCTTTCCTTCCTGTTGATTTCTGGGCACATGGTTGAACCAAACTGACTTAGGGTTCTCATAAACCACAATTTTATCACTAATCATTATAACAACTATTTTAAATCACTTCCTGTGTGCTTGGCATTGTGCTAAGAACTTCCTATGGATTATCCCTTTTATTTTTTACAGACCTGTGAGATAAGTACTATTTTTAACATCCCACTTTACAGATGAGAACTAAAACAGAGACTATGTAATTTGTTTACAATCAAACATCTAGTGATTGTTATTTTTTCAATGACTTTTGGTCTAGGAAATATAAAAACTGCCATCATTGCACTTCTCTGTGACATCTTTAAGTGAAGGAACTAAGTACAACAATTAAATAATGTTGCCTTCTCAATACATTTGTTTGCTCAATGTGACTTACTCTCTTTGCATCACTGCTGATGGGCCTTAAGAAACATTGAAATTTCTGATTTTAAAAAATATTAAGTGAAACCAAGTTATAAAAATAATGTTTTCTAAGTTCAAATAACTAAAAGATGGACTTTGTGTAAAAGTTCATGTTTCAGATTACTTACGAGCTGACTACAGAAATTAGGGGAAAGGATAATGGCTTAGCCTACTCCTCCCTGACTTCTTCAGGTAGACAATCAAATTGAGCTCTTCTAACACTGGGCATTTCAAAAAAGAAAAGAGCCCCATTCAATGAGGTGCATTACATAAAGAAGAATGAAGGAAGTGTCATGTGCTTCTATCTTCCATGTATTGTCCCCTGGCTTCATCTCATACACCCCAGGTACCGTGTTTCCCCGAAAATAAGACCTAGCCGGACCATCAGCTCTAATGCGTCTTTTGGAGCAAAAATTAATATAAGACCCGGTCTTATTTTACTATAATATAAGACCGGGTCTTATATAATATAATATAAGACCTAGTCTTACGTTAATTTTTGCTCCAAAAGACACATTAGAGCTGATAGTCCGGCTAGGTCTTATTTTCGGGGAAACACGGTAGTGGCACCTGTTGGCTAAATTGACCAGTTTATATTGGTTCGAAAATGATCACTACCTTGAGGTCCATTCCTCCATTCCATCCCCACTCCAGTGCTCTCTGCTACCCAATAGCATGACCCTGCCCCCACGGGCTACCCAAACCTCCCCACTGTCCAGCAACCTAAGGGTTAAGTGCTGGCATAGCTGGAGCATTCTGGATCCTTATCTTGAGCTACCATCAACATTCACTTTGATCAGTTGGTGCCATGAGTTGTTAAATATGGTCGTTAGTACCCCTGCTCCTCCCATTCTTGATGGTGAATCCCCTACCTTTGGTGATTCGTTCAAAAAAGCAAACCATGGGTTTGAATTAGGAATTAATAACTATCTGAATAAACAAGATGTGCACAACTCAGCCCTCATATATTGCTTCTGCAAAGCCATTGTATGGATGCATCCCTCTCTCCTGCACTGGCTCCCAGAAGCAAATCACCTAAAGATGTTGGAGCCTCTTAAAATTTCCAGTTATCGTCCCAAAAAGCGTTCTGGGGCCACCAAGACTTCCTTCGTCATTAAGGTTTCTCATTCCCCACTAATCCATCTCCATTCAACTAAAGCATAAGTGGGGCTCTCTCTTTATTGCCTTATTTCTTCCTGACCCACTCCGAAGCAGGATCTTTATTATTGGTTGAGCTGACTTACTTTGCACAGAGAGACACAATTTACTGATGTATACAAAGGTTTATCTCTGTGCTATACCAAAAACTAGACAGTAGTTCTCTCATACTCCTGGTTAGAGGAGATGATTGTAGAACATGTTCTTTGGGAAATTCCTTAATCTCCTATCCTCATCTCTCAGAGTGTAATTATTTTCTTTTAAGTGAGATATCTCACAATTCATCAGAAATGAATAAGCTCTAATAGAAGAAGAGGCAGTTTTCTAGGATGACAAGAACCCTCTGTTGGGAGTGAAACTGCTGGGTGAAGACTCTAAAAGGCTCTGATGGTCTCAGTCTCACGTGAATGAAAATGTTCCCTTACTGTGATACTTAAATTTGTGTCAACTAGCTATACTCTGATACCCTGTTGTTTGGCCAAGTAATAGTCTAGCTATTGCTGTGAAGGTATTTTTTTAGATGTGATTGACATTTAAATCGGTATACTCCATGATGTGGATGAACTTCATCCAAACAGTTGAAGGCCATAAGAGAAACGACTGAGGTCCCTTGCAGAGCAAGGAATTCAGCCTCTACTCTGCCTTCTCGCTCAAAACTGCGACATCAACTTGCCCCAGAATTTCCAGCCTACTGGCCTGCCCTCAGATTTCAGACTTGTCAGCCCCTACAGTCATGTGAACCAATTCCTTAAAATAAATCTCTCTCTCTTTTTCTCTCATCAATATATTCTGTTGGTTTTGTTTCTCTGGAGATTCCTGACAAATACACTTCTCATAGAGAAATTGTTTATTAGAAAAAGGTGAATACTTTAAAAAAAATTATGTCAAAATTTCTTGAAGTATGAAGTGTGAAGAATGTAATTTTTAAAATATCAATAAGTGGATTTTAGTTGTTATTTATGACGTAAGATGACTTTTTCCTGTCAAAAAAGCCAGAACTAAACCGATTTAGCAGCTCAAAAAAGCATAGGCTTTACAGATAGACTACCAGCACTGGCCTCCAAGAATAGTTGATATTCTCAACTTGGTTGGTCAGCTAGAAACCTGGCTGAATATGTTTCTGGTAGTCATTGTGTGGACCCATCCCTCCTCCTGCACTGATTCCCAGAAGCGAATCACCGAAGGATGGATGTGGGAGCCTCTTAACATTCCTAGTTTTCAGTCACAGAAAAAGTCCTGTGGCCTTTGGCAAAGTATTCTGCTTGAGCTTCTCTCCTGCATTTATTGAGTCTCAAGTGGTATATATGTAGAGGCCAACCACCTATACTGAAGTATATTTCTCATCCCTTATCGTCCCATACTAATAATGTTACTGTGTTTGGTCAATACAACCCAATCTATGAACCTAGTATAGCTCTCTATTTAAAAGTCTGTCAATAAAGTTTTCTAGATTTCTATATAAAGTCCCTGTATAGTTTGTGTTATGTTTAGTTCTAGGACTTAATATTTTTATCACTATTTTATGTCTTCAGAATTACATTGTCTTGCTGTTTTTACTGGTGAAAAATGACAAAATGACGTGGAGAGTTTCTTCTTTTTCTGTTTTTGAAATGGCTTGTGTATGGCAGGATGATTTCCTTATTTAAATATTTGGTAGATGTCTCTAGTGAAGTCCTCTGGGCCTAGAGGTTATATATATGTCCATTAGGTCAAATTTGTTAATCAGTAATTTGATCTCTTTTAATCTTACTGCATTCTTGTTTATTTGTACTATCAAGTTACTCATAGAACTCCCATTTTGACTTCCGATTCTTCCTTTTAATTCTGTCATTTTACTTTATGCATTTTTATTGAGATATAATTGACTTATGTTAATTTAACCTGTACAACATAATGATTCAATATATGTATATATTGCAAAATGATCACCACATTGTGATGAAAACTTAAGATTTACACTTAGCAACTTTCAAATATACAATACAGTATTAACTATAGTTGTCATGCTATACATTTCATCTGCAGGACTTATCACTGAAAGTTTGGAGCTTTTGATCACATTAACCCTTTTTACTTAGCCCCTGCCTCTGGCAACCATCAATCTGTTCTCTGTGTCTATGTGTTCAGCTTTTTGTTGTTTTGTTTTTAGATTCCACTTATAAGTGAGATCATACAGTATTTGTCTTTCTCTATCTGACTTATTTCACTTAGCATAATGCCCTCAAGTTCCATCTTTGTTATTGCAAATGGCAAGATTTCCCTCTTTTTATAGGTACATAATATTTCATGCATATATCTTAATTTCTTTATCCGTTCATCCATCAGTTCACACTTAGGTTATTTCCATGTCTTGATTATTGTAAATAATCCTGCAATGAACATGGGGTACACATATCTTTTCAAGTTAGTGTTTTATTCTCTGAATAAATACCCAGAAGGGGAATTGCTGGATCAGGTGGTAGTTCTATTTTTAATTTTTTTGAGAAACCTCCATACTGTTTTCTATAGTGCCTGCACCAATTTACATTCCTACCAACTGCACAAGGGTTCCCTTTCTCTACATCTTTGCCAATAATTATTTCTTGTCTTTTTCATAATAACCATTCTAGTAGGTGAGGTGATACCTCATTGTGGTTCTGATGTGCATTTCCCTGATGATTAGTGATGTTGAGCACCTTTTCATGTACTTGTTGGCCATCTGTATTTCTTCCTGTCTATTCCATTCTTCTGCCATTTTAAATTAAATTATTTGTTTTGTTGCTATTGCATTATACGAATTCTTTATATATTTTGGATATTAACACCTTATCAGATATATTATTTGCAAATATTTTCTCCGATCCAGTAGATTTTTTTGTTTTGTTGATGATTTGCTTTAGTTTGATGTAGTCCCACTTATTTTCCTTTTGCTTCTTTTGCTTTTGATATCAAATCCAAAAACTCATTGCCAAGACTCATGTCAAGGAGTTTACCATCTATATTTTCTTCTAGGAGTTTTATGGTTTCAGGTCTTATGCTCAAGTCTTTAATCCTTTTTGAGTTAGTTTTTGTGTATGGTGTAAGAGAGTGGTTCAGTTTTATTTTTTTGCATGTGGCTGTCTATTTACCTCAATATCATTTATTGAAGAGACTGTGCTTTCCCCATTATATATTCTTGCCTCCTATGTGTCTTTATTTCAATTCCATACTGTTTTGGTTACTATAGCTTTGTAATATAGCTTGAAATTAGGGACCATGATGTGTCCAGCTATGTTTTTCTTTCTCAAGATTTCTTTGGTTATTTGTATTTTTTTTGTGGTTCTGTACAAATTTTAGGATTATTTTATTTCTGTGAAAAATGCCATTGGAATTGATAGGGATTGCTTTGGATTTCTAGATTGCTTTGGGTAGTATGGGCATTTTAACAATATTCTTCCAATCCATGAGTATGGAATATTTTTGCATTTATTTGTGTCATTGTCAATTTCTTTCATCAATATTTTATAGTTTTTAGTCTTTGACCTTCTTGGTTAAATTTATTTCTAGGTATTTTATTCTTTTTGATGCAGTTGTGAATTTGATTTTTTTCTTAAATTCTTTTTCTGATAGTTCATTATTAATGTATAGAAGCACAACAAATTTTTCATATTGATTTTTTATCCTCCAACTTTAATTTATTTATTAGTTCTAAAAGTTTTTTGGTGGAGTCCTTGGGTTTTCTATAGATGATATCATGTCATCAGCAAATATTGAGTTTTACCTTTTTTTTTCTGATTTGGATGACTTTTATCTTTTTTCTTGTCTAATTGCTCTGGTGAAGACTTCCAATACTATGTTGAATAAAAGTGGTAACAGTGGTCATTCTTTTCTTATTCTTGATCTTACAGGAAAAACTTTCATCTTTTCACCATTGGATATGATGTTAGCTTGGGCTTGTCATATATGGCATTTATTATGTTGAGGTACATTCCCTCACTTTATGCCTTTTGAGGCTATATTCTGAGGTGCATAGAAATTTTAAATTGTTATATTTTCTTGGTGAATTAAATATTTTGTCTTTATCAAATAACTCTTAACTTCTAGTAAATTTTTTTTCTTTAATGTGTATATAGTTACATCATCCTGGGGACACTGCTAATATAGAAACTCCTTAATTTCTCTATACAACCCAGGTGGTGTGAACTTGGACAGCACATCCAGGCAAGGGCTGGCTTACCTATGATTCTCAACTTTATCCTGAAGGTGTGACCCATTGGCACCTCAACTTGTGGTGGGGAAGATTTCCTATATATGATCCCTTACCCTACATGGGTCCAGCTCTCTGATTTCTGTTCCATTTGTCTGGCAAGACCATTAGGATACATTTGCAGATGTGAAATTCTTAAAGGAAGAGACATCAGCCATATTATTAAATCTACATAGATGCTGAAGTGGATTTTATTCTTTGCTATTTAAATTGTGAATTGTATTTGAAAATAGTTAGAAGAATAGCAGACAAAAGCAGTGAATATACTTAAGTGCTGTGTTTTTCTAATTATAGCTGCAAAATATTTTTTAATAAAAATGTTATTACATGACTAGCATGTGGTGAGCTCAGGATTCAAATTCAGACAGCCTGACTCCAGATCTTAAATAAGTCAGGTGGATACAATAAAAAGTTGATCAAAATAAGTGCCTCCCCTCTTGATGGTAGAACCTGGCTATAGTTCTATCTACCATGTGCTCTTCTAAAAACACCTGTTAGAAAACCAAGATTCCACATCTGTCCTAACAATAAAAGCCTCTTTGATTGAGTTCTCTTCTTTGAAATTCAATAAGTCTGACTAAAATAATTCAAACATATTGTTAGAGAAATCTTTCATATTGTCAATAAATATTTGAACAAAATGATGATGTGTTCTCTTTAACATTACACAAATGTATCACTTTAGTCAATAGTGATTTTTTGATTCACAAAGCATATTCATATCCTGTACAAGATACGTGTGCTATATTTGGAAATTATTTCATTTTCTTTGCCCCATTAAAAACACAATATGTGTTCCCTTTCCAATTTTGTTTAAAACAAATAAACTGTGCATCATATTCTTAGATTAATATGTTCCAAAGTTTCTGTTAAGGAATTTGAAGATTTTCCAGTTCTTAATATTATCCTACAGTAATACCTATCCTCAACCCTCATCTCCTTGCAATGATTACTTTGCTTATGTTGCACAATAGTGCAAGTAGGTATAATGTTGAGAATATTCAGTACATTTATTTTCTCATCCATGACTAAGCAATTTTTGTAATTTTTCAGTAAGACTGTTCTTTACAATATTCTCTCTTTTTTTTTTTTTGTTGAATTGTGGAAACTTTGGTACTATTGGCTCTTGATCTAATGGTTACAAGAGAATATTTAATGGGTTGGTGGCAGTTTTATTGCCCCTTAAACATTTAATAGGTTTTCTGCATAATTTCTCAATGTGTTCTTATTTGTTTACTTTTTTACATTTTGGGTGTAAAATTGAAAACTTATGGTATTGAATTTTATGACATTGGCACAATTCCTCCTCTACAGTTATAATATATACTTCCATTATACTCGGATTTCTAGGGGCTAAAACATGAACTTAACAGTGCAATATGGCTTTGATTCATAAAGTTTTATATTTGGATCACTATTACAAATTGAAAACTTGTTCTTTACTAAACTGATAAGATTGTAGTTGCCTTTTATTTTGAGTATCATTTGTTATAAATACTGGCAAAATCTGGAACTACATTTTATTATCATTTTTTTAAAAATCCAACATCAGTTTGATCAATTTTGTTTTATTTGCCTAAGTATGTTCTAATTGAAATGGACTGTGGTGGAAATTCAGGAAATTCAGATTCTAGTCATAACACTGCTGTTCATTTAGATGTTCTGTGAATCTGAGGCTCAGTTTGGACTAGGTCAGAGATTTCAAAATTTCTTAAGGCTCACTTAAGAAATTTAAAACAGAATCTTACAATATGAAAATCAGAACACACCATCTGAAAAAAGAGTAAAATACATTCTTCTTATTATGTTACTTTATAATTCCTGAATAGTTTTCCTTGATAGAACAAGTAAATCCTTACAAGAGACTGGAAAGAGATATTTCTGTTGTTTGAAATTATGATTTTTGCTCTTGGTGGCTATATAACTTAGAAGCACAGAAATTATAAGCTTAGAAGGCAACTTTATTAACAATTTTTGCAGATCAATTTATAAAACCTTTCTATCAGTCTGTGTACCACTGTCATTTCTATTGATATTTATATTAACAATTTAGTAAAAATAAAGCTTAAAGAGGCAGTTTTCAAAAGTACATACTTTAAATGAGAATAATCCTAAATGATACTGTAAGAGCTTTTAATCTGGTATTTAGACTTTGTATAATACAAAGTGAACAACATAAGTTTCATATATCAGAAAATTCATTACAATTTCTTCCTCTGTCCATTGGAAAAAGCTCTGAAGCAACCTGATGGCATACCTCAGTTGATTTCAGACAGACTATGTCACACATAATTCAGAACTCACTGTTAAGAGACAGAATGACGTTCTGTTGTGGTACAGAAAAGCTGAGTGTGAATGTCCACTTTAATTTTCTGTTCACACACCCTGAAGTCTAGTTTGGACCAGCATCCACTGATGTCTTTTGGCACTTGCCTTTCGGTGACCTAACCCCAAACTTCATCTGTGCCCTACAGCCTTTCCCAGCAGGAGGCCTTTTCATCAGCTGCCCTCACTCTGGGAATAGCTCCCTCTACCCATGTAGGTTACCTGGGCAGTCTACCCAGGCTGTGCCTCAAAAAACTCTTTATTCCCTTTCCTGTTCTCAATTTCCTGGCAAAACTTGAAGTTTGCAGTGACTTACTCTTTCCCACTCGTTTCAGATCCATTCGTGCTCCTGCTTTTTTGCGTGGTAGTCCACAGCCCAATCCTTAGCCCAGCCTCGCCTTACCCAGGCCTTCCAACCCCTGTATTACTATTGACCTGGCCCTGGCAGCCTCGGCTCACCCTGCTGGCCCTTCCCTATTGAGAAACAGAGTTTCCTGAAGTGTAGTGTCCATTAAATCACCACCACTTGTAATTATGTTGTTGCTTTTTAAGTTGAGTGAATTCTAAATGAAAGATGAATTTATGTTTTAAAGTCACAGTGGTTTAGGCTGGAAGTCTTCTTTTAGTCCAAAGGACAGGACACCCACAAAAGTATTTTCTTTTTTTTTCCCCCTGCTGGTCTCCAAATCAGCAAAGATCTTTTGAAAGCTTGCATTTCCGTGACCATGTGACACAAGTCCTCTTTGGATGAACTTAACCAGTACTCAGGTAACATTCTACTTTATGTGTACACGGAATTATTCGTTATTTAATTTAGTATTTTTAGTCTTGATGCCTTAATGAATAATTCATACACAATTGTAGGATTGAAAGAATCTTCAGTTTATGTAGGTGGACAAACATCGGAAAATACTAGAGTAACTATTATTTCTCTAGTAATTTATTCTTTCATTGTTTGATGAAACAACATTTATAAGGCATTTATGTTCTACAGGATTCCATAAGGGAAAAGTTTACAATCTAATGAACAGGTCAGAATAATAAAAGTTCATACAAATATATTTTTTTCACATCTGTTAAAAAACGAAATTCAATGGAGTAAATTTGAAGCTCTGTCTGGCTTTAACTAAGCAATTCATGAATTGGGCAGCATCCCATCTAGCGATTAGAAGGGCTCTCCTGACTCGTGCAGTGCTTAAAGCCAATCAGAGCTTCACATTTACTTGTTTGAAATTTTGTATTTTAACAGATTGGTGCCAATATCAAAACAGACGCGAACTTCTAATGGCATTTGGGGACAATGAGAAACACAGGCGTGGTGCCCTCAAATCCCATTTTGAGTTCACTGTCTTTCTTGCTATTTCTGAAGGCGTTTGGTAAGTTCCTCTCTGTTTGAGCTCCTCTTTCTTTGTGTTCAGGCTCCTGATCTCATTGGCTTTCCTTTATAAGGCAGACCCGCTTGAGGTGCTAGAGAAGTCTACCTAAGACAACTGAGTGGGTATAGGGGTGGACATGGAGTCAATTCCTTATAGAGAAGTCTTCCCAGAGCCAGCTGGTAGATGTCTACCCAGAGCCAAGCCCCTAGCCATTCAGACAATTCCCCAGATGGACCCGCACCCTTATCTTTGTCCCTGGATTCCACGTTGGTAACTGCTGAATTTAGTCTGCTGTTCCCATTTGTTTGGAATTAGCCCCCTAGATTCCACGTTGAGAACTGTGGGTGGCAGCTGCAGTTCTCCATTTTGATTGGAATCAGTTGATCATCCCATTCCTTGTGATGCATTCAATCCTTTCCCCAATCCAAGGTTCCATGGGAATTTTTGGTGACTGGCCACAGTTGGACTGGGTCCAGCATTGGACTGGACCCAACAGGAGGTCTCATATGAATATTAAAAAACAGGATCATTTATGTCCAAATAATTGAGTGTACCACCTTCTGGCATACCTGCTTATTATTTTATGTTTACTATCTATAGTCCCAGAAGCTGCAAAAACACAGGGTGTCAAAAAAATGTATACACATTTTAAGAATGGAAAAAACTGCATTAAAATGGTAATACTCAATATGTATCAATGACAAAAGATGAATACAAGTCATGTTTGACTTCTGCAATTACAAGAGGTGCTCAAAGTGGTTACCGTCAGCGTCTAGCCACTTCTGATTATGGCGAACTATTGCTTGAGCAACGCCAACCAAATTGTCCACTTGTATACATTTTTTTGCCACCCCCGGTATTTGCAAAGGAGGTAAATCTTGCTGGAGACAGCCTAGAGTTGCTTGGCCATTGTGAGGCACTTTCTAGTTAGATAAAATAATTTAAAGAATGCACTTAAATGTAAAGGATTCCCCAATTGAGCAAACAGAAGGAGAACTGGCATGCAGAAGCTTCCAAAAATGTTTCAAAATTTCAAAGTAGCTTCAATGAAAAATTGCAAAAGGCTAATGAAAAATTAAAGAGATAAGAGGTACCTAAGACAAAAGACAACAAGACGGACTTGATCACTGATGTAACTCCAACTGGTTCCCTCTAACTTCTATCTTCCTTTCCATTCTTTGAAAAACAGCTACATTTAAAAAATAAAACAATTTGAGGCTACAGGCACTCCTTCGCTGCTATCTTTCACTCCTAAGTCAAAGGCTGACTTAAGTACCATAATTAGAATTACTTAAACCCAGGGAGGAGTCTCAAAAATTTTTGTAAATGGATTATCTCCTGGGGCAAAGGGGGGAAAACTAACATTTTACATTATTCCTTCCTAGCCAACTCCAAACCAATTGGTTATTGATCTTTTCTCTCCCAGGATAGCTATTGCCTTCTAGTTTTAATCTATCAGTTCTTTCTTCTGGCAATCTTTAAGAGTGACTCTGGATCTTGGGAAGGTAGTAATCTTTGTGCCATCTAGGGTATATCAGGTTGTTTAATATTGCCAGAAATATTTACTCTTTGTCCTGGCTAAAACCTGACAAGATAGTTGAAAGAATTTAATAACTTTTGATCAGAAATTTGGCCAAATTGGAAGCTGAGACTGAGAGTTTTGTTTTAGCATAGAGGTAAAAAGAAAATCCTATGGAAAATGAATTACAATGAAAAGGGGAAGTTTTGGGCAGAGAGGGGAAGTCTTTTGGGCGGTTGCATTCTGTGGATTATGAAGAGACCTGATGCCTATCTCTAACTGCTTGCCTTGTTTTCCCCTTGAGAGATGTGATCCCCATAAAATCTGTATGGGAAGTTGAGGGATAGAAGGTCTTTTCTTCTGCATCTGCTTCCTGCTGGACAGGGGCATAGAACTGTCCCTACCTATTGGGGGATTCATGGAACTCTCGCCCTGTCTGATCTCAGATGAGAGGAAGGGGTCTCAAGATCTGCCTGGAAGACCACATGTGCTTCTTTGGTTGCGACTGGTAACCTTGCTGGGTCATCCTCCGCATCCCCAAGGCCATTGAATGAGGAAAAACAGATTTTAATTAATAAATCCATTGGCTCTATAGAGCCTGTGGCCATTCAATCTGTCATTCAGGTGTTGTTAATTGTTGAGGAATTAGGCCCGGAATGGATAGGAGAGAACATTAGACTTCAATGATTACAATCAACAAGTATGAATCACAAGTTTTAGGGTAATTATCTAAAGCTGAGGTAGGAGAGTTCTATGATTCAGGTTAAAAACAATATTATTTATGATTAAGAAACTAATGGAGTTAAAACACTAATGAAAGAAAACTTAGAGTTTCTGTAGCGAGAAGCCCTTTCGTTTGGCCTGTATCACTACAAAGTCATTTGGGTAGCAACCCAATTCTTTGAGGTATTAAAAACAGCTGTCCTTGTTTTACAAATGCAATTTTTACAAGACCAGAAGTGTGGCTCCAGAAGCAATTTGAACCCTTCTTAGGCAGGAGATGCATGTTGAACATCACCAAGGTGCAGAGGCCCTCACTGATGGGATCAAAGATGCTATTCATGGAAGGAAGTTCCTAACGCTGGAGCATTTTCAGTTTCAAGCTATTTAAATAAGACTTTTTCCATCTTTCTCCCTTCCTCACTGCTTTCTTTAACCTGAGTGGGACACACTAAAGGACCTGAAATAGAACTGAAGGCATTCTAAAATGGCAAACCATATGTGAAAGATGTGCACAGCATCCACAGTACCAGCCCTCAGTACCTGGAGGAGAAGATCATTCAGACACAAATCTATGAGTCCAATCACTCAAAAGAGGGGTGTTTTGGACTTATGGCTGAACCTGTAGTTGGTAAAGCCATGGAGCCAAGGTGTGTGAGTAGAGTCTATGGGGGAATGTAAAGCCAACCTCCTTTCTGTGTCTGATCTTGAAGATGCTTTAAATTCAACCCAAGAAGGATATCATTGTGGCATTCATCAGAAATGAAGATTTCAAGTATGTCTGCATGTTGGGATCACTATACATGAGGCTCAGGCAGTGCAATTGATTGCTACAAGTGCTTGGAGCCTCTGCACAACGACTATTGAAAGATCAGGAGCCAGAACTGAAATGGGGAGTTTGCACTGAGGCAAGTAGATGAGTTTATTGCTGCACTACTGCACAGTGTGTCTGTGATATCATTCTGCCCCGGCTACAGAAACGGTATGTGGTAGAGGAAGCTGAGCAATGGAGCCTTGGGTTGATGCTCTAGAAGAGGACACGCATGATGTGCAGTTCAGCAAAGAGGAGGAAGGGGAGGGTGAGAAGTTGGAGAGGGTACGATCACCTGATCACTGCTGGAGAAGCTACTGTGACTTGGATAATCCCTGGCACTCGCCCACACTACACTATTGGAGGAGTAAGAGCGGGTCTCCCAGAAGGCAGGCAGCCTCCCCAAAGCAGGAGCTCTTCTCACAGAGAAAGGCATCCGAGCAAGAGTCCAAGATGTCACCACAGCAGGTCCTGAAATAGAGAACACAGATCCCGCTCCAAGTCCCCAGATCCTTACCATAGCACAGACACAGGAGCCACTTGAAGTCTCCTGAAAGATCTAAGAAAAGCCACAGGAAGAGCTGGAGAGGGAATGAATTATGGATTCAGTTTGGTTTTAGTCCTAATGGCCTCCTGCGTACATGAAGGCATCTGTCTATGTGAAAGGATTAAGATCTACTCCCAAGGCAGTTATGAGAATAATTTAGAGTTTTGGTTTTGTTTGTTTTTTTTCACCTAAAATTTTTTCTACTTTAATTTTTTTAAATGAAAGAGGTGCTGAGTTTTGTATCTCTTTTTGAATTATAATCCACAAATTTGAAGGATAATGCTTCCCAAGGGCTGCTTTTGACAACTTTTTACAACCAATCTTGACTGTGCTCAAATTTATGAGGGTAGAGAGAATTTGAGGAGTGGAGGGTAAAACAGACAAGGAGAAGATGTGGCCACCTGGTGACCCTTTTGTTATATCCTAAAAACCCCCCAAAACAAAAACTAAAACTAAAGATAAATTTGGTCTGTCAGTAAACATGTTCCATGCTACTCTGAGACTTTTTTTTTTTTAATAAAAAAGCAAATGCTTTTAGAAATTATAAAAAAAAATTATAAATTTGCCAAGCCACAGAATGCTAATATAAAGGACAGCTCATAATTGTTTATTTCTTACTTTTACTAGAAATTAAGATTTTTAAAGGTTAAAAATTATGTTATTGAGGATACTGGAAATAATAAAAGGGATGACTGTGCAAGGAGAGTAGGATATATTTTGGGCTAAGAAATGGTAAGAAATGAAGATGCATTTTCATTAAGGGAAATGAAAGTAGTTTTGTTGTAGTTGTTTTAGCATGGGAACAGATAATTTTACCTTGTGTAATGAAGCTAGCCAAAATTGAATTATCATAAGAGTTTAAAAAAATTTCAATCATGCACTTACGTAAAACCAAAACTTTTAATTTTCTTTCTTCTAAAAGAAGAAAGTTTTCTTGAATTGTAGGTCTGCTCCTGATAAGACATTATAAAAGGATTTTCTTTTTGACTAATCTGCCAAGAAAGCAAAGATTCTGTGTTTCATCAAAATAGTTTTGTGTTTTATGTTGTTTTAATTGGGTCTTTTACTTAAGAACACTGAATCTTCTCATAGTAAATGCTAACTTGTATTGGTCTCTGAAATCCTTTATTGTCACTTTGGTTAAATAGATAATTAAGTATTCTTTCATAATAACCTGTGATCCTTATTTAATCAAGTGTCCAAACCTTTCAATATTTTTGACAAAATGATTTCCCAAAATGAGATTCTAAAAGGTCTTTTTTTAAAACACCATAACAACTTTGAGAATTCCCAGAGGCCCCCTAGAAAATCTCAAAGAACTTGAGTCTCTCCTTATAAAAAGGGATATGTTCAACTAATTAGACGTGTTTGATATGTTAAATTACAAGGGAAGCATTGTCAAGTAAGTAACACTGAGCCTTCTTTATGTTGTATTCGTATAAGTATATAAGCATTCCAAAAATTATGTGAAATTCCTGGAAGTCTGAGATGTCCTAACATAAGATATCTGTCATCACAGTTGAGGCACTAGAAGGACTGAACCTGACTATCAGCTTGTAGCACACGTGAATGAAATACATTCTGCTCCTGCAAAAGTGACCCCTAATTGCCAGATTTTTGCCACCCTGATGTCCTTGTAAACATGGCAACAGTCTGCTCCTGAATCAGAGAAATTAAGATGCATAAACAATGGCTGTAAATTAAACAAATAGGGCTATGAGAAACCCAAGACAGCAGATTGATTCCTCCAAGCTCCCTGGCCTACTCTAGTTTTTTTCGTTTTGCTTTCCTTTATTTACTTTAGTGCATTAAAGTTGGGCTTCATTGAACTGTCCAACTTATGGATTATCAATATGTTTTTGTTGTTGTATGTGTGTCTTATGCTGGGTTGAAGCCTTCCCGTGCTGTAAGGCTGATACCCTCACAGTGGCTTAAAAGCTGTTAGAAAATGTGCTTTCACTCCACATAAGATAGTCACCACTAGACCAATGTGTATTGGTATATAACCTTTGTTATCTTATGTTAGTATGACCAGATACTGTTAGTCTTTAACATTTTATGCTGAAGCCTATATTAACAGGTTAAGGCAGATATCCCAGATCCCAATTCAAGGGACTCTTGGTTATAGTCTAGAGCCTGGTATTCTGGAAGCTTTGTCAGAGAAGCATAGCCTACAAGCACAATTGAAAGAGACCAGGTACTCCTGACCACTGATACTGTTGCAAAACTAGAAGGCACAGAAACTTGGGTGCGCATCTCACAGCTGAAGTTGGCTCCACCTTCTGATTCTTCACACCAACTGGAGCCCTCCAGATAAACTGACTAGGAAGAGAAGTAGCTGACATCAGTGTAGAACATTTCTGCCCAAAATGCCAGATCAAGACTTCCTACCTTAGCTAAACATGAAACACTTTCTTCCTTTCTCCCTCCCTCCCTCCCTGCCTCCCTCTCTCTCTCTCTCTCCCATATCTCCCATATCTCCCAGTCCATTTCTAAATGTGTGTGTGGGGTAACCACTGGAATTTAGAACAGCTTTCTATTTCAGGTTAGGAGAAAGCCTAACTGACCCCTGCCTTGATTAGGCAATTGTGCCCTGACAGGATTCATCCTTGTCTGTAATGATTATCATTCTCTTTGAGCCCATGTATGCCTAGATTGCTGGCGCATAGCTAGGCAATGTCTCATAGATTAACTGTGCCCCTACATGTTCTAGAAAGGACAGACCAGCAGGTTTTCCATGATTCAGGGTTTGCTAACTCTGGCAGAGCCCTATTTTCCTGGTTAGGAATTGATACCAATGCGATTATGATCAGAAACCTCTCCTTAATTGCAGGAAACATCGCAGATTCCTTTGCTAAGGCATTAGCTGCCCAGCAAAGATCCTTAGACTCTCTGCTGAGCAAGGCGGTGTCTGTGCTATGGCCAACACCTGCTGTACCTGGATCAACACTTCTGGGGAAGTTGGAACTCACTTACATAAGATCATTGAGCAAGCTTAAAAGGGTGTCTTCTTACAATGGGGCCTTACTTTGATTGGTTTAAGTCTTGAGGACTACGACTCCGAAGTTTATCCTTCTCATAGTTACCATAAAAGTCTCCCTGGCACGTTACAGTCTCTCAAAAGCTTTGAATGCATGCTCACGGCTGCTAATTGCCAAGCAAATGCTCTCCCTAAGACGGAGTGTCAGAGATCACAAAGAGAATGATTGATGTACAGATTATGAACCTGGAACCTGGAACCATGACCTGTGAATGTCACAAAGATTAAGCAAAAAGGTGATGCCACACCAGAGTTCAGCAGAGCTGCAGAGAGGTAGCTGCAAGTGACACTAAGGCCTTAATTTTTGATCACATCTCTCAGTTAGACTGAGAGTATGGCCAAAGGGTAGAATGGTTCAAGAGTAAACCACAGGCCCAACATGGTGTCAGTCGTGCTGCAAGCCCATCATACCAAACCTAGATTTGATACCTGATCTCATTGCAGTTTCAACCTCTCCCAGAAACGTAATCTTAATCATTCTGGAATTTCCTGATCAACACTAGTGAGGTAATCTGCCTGATAAGATCTTCTGCCTTCCCCTAGGAAAGGTATTGCCTGAAATAACTCACTCTTTTAACTTCTTTTTTGTTTTTTTTAAAGTTTATCGGGGTGACAATTGTTAGTAAAATTACATAGATTTCAGGTATACAATTCTGTATTACATCATCTATAAATCCCATTGGGTGTTCACCACCCAGAGTCAGTTCTCCTTCCATCACCATATATTTCTTTTAACTTCTTGTTCCCACCCTAATCCACTTTTTAAACTATTTTGAGTCCCATCCTCTTTCTGCCTATAAAAACCTTCCATTTTGTACAACTCCTCAGAGAGCCCTTCTAGTCGCTAGGTGGGATCTGCCCAATTCATGAATCGCTTAATTAAAGCCAGTTAGGTCTTCGGATTTACTTGCTTGAATTTTGTTTTTTAACACTTCCTTACATGTTTATCATATATGTTTATTTGTCTTCTTGCAGTAATGACAAAACCCCTTTTAAATGTAGTGTTTTCTCTAAATTGTGAAGTGTTTTATGGTATCATTCCACATAAAAGCTTCAGTTCTTACACTGTGGGGTATTTTACCTTAAATCTTAAACATTCTTGCTTGTGAACAGAAAATTAAGAAGCAGGATCCAGTCAAGCCCTTCCAATTGCTTTTGGAACAGGTGCTGGGGCAAAGCTGTGAAAACAGAAAGCTGAGCACCAAGAATTCCCATGGCCTTCCAGAATGAAACAGACAAAACCAAAGGGTGGTCCTGCGTTCACTGCCAAATGACATAGCTTGCTCTAATCACTGTATATTTTGAGAGCAAACGCACTGGAATAACAAAACTTTTTTCTTTTATTTTTACATTTTGAAAAATAGGTACTATGACAGTTGTGAGAATTTTCTGTTAGAAAGAAATTATGTGGAGGGCTCTGAAGCTGTACTTTTTCATCAGGGAAGCCAAAGAAGGCACAGGTCCCTGATTCTGTAGCAGAGTCTCCCGGAGGGTCCTCACGGCTGGGAGTGTTTCTAGGAAGACCCAGGGAGGGGTGTCTCATGTCTCCTACTCAGTGCTCCCCAGGTTGGCCACCTCACTGGGTACTCTGACCCCTTCTGGTGCTCTGACCCCCTGGGTCGCACCCCCCCCCCCCCCCAGTGCTGTTGGAGCCCTCTGGGTCACAAAGCTGCAGTGACTGAGTGCTCATGGGCTCCCAATTTTGTTTTGCTCCATGGACCAGTCAGTTAGCATCTCTGGGACTCAATTTCCTTATTTGAACATAGGATAGATAACAGACCCAACTACTCCACAGGGTCAAATAAAAGAATAGATACACATGTACTTTTAAAAGCAGAAACCTAAGGTGTGAAGGTGGGTATTTAAATTTGCACTGTGAACTGCCAGTTGATAATAGTATGTGCTTAGAAGTTTGAGAGAGAATTAGAGAGATTATGAGCACAAGATAGGTATTAGTTAAGAAAGAAGAACTATAAGAGAAGTAAGACCAAAATAAAATAAAAGTAAGAGGACACTAAAGGGGAAAATGGACAAGAAGTCAGAAATGTGAGCTGAGCTCTAACACTGTTTACAGACAGGTTGGTTACAAACAACAAAAACAAACTCTGGGTGACTGTACTGGGGTCAAGAAAGCAGACAAAAGCGAGGGGCTCAGAGTGTCAGTACAGGAGCAAGAGGAGAGAATTTATAAGTGATGTGGGGGCAGCAAGCCCGTTATACACTCCTAACACAGGAGCCATTTTTATCTCTCTACTTCACCTTGTACAGACAAGTACTTAACCCGGTGCAATAATGATTATTAAATATTTAAATAAAGTCTTAGACGCTACAAAGTGAAAAGAAATATACCTCTGGCAATCATAAGACAAAGAGAAGAAAAAAATCACTTATCAGAAAGATATTGAACAGTTCCCAAAGATCGAAAGAAAAATAGAAGGATCAGATCTGATTGCAGGAATGACTAGAGAGTCTTTTCAGGGCCCCAGTAGTGGCAGCTGACGTGCAGAACACTGACCCAGCCCTGCCTTTTATTTCCTCTCTCCTGGAAGAAACAGAGATCTCATGTTGGAATTTCATAATTTCTTTGAACATTTTATGTTGAAGTAATTTAGACTTAAAGTTGTGCAAGTAGCACCGAGTTCCGGTATACCCTTCACCCAGCTCCCCCTGATGTTAACCTCTTGTATAGTTAGCATCATAGTGCGAAGATCAAAACCAGGAAGCTGACATTGATACAATACTATTAAGTCAATGATAGACCTTATTTGGGTTTCACCAGTTTTCTCAGGTTGTGTTTCACTTGATCAAAATCTAATCCAGGATTCCACATTGCATTGTCATCTCCTTAGCTTCCTCCAGTCTGTGAAGTTTCCTCAACCCTTCCTTGTTCATGACCTTGAGACTTTTGAAGACTACTGGTCAGTTATTTTATAGAATGTTTCCCCATTTGGGTTTGTCTGACATTTTCGAGTATTAGCTTGAGGTTATGCAGAAGTGATGTTGTGCCTTTCTAGGAGCATCGCATCAGTGATGTCAGATTGTCTTCTTACTTGTGCTCTTAACTTTGCTCATTTGATTACTGTGGTGTCTACCAGGCTTGTCTACTATAAAGTTACTATATTCTCTTTGTTATTAAAAAATACCTTGTGAGGAGATACTTTCAGAGGATGCAACTATGCTCTTTTTCACTCTACTTTTGTTCACTAAATTTGACATCCATTGATGGTTCTGGACTTCAAACAATGCTTGCCTAATGGTGATTTTCTATTTTTCCTACTTCTTTTCATCATTTATTAAGAATTCTGTGATTTCTTAATATTTGATCCATGTGTGATAATGATACCCATATTCAGGAAAACAATATTTTTACAACAAAATTTGGCTTATTGAAATCCAGGTTGATTTACTGAGGATTCTTAGAGTTAATCGCTCCCAATTAGTGCTTTATCTACCAATTTACTGAATGCCTCCAACTATTTCAGCCTGATTAGATTCCATTTTAAAAAATCATAGAGAATCTGGGAAAATTAGATAACTGCTTTGTGACAATTAAAAGACGTATAGTTCGGATTATTTGGTATAATGAGATGAAAACCACAGAATTAGAAAACTTATGGCTAAAGGAATCCTGATTAAACCACATGATGTTTGTTTAAATCAGTTAATTGTTCAGATTTGGTTGACATGGTGTGGGAGGAATTATTTTAAAATTAATAGATATAAAAAGGATATATATTTTAAGAAACCAGAGTCTCAAATGTAGGAATTGTTGTAAAAAGAACCGGCTCTCAGTAAGTGTGGGGAGACTTTTATGAAATAATTTGCCACCATTTTGATAAAAGCAGAAACTGCACAGAGGCTCCAAGCTCTAGCCTCTAAAGTCAGGAACAGCCCTGGGGGAGAAAAATTAAGAGTCTAGAGTAACCAGAAGGTGTTAAGGAGGCAATAAAACCTTTTCCTCTACATGGCAGCCAGGAACTGGCTGAAGGAGAAGGTGCCAGGGGCCATGAAAAGGTCCAATAACTTGAACCTGTGGCATTATTTCAGATCACAAAATTTAGTTAGTATAACTGATAAACATTTTGCATAAAATGAAGTAAATATTCCTAATTTATAGGGTCAAGGGGAAAATGAAATAAAACATACTTAGTGATAGCTGGTATTACATAAACAGTGAATAAGTAGTATTCATTTTCACAACCAACATCCATTGAATTTTCGTGTAGTTTTACACTTAACAATTTTGGGCCTTAGTATTTGGAACTCATAAAAGCAATCATACTAATGACTTCTGAAGTGCCCTTTTAGCTCTGAAATGCTATGACTACACTGCTATAGGTGGGGAATTGAAAACAAAAAATTGCACGTTGGACTTGTAGAAAGGCTGACCCACCTGCCTTTGTTTATTTGTTAAACACTGGATATGTGGCAGGCACTATGCTTAAGTCCAGAAATTTTTAAACTAAATAAATAGCACTCATTCCTAGACTTACTTCAGCCTCACATTCTATTCTGACAGATGACCATGCAAACAAACTACTATTGTGTATTATGGTAGAGTAGTGGGAAAAGGGGGCAGTTCTCCTTGCACGAGTGAGGGCTGGCCTCAAAGAAGTGCAGATACGAGACCTGGTCTGTGAAGAATCGGAAGAATTTTACCCAGTGGAAAACAGTGCACACTTAGGTAGAAGAGTTTGATCAAAGACATAGAAATATGGAAGTGCATGGTGGTTAGGGATGAGTATTATACTTTGGTGTGTGTGCAAGAAATTGGTTGAACATGCCTCAGGTTAACTTGGGACAAGACTAGAATTTGACTTTTATAGGCAATGGGGAGCTATTGAATACGTTTAAGTAGAAGAGTCATGTGATAGGTAGAATTTTACAAAGTATTTGTCAGCAGGGTAGAAAATGACATTAATGGGGAATGCCTGGAGGATGAAAAAGCAGTTTAAAAGACTATTTCGACAATTCAGGTAAGAAACAGTGACTTATACGAGGGCAGGAGTCATAGGAATAGAGAGGATGGAAGGGATTTCTTACACATTTTGGACCTATGGAAGCCTCTATGAGTTCCGTACCGGTAATATGGCTATCAAAGTATTTATATTAACCTTATCCCTGAAAAGAACTACAAATTCTGTGCATGTGTGTATTTTCTTTAAGCATCAAAATCCTGAAAAATGTAGTTAAGAAATATCAGGACAAAACCCATGTAAGGCGCAGTAACCAGAAAGGTAAGCAGAGCTGTTATGCTGAACCTAGCTTACTTTATCAAGGCTTTGGGGAGTGTGAAGGGCAGAAGACAGTCTTTCTGATGTAAAGCTGGGCAGTCTAACAAGTAAATTCCTAATATAACTGGGGCCTCAAAGAGTTATGTCACATGTGTAAGGATGTGACAGTGAAGTAACAATAAACTCTCTCTGCTCTTTTCACACCCAAATTCAAGGGCTTGTGAGAATTGCAAGGTAAGTTATGGGGCAAAGCAGGGTATGGGGAAAAAAGAATAAAGCAATCCCTGAGAAGCTGCAATCATAAGTCTGTCTTAAAAAAAAATTTATTGGCAAAATTCACATCTTCTGGGGGGGACCCCCAAAAGTGCAAGCCTTGAATTTAACCTAAAGTGTTTCAGGACAGATAGCACCCCCATATACCTGGCAGAAGTAAACACAAATCCCCTGTGGAGAAACCCACCTACCCTCCTAGCCCTCAAAAATTTCCCACATAGAATTTTTCAAGAAAACAGAGTAGTTCACTGTCAAAGATAACTACACAAGGAGATAGGTACACTGGGCAAGAACCAGCAGAAATAACAGGCAACTAACAAGACCGAAATAAATTTCAAATGTTGGTTTGATACAATGAGACAGATTTTAGTGTAAATATAAGTATAAATTTATGTATAAAGCAAATCATAGTTAAGGAAAGAAAACACAAACTTAGAAATACCTGCAGGAAATGTAAAACCATTTTTTTAAAAAGTCTTAGCAGATTTTACAGTGAGATAAACCAAACTATGCTAACTCTAACTGAAATTACGAAAACTCAGTAGATGGCTTTAACTGCAACCACAGCTGAAGACAGAATTGTTGTAGTTAGATAGGGATCAGGAAAGGCCTCATTAAGAACCAGAATTTGTAAAAATCTAGGACTAGAGTATTCTCAGGCAGCCGAGTAACTTCCACTAAACAGAGGAGGGCAGTTATATGAAGAAGAAGATGCATTTATTAGGAAATAAATTGTGCTTTTGTCCAAGTTCAACCTTTTGATCGTGACGATGTCAATTGTGCATCTATAATTGTCAACTATGTAGTATCAACTCCTTACCACAGGGTTATCAAGTTTTAGTAAGCAAAAGTATTTTCACCTGAAAATAAATTATCTTCACAAGCAAATCAAAGTCTAACCTTATTACTGAAAGCTTTTTTTTTTTTTTTTTAACTAAGTAAATCCTGTTGTGGCTCGTTATCCTGTCTCTGGTGTAGTCTCTTAGAGTAATTAGCATAGCACCGAGTGACAACTTCCACAGCTACTATAGGAATATCAAATACATGATGAATAGTCACGAAGAAATAAATGTTAGGAAGCCAGAAGCATTTCATTCAATCTCTGTCCTGACCCTGTGAGTCTGTTCTATGGATTGACATTAGCTTTAGGGTGATTGTTCTGCCTGCTGAGTGTTTTCAAGAATTTTCTAAAAGATACAAAAACAATCATTTTCCTAACAGCTTACATGAGGGGGCACTGGGGTGCTTCTTACAAATCTCCAGGAAGGAAAAATGGATAAAAAAATGTGGTCTTCTCAAGAACATTTGTGACTCTCAACCCAAGCCAAGCTGGGGAAGGGGAATGCTGATGAGTCTTGTGGGGTTTTGTTTGTTTGTTTGTTTGAGTTTCTTTATGTGTTTGATTTTATATAATAGATGAAACATCTCTTGCTAGTTTGCACTGGTCTGTTAACTCAGAGCAGACCATAAAGGAATTGAGGGTTTCATTATCTGGTTCCATTCCGAGTACATTGAAGGGAAGGATTCGCAGGGTCAAAGTTTCAGTACTTTCTGGGGCTGTGGATGCCACGAGGTGGGGGGGAGGGTGAGAGGTGATAGGAGAAGCTGGCAGTCATGTGGGACTGGTTACTAACAATGCACAAAACATAGAATACAGGGATTGAATTATGTCTTTAGTCCTGACTCTAAAGATAATCAGTTAATTAACCAAGTAAATGTTGCACACAATCCTGTGATTTTGCGTTTATGAAATCTCTGTCCTACCTACAGTTATACCTTTTCTTCCCCTTTTCATTGGACATTTAAGAAAGATAAATGCACACAAAGAAGAGCATACTGCTTCATATTTCTACCACTCAGGATTAACCAATTTTAATACACTTCCTTCTTTCATTCCTATTTGCTTTCCTTCAACTTAATTACTCTTTTGTTCTTTAAAAAAAATGATATATATATTGATTATAAACAATTGAAACAATACAGAAAATACAAAAATGAAAGAAGAAAAACTCAAATCCCACACCCAGAAATAACCATCATTACATCATTAACATTAAGTAAATATCAGTTGCAATATTTTTCTATGCATGTAGATATATAGGAATTATTTTATAAAACTGGACACATACTACAGATGCTGCTTTTAATATAAAAGTATTAAAGTTAATTTTACTTGACTGTTAAGAAAAAGGAAAAGCTGAAATGGAACAGAATATTTTAATATATACATGCACATACACATACACACACGTGGTATACATACACACACACCTTAGGAGATATTATTTTCCCTCAAACTATGCTAAGGCTAAAAAGTAATTATGAATAACTTTTACAGTTAGTATTGTAATGATTTAAAAAAAAAACACAAACTATTTTTGAACAGTAGGAATTGGTTCTTGGTTATAAATGCTAGAACACGAGAGCCTTTTTAATGCCCCTCTCTTTTTCTTCCTTCACATCCTGATTTTTATTCATATTATTTTCATGTTGCCCAGGTCTACAATATTAGCATTCTGTAGAATGTATGTTTGTTCTTATTCATTCTATGTTTTAATTTACTTACTGCTATCATCATCTCTTATCACAACTTTCTTATTTCTATATTCTGTTTTGTGATTCAACTATTAAAGCCTGGATTTCATTGTCAAGTAATTTTTTTCAGAAGGGCTCCTAGGGTTGTATTCTGTTTTGCCTTTCTTTATCTGAGATTTCTGCCTGTTGAATTTATATTGAACATCTTGGCTGGCTATATAAATTATGGGTCATGCTTTTCTTTTCCTCAGAGCGTGGCAAATATTGTTTTGTTGACTTCTAGAGTTGAATGTCGTTCTAAAATAGATTGAGTAGAATTTTTTTTTCTTTTTTCTTTGTTTCTTTAAGTTATTGAAAATAACTTAATTGTGTGTGTGTGTGTGTGTGTGTGTGTGTGTGTGTGTGTGTAGCTTAAGGGTTGTGTATCAAATTTTTCTAAAATACAGTTCGTATTCTGAAAATGTAATTTTTTCCTTCATTTTAGAGAAATGTTATTCTGTTATCTTTGAATATATCTTTTTATTCATGGGCTCTTTGCTTCACAGATCTCAGTTATCCTTATTTCAGCTGCCATATTTTTCTCATCTCGCTTAGTTATATAACACAGAGTCACATCTTAAAGCTCTCTTTAAATTATTATTGATATTCTTATTAAAGTGAACAATGCAAAGCACTCAGGAGGAATTTCCTTCTGTGGTTTGAATTTTATGTTTTTCTGGCTGGAGTTTTTGTTTGGTTGGTTTTATTTTGTCCTTTGGATGGTTTGTTCCTATCCTTTGCCTCCTTTTGTTGGTATGTTCTTGTCTCTTGTCATTTTAATGTTTGCACATTGTGGAGTTGCTATGCTGCTTCTTTTGGTATTGTTCATGCTGGGGTGACTCTCTCCACTCTATTTGCTCTGATAATGTGTGAGTGATTTCTGAACTCGTTCCACAATATCCGAGGGTTTGTTTTTTTCACTTCCCACTTACAGCTTGAGATTCTATTTGCTCTTACCCCTTTTTCCATATCCTAAAGGAATAGTGGGGATCAGGAGTCATGTGCAGGCTATGTTAGATGACCTGGAGTCCTGGACTTTTTTTCCCCCCTGACATTTTATTACATCTCCTGTCTAAGAGTTCACTCCAGCTAATGAGGACTCAATCCCATTCACACTGAGGCGGTCTCTTGGGCATTGGATGGCTTTCTGTTTCACCCCTTTTCCCCTTCAGCCCTTTACCACTATTCCTCAGTCAGAAGAGGAATTGAATAATAAAACGAACTCAATTTCCTTTCCTCCATATTTGGACGTTTTTGTGGGAATTCTCGGATTTTTGTGAACCCACCATTATGGTTTCTGGAAAGTTGAGGGCTGGATTCTGCCCAAGCTGTGTCTTTCATCATCACTTCATTCCAAAATCAGCTGTTTCTTATTGCAATGGGTTATGCCTCTTTCCTTATTTGGTGGTTTGATAAATTTTTCTTTTGTTGGTTTTTACATTCTTTTTAAACTATAGAAGGCAGCTTTAGTAGAGTGGATAAAGGCATGAACTCTAGAGCCACACTACCTGGCTTTAGGTCTCTGCCACTTGTTCACTCTAAGACTAGGCGTCAGATATTTAGTTTCCATGGTGTTGGTTACCCAGTCTGTCAAAGATTTCTCAAAGATTTGTTATTAAGATTAACTCGGTTAATACATGTGAAGCTTTTAGAACAGTCTCTGACATATAGTAAGCACTTAATGAATGCTACATGATCTTTTTATTTTTATTATGGCTAACTTTAAGTATTGAGTGGAAAATTATTTTCAATCTATCACTTTAAACCAGACGTCTCTTATTCTAGTCTTTAGGTCAACATTCCCTACGTTTTTTAATCTATGATACAGACGTAGTCTAACTAAATCACACAATGAGGTTCCTCAGAGAGTGTATCCTTTGGTCCAAACTTCCTATTTACCAACTCAAACCATATAAACATGCCCATTTTCCTCCTTCTTCATCTTTCCTTTTTTTCAAAAAAATTCTGTCAAATGTTAACCGTGAGAAAATCTATGACTTTTAGGAGTTTATTAACTCCTTAACAATATCTGGTGTATGGTAGGTTTCAATCAATGTTTACTGATTAAAGATATCTAAGAACTGCTTCACACTTGGCTTTTTATGCCCCTCTAAGAGTCATCTGAGAGTCCACGCCGTTTTTTTTAAATGTATTGTACATCCTGAAAAGAACCAATTTAATTGGTCACCTTGATATCATCTTCTATTGTTATGTAAGTTAACATGGTATATGTAAAAGGATTTATTGTGGCTCTGTATTTCCAAAGATCTGATCTCTGCAAATGATTCCCCAATAGTGGGGCCTATAGGTGTCCAAGGCAGATGGGCCGAGTCTGGAAAGCTGGGACTCACGGTCCTTTGACCTTTTCTGCTTAGCACTACAATGATCATTTTTTATGTGTGCCATGATATGGAATAGGTTAAAAAGAATGAATCTGTGCAGTCAAAAGGTAAGTTATGCTGGAAAGTAGGAGTCCCCCAAAGGACCCAGTCACCATTAGCCTAGAAAATATATGATGGATTTAAGAAGGTCCACAAAACCCTTCAAATTGTCTGCAAAGTTTGTGAGTGTTTTTTCTGAGTCAAGGGTTTGTAACTTTTACAAAAACCTCAACAACAGTGTTTTTCAAAGTGTAATTTGAGATTCAGAATCGTCTGAAATGAGTGTTATTAAAAGTATAAATTCTCAGGACCCATTTACTGAATATTAAATACTTTTAAATGACTAAAATAAAATTCTTTACTTGTGTCCAAAATATTTGAAATTTTGCTTCTGTAAAAATGTCAATTATTTTTATGAAGTTGAGGTTGGAGGTCATGCTTGTGGCTAAATAGGAAAAAGAGAATATATAGTTTGTATTTGACAGTAAATCTGAATTTATGGGTGCTATAAAGAGGTGACCAAAAGTTAATAAGATCTTATGCTTCACTGATAAAAGCTTATATGAAAAATAAGAGAGATGAAAATTTTCTTTAATTATCCACAAATTATATTTCTGAGGTGCATTGCCTCTCAGAAACTTTGGAAGTTTTAGAAAAACTAATTTTAGATCATATAAAGAATCACTTTCTCTTAATCAAAACTGCTTAACGATGAGCTGCATCATTTTGGGGAACTACTTTTCATCTCATTCGAGGAGTTGAACATAAGGGGCAAGATCATAAGGTGCTTTCCTGGCTCACTCTCATGGCCGGCAAGTCAGGATTGGGTTTTGATGGGAAGCCTTAGTTCCTCCCATCTGGGCCCCTCCACAGGCTGCTTGAGTGTTCTTACAACATGACAGCTAGCTTCCCACTCCAGAGCAATTGATCTGAGAGAGAGAGAGAGAAAGCCAGACAGAAGCTGTTCTTTTTATGATTTAGTTTTAGAATTCATGTAACAGCACATCCGTCATGTTATATCTGTTAGAAGTGAGCCCTCACTAAATCTGGTCCACATTCAAAGGAGAGGAATTAGGCTCCATCTTTTGAAGGGAGGAGTGTTAAAAAATTTGTGGGCACATTTTGAAATCACAACTAACTTAAAATAAATTCCTAAAGATGGGACGTGAATGATCAAAGGATGTGGAACATGTTATGGGTTATACATTTGTATGGCCCTTCAAACAATTTGTACTAATTTTACTCTGATAGCAGTATATGCGAGTTTCTATTTTCCTGAGCCATAGAAAACACTGAGCATTCTCTTCAAAGCAGGACCTCTGCTTATCCAAAGAGTGCCTTTGTTAGAATAAGAAAAAGGTGCTCCTTCTCTGAGCAGACATACGCCCCCAACAGTGTATATGGCTTGGCAAGAGGACAGCCAGCTGGTTTTGAGCTCCCCCCGGCCTTCTAGGCTGGGCACCTTTGTGCAAGCCACAACCCGCTCAGTCAGACTCAGTGGTCCTGTTGAAAGTTTTTAAAACATTTTTTTCTGAACTAACCTAAACTACAGATTTATCTTTTTCTACTCATTAAAGCAGATGATTTTTCTTCTCATCTTAATCATTTAAGAATGACCCTGTCTAGGGTGTGCCAGTTACCTCAGTTGGTTAGAGCACAGTGCTCTTAAAAACAAAGTTGCGGGTTCGATCCCCACCTGGGCCACTGTGAGCTGCGCCCTCCACAACTAGATTGAAACAACTATTTGACTTGGAGCTGATGGGTGCTGGAAAAACACATTTAAAAAAAAAAAGAATAAAAAGAATGTCCCTGTCTAATTTGCACTATAAATTTATTATTATTTATACCTGAGATTTATACCTATTATTATTTATCCCTGCTTGCCCTGTCTCTAGCGACCCTCTTAAATAAGCTACGACTGTGTCACTACATATGACAACACTGTCCGTAGAAGTGATTTCTCAGTTTGTTATGATACAGGCAAGATTGTAAAATGCTGGCCAGGAAAGTTAATTATGTACTTGTAAGCATCAATTGCCCTTGACCATATTCACAGCTTCTGGCTTTTCTTCTTCTTTTTTTTCCTCTTTCATTTCCTGTAAGGGGACGTGATAAACCACAAAACTGGCCGTGAATCCTACACTTGCTACAATTTGCTATTTGGATCCTGGCATTATCTTTCATAAAATAGACAAGCATATTTATGCCAGTTGACATAGGAATACAACAGCCTATTCACATGTTTTCTATCAGAAAAAATATGTAAATTATGATTTTTATGCTGCCTAAACCATGCTATATTTACCATCCATTGTAATGTAATCCTCTCCATTCTTGTACAACATCAAGCGTTCTTTATCAGTAGTTTTTTACTGTTACTTTCAATTATCACTCATTTCACGTACTTCTAAGATTAGAAAATTTCTTTATTAACTGGTAAAAAAAAGATTTTATAACTAAAGTTTTGGGGACCTTGGCTAATATAAATGTGGACGATGTTGTTAAATAATTTGATTATTTTAATTCATCTGACCACAGTGGTGTTTTTTTTAAATTTAATTTAATTTTTTATTAAATTGACCAGTTTAATCATAAACAGTAAAACTGTTTATGTGGTTAGCATAATTAAAGCCAGAAGCACCATTGCTACTTTTCACCTTCAATATTTGGGTATGATATTATCATATTCAGTTCTTCATTAAATCTATGCTTCACAGTAGGTGTTAAGAAGCAACAAGAGCTCAGATTTACTCCCACAAGACTCATGGGAAGTATAGTTGAAACACTACTTGAAATGTAATTGCTTTTCCATCAGAAAATTTAAAACCGAGGGATCATTTTTCCAGGTGTCAAATAAGCATTGAATTATACAAAAGTTGCAGCATCACTAACACTTATCAAGATATATTCTTTATATCAAACAGAAATGTGTTCCCACTATCCCAAAAGCATACAATCTCACTTATAAAAATATATATGAATGGTTACCTCTAAATAGATGAGTTAAATAATTTTCATGAAGGTGTACAAATTCTAATATGATTAAAACAGAAATCCTACTAATGCCTTATAATCCACTCTGAAATAGTCCCATTTGATCATTAGAGCAATTTTAATAGAAATCTCAATTTTCAATATCATCTTTAATGTAAGAAATATTTTTGCCTCTCAAGTGTTACTGTGCTTTCTTAGTTGTCAACCTGGACTTGACACCAGTTGAGAAAACAGTGTGAGAAAAAGCGCTAAGTGGGCCAAGGGTTTTACTTAAATCAATTTCTGTTAAAGTGCTTTCTCATTTATCACCTATGAAAGGACATTTAACAAAGGTTCTGATGTAACTTTTGTTAGAGTATCAGGTAAACTGCTGCTTAAACATTAGCTTAGTCTAGAGACTGAATCTTGGGGAGGAAGGGGGCAGTCTTCAAATGTTAATCTATATGAGGAAATGAATTTATTTTGTTAAGTAGTGAGCTTCTTTTTTTAAAATAAAAATTTGTCACTTGAAACTTAACAGTTTCATGTCCAGGGTGAGAACTACAGTGAAAAGAATGATCTGGGCAATTAAGATATTTAAAGGTTAAAAAAATAGATGGGTGGATCACTGGAAATAACCTTTCCAATGCCACAGTAGAAAAGGTTTTATGTGTACTGTGAACCTGAAATATTTGGATCTTGTGGGGGAAAGTTGACTTTGCTGGCAGGGCTTTCTGACTTTTTTGTCTTCTTGTTTTTCTGTTGCATTGGTTTGTAGCACTGAAACTGGCCTTCAAAGTAAAGTGTGCAGATTTTACATATGTGGAGAGTAAATCATTTCTATGAAGCATTTTCACACATTTAGTTATATTTATGTAAGCGATCAAAAGCCAGGGGTAAAACAAGGAAAATTTAGGGTGAGATGCCACCTGGATTAAATGCTCTTAATACTTAGGGTAAAGTTGTTTTGAGGGCACAGTGTATCTAAATTAGTCCCTCCGTTCTTGATATCACTTTTTGGCAGTGACATTCTGAGGGTAGACCAAATTAGAGGTAGCCAATAAACTGGAACACAAAAGGAAAGATTATGCCTCCACCAGACCTGGCCACACCACCAATGTTTATTGGAACTTTCTTTTTTAATACCACTTGGAATTTGGAAGGAAAAAGAGAAAATCTTTTCTGTTTTATCACTTATGCTGGTTGTAGTCATTAAAAAAAAAGCACTTGTGGGGATTTTAGTATTTATTTCTGTGTAAATGAAAATATAAACAGAGCAAGAAAAACCTGAATGGATATGTGTATGTATATTTGCGTGCATGTTTGTATATTCCTCCACCCCCTCAAAAGTGGCTGTTAGTCTGAATAAGGGAAGCATAGGATGGGATGCTGCATAGAGGGCAATCTATGATTATAGACAAAACTTCTAGGGTGAAATGCATTGACTTTTAATTTTTTATTTCTTGAAAATGCTCTTTGAAAAATATATAGCACAGGACTTGGCACGTTAGGTACTCAGTAAATATTTTTTACTAAATTGTAACCCAGGTCCCTCTAGGCCCCTGCCCCCAACTGTTACACTACCAGCAATCTCTCACTCTTTGTAGGCTAGCTACAGGACCATCAGGTCCACTTCATATCTCTCTCCCAGTGATTTCTGGGACTTTGAAAGGAATGTCTTATTTGAGTTGAAAAGCAGGTCTGTCATGTCCTCTACTCCAGTTCCCTTCTTGATTTCTGCTGATTAAAAACTGCTTGAGGGGTCAACATGACCATGCTAGTATCATTCCTAAGCAGTAGCCTTCTGATCTTCTAAACAGGACCATAAAGATTATGCCTTGCACAACCTCAGGGAGAGCCATTTTCATGCACTTCAATGTGAATGACACTCTCTGGATTGTGCTTCAAGGTGGCTTTGCTCGGCCATCCTCTGGGTATCAAAAAGTGACACTGTATTCTCTTGAGTCCATGATATGCCCATAGCATGTATTAATACAGAAATGGGGAAAGTGCTCTTCTTGCTGGGCTATGATACACTTGGACACCTGAGCACTGAAGTAGCACTGCTTGCATCCCATTTCTTCTGAAAACAGCAGCTTCAACTTCTGGATACAGCCTCTCTATACACAAGGCCAAGTCAAGTGCAGTGGGACCAGGATTCAAGAAGGGTAGATGGCTGACCCCTTCTCCCAATCCTGGCTCCACATGCCCATGAAAAACTTGCACTCGACTATTAGAGTCCCTAACACATCTATTTATTAGGCATGTTTGGCATGTTTGATTTCCTGTTTGGGATCAAACTTGGACCCTTGCTAGATTTTGAGTAAATGAATAAATGAATGAATGACTGGATTTTGGCACCTAGGGCTACATCTATGCCTATATCTGTATATATCTATGTCTGTATTAAACTTGGTTTGTGATGGACAAAAATAAAGCTTACTTGTGCAATTAGTCACCATAGTGGAGTTGAAACATGAGATCTCTCATCAATGTCAGTATGTTAATTATTCCAATGTTTTCTGTTTATTTAGAACCCCACCTCCCCAGTATGACTGAATGGAAAAAGCTTTGAGTTTGATAAAGAATCCTCACAAAACTCCCTAATAAACAGGCCATTAAATGGACACTAGGAGACAGCCCAACATATTCTCTGGAGGAATTCTAATGATTTCAGGGCTTTGCTTGCTTTGCTTTAAGTGATGGATACCTAATGGCCCCTAGGGCATCTTCAACATAAGTAATTTACTCTTAATTTTAAAGCAAAACCTTGGTTACAAGGTTTTAAACCACAGGGAGAATTGTGGTTTTCTATTCCAGGGTGAATAAACAGTCCCAAGCACCCTGTTGTTTCCAGGAGCTATAACTCCCTGACGGGAAGTGTCAGAGACTCTAGCCAGAATGCAGTGATCAGTATTCACACACCTATCCAGCCCAAAGTTCTGCATCCAGAAAGTCTATGGATGCAGTTTAGTCTATGGATGCAGGTTATTGAGGATACAAAGGTATTCTGCTCTCTTATGTAGTTTCTTTTTCAAGCATAGCCGTTCTAACCAGTCTCTACTACTTCTTTAATGTCTCCCAATTTACTAGGGATACAGTGATTGTATTGATTCAAAGCTTTTGAAAAGTACTTTCTGTTACTGATAGATAAAAGTCTAAACTTCTCAACCTGCTAACAAGGCCCTTAATAATGTGGTCCCCAAGCTACCTTTCTCAATGTTTTCTAAAATCTCTGGCTGTATAGACTATGCTCCAGCCTACAAACATATAAACAACGTTATTGCCCATATATGTCGTACTGCACATTTCTGTGACATTGTGCTAGCCGTTGCTTCCATCTAGAATCATCTGCCTTCTCCTCGTAACAGCGTCTCATTCATCCTCAATAGCTGGCAATCATTAGGGCTGTTTAGAGATGATCAGTTTCTCCTGCTTTCAGGCAATTGGTAGGCTTACTCTGCCCCTATCCTATTTTAATTTAGATGTGGTCACGTGGCTTGCTTTTTCCAATATGTTGTGAATAGATGTGCTATGTATCAAGCAGAAATTTTTCAGGCAGAAATTTTGAGAGGAATGAGGTTTACTGTGTTCCCTCTCCCTGCTGCAGCTATCAAGAAGGCATGTGTTGAGATGGAGTCTCTGTTGAGCAGCAGTTCCCTGCTAACCAGAACTGAATATGTAATGAGAGTGAGAGATAAACTTTTGTGTCTGTGTTAAATCAACAGAAATTTTGATGGCGTTTGTTACTATGGCTGAACTTCGCCTACTCTGACTGATACAATAACTGAACTCAATTCAAATACTTGAGTTGGGTATCTGATAGTTAATCTAAGAAGTCTGCTCCACACCCTTCCCACAAAGGCACATTGATCCCAACACTCCCAGTGCTTTCACAATTCTTTGTACATAACTTCACCATCACAGTTGCCACAGTGAACACTGATTTTTGTTGACATGACCGTTTATACTTTAAACACCCCAAGGAAAAGACTGTATCTTCATCTCCATGGTTATCTTTCCCTGCCTTCTACCTTTTCTCATTTTCTGGCATACTTTTTGGCACATGTCAACCATTTGATGACTATTTTTTTAAAAAATTTATTTATAAATCAATGAAAAAAGGACAACAGGAAACTCACTTTCCCCTTATGATTAGAAGAGGATTTTTTTAACAGCACCTTTGTTCAAAAGGGAAAATAAACTCATTCAGTTATCAGGCCAAGCTTTTTTTTTGTTATTGTTCATTTAAAGTCAAGAAGGTATTAAATTTAAGTATCTATTTTGTCCTAAAATAATTCCAAAGGATGATAGTCAATCGTTTCATTGATAATGTTTAAGATCACCAAAATCTACATCTGATATAATCAAGTTATTTCTTCCTTCACTTACATGAAGTTAATCATCAGTATTGTGGTTGCTTATGAATATTTCATTCATTCAGTAAATATTTACTGACAGTCCATGCTGTGTCTGGCACTGTACTAAGCACTGGGGATACAGAGATGAATAAAACACAATCCCTAACACCAGGGAGCTTATAGCTTACTGGGACAGAAGTATAAACAAGTGATTAAAATACAATGCAGTACGGGCCATGATTGAAGCACACACAAGGCATTTTTTATGAACACAGAATATTTGGCCAGCCTGAAAAGTCTAAATCAAGAGAGTAACATGATCACATTCACAATCCCCCAATTTCACTCTGGTTGCAAGATGGCTACTTTTTTACATCCTGAGGGCCTGACTTTGTGTTATAGAATGAAGAGCAGATAAAATCAGAAGGCCTTAAATATTAGGTTGAATTGGGAGTGAGGGAAGAGTCAAAGATGACACCCAGGTGCTAGCGTGTGTGGTTAGGTATACGATAGTGCCACAGGTGAAGTCCACAGAAATAGCAGTACATTTAGATAAAAATTAATAGAATGCTTTGGACATGTTAAGTTTGACGTATAGGCAGGATACCCAGGCTCTTTCCTGCAGAAAGTTGCAGATAGAATTCTGAGCTTAAGAGAGTGCTGCACTGGAGACATGGATTTATACTTATCAGCATTCAGCTGGCTCTTGAGGGGCCAGCATGTAAATAGTAGCAAAGGAGACGGGAGAAATTCAGACACAGAGTCATGGTTCTCATCGGGAGAAGAGAGATGCTGTTACCTGTTGTGGGGTTCTTGGGTTCCTCCAGATAGAAATTGAGAGGAAATCCCAGAAAAATTTCCAGACACATTTTATTAAGCTTATGCCTGAGCACAAGGGAGGCACCACAGAGGAAAGGAAGGTCCTCCAAACGGCGTGGGGTTGGCTCTGATGGCTGCTTCTATAAGTTGGGGACAAAGCAGGCTTGTGGAAAGGGTAGGCTTTTTTAAAACAGCGGGCTTTTTGATAACGGGGTGTTTTGAAAGTGGCAGGCTTTCTTTACAGGTTACATTGCCTGGGAACCATGTTCACTTGCATTTTGGGGCAAGGTGGAGGACTGCTCATTATCGTCACCTCAGGAAGGTGGTATAGCAGACAAATGTTGATCAACTGTGCATGTGGAACAGTGAGTTCCACATGTGTAAGGAAGTAAATGGTTAGAAGAGAGATAAAAACAGCTACTTCTGCATTTTGGGGTAGGGAGTGATGAGGTGGTGGTATTCCTTCGGCCATGAGCCTAAGTCCTTTGGCTGTCTCAATACTACCTCAAAGGGGGACATTTTTGGTCATCACAATGATTGAAAGCACTACTGGCATGTAGGGTCCTACAATGAAAGGACAGTTCTACACAATGAAGAATTATCTTGCATTGCACATGACTTTTGAATATCCTGCTGGACACTGATGCAGGTAAAAACTTGTTCTGAGAATAGAACAGGCTCCATTTTATATATAAACAGAGGCCATTGTTTTCATGGTTTCAATATACACTGATTATTTTCCAGAAATGTAACTGCTTCATAAGTAACTGTACTTTTCTATGTTTGGAATTTTTCCAAGAGTTGCTGACCATTTTAGAAAATCGTACAGATGACAACAAAATCACTCATGATATTGGAGTTACATGACTATATCAGTCTATATTGTAATTGTCACCATTGGCAATTAAAGATACAGGTTGAAGAATCTGAACACTTAATCATGGCTTTTAGTATAGTTGACTCAAAGTATTTACGTATTAAAATATGTACTAATTTATTATAAATTACTCTCTTTCCATTTATATTAGAATATTTTACTGAATATTTTTAAACACATGTGTTACGAAGATAACGTTATCTATGAATTTCAGGATCTAAAATGGGACACCACGTGATGTATATTATAAAGAAGGGGCATTGATTCTGAGAGCATTGATAAGTTATCTTCCCTGCAAAATACTATGCTTCTTAAGTTCTCAGTGGTGGCAGATAAGAGGTGGAACAACAGTCCTTCATTTTTGAGGGCATTTCCTTGCATGCCCTTAAAAATGTCAGTGGTGGGGTGGCCAGATGGCTTAGTTGGTTAGAGTGCGAGCTCTCAACAGCAAGATTGCTAGTTCAATTCCCACATGGGATGGTGGGCTGTGCCCCCTGCAACTAAAGATTGAAAACAGCGACTGGACTTGGAGCTGAGCTGTGCCCTCCACAACTAGATTGAAGGACAAGGATTTGGAGCTGATGGGCCCTGGAGAAACACACTGTTCCCCAATATTGCCCAATTAAAAAAAATTAAAAAGAAAACATTGTCAGTGATGCTGCAGGCTCCTGAACCTTCACAGAGATTATCTCCCATCTTCTGGAGTGCATGCATCTTGCAAGACAGAGGCTTCTGTATTATCTTTCAGGAAGGTTAGGCATGCAGGCCCTCAACACAGAAGGTGGGTTCCTTCTACAGCACCAAAGGTTTCAGCAGAATCTGAGATTTCAAAGTTCTTGAGTGCACTAACGGGGATGTTTCTATCCCAAGTCTCAGATCCTTCCCAATAGGGGTGCTGTAACCAAGTTGACATGTTTGATTGGAGAATGCAAGCTCTGGGCTTCACCCTCTTTTTAATTACATTCAAAGCCCGACCCTCAGCTTTCACTGTCCTCCTTCTGCAGGAGATGGACCTCTTTGCCAAGGAAGGTCTCCTACTGGTACTTTTAAATTGGTGATTAGTCATCATTGTCTTTATTGTCTCTTTCTAATGCATCAATAATCCCTGGCAACAGCCATCTGATTCCCTGGTCCTTATCACCACTATTCCCCCATACTTCTCAAATGACTGAGATATTAGTATCTCTCAGGGCATTTCTTCCACCAGCATCCTCTCCTCCTTCACTGCTGGTGAATAATTGCATTGCTACAGTATGCCAGGGGCTTGGATTGCCCTCCAAAACCCAATTATAGAACTGTTCCTGGGACCACTTCCAGTTCCATGTCCTACGTTGGATTTCCTGGAAACAGACTGAAATGGAGGTTTGCATGTAGCAGGTTTATTGGGGTGTGTTCCTGGAGTAGCGCCTATGAGGAAAGCATGACGGGGAAGAGAAATCAGTTGTAACAGAGGCCTCAACTGATGCCACAGGGAGCTCTGCAAGTGCAATTTTTCTTCAGAGTTGCCCCAAATGTAAGTAAGGGGGCCCAGGCACTTTAAAATACCACATTAACCAGGGATTATATGTAAGCAATCCCTGAGAAGGAGACATGACTTGGGGGAGGCTGTTTTGGCCAAAAGTAATTCCCAGAGAAGGATGCAGTTATGAGCCATAAACAGCCAAATTATTAAATTATTAATTCCAGAATTAGGGGGCAGAGGTCAGGCATCGGTGCCTTGATCCTGTGGGTGATTGGGTGGTGCACTACAGCTTCACTAGAATTAGGAATCACTATTTCAGAGTTAGGAATCACTGTGAGGGGAAAGTGACAAGAGGATTTCAAGGAGGAGAGAAAGATGAATAGATTCATATCCCTCCCTGTCTCCCCTTTTTATTTCCACTTTCTAATTCAACCAAGATGTAGAGGAAAGAGCATAAGCTTCGGAGTCAGACAGACCTGTTTGCAAATTACAGTCTGAAGCTTGCTAGCTGTGTGACTCTAGGCATGGTACTGAAACATATACTTCAGCTTTGTCACCTGTAAAAGGAGGCTAGAAATATGTTTACGTGGGGCTAGCACAACGATTAGTGAATAGTTAACATTTATGAGTGCTTACCCAATACTAGGCGCTTTTCTCAGGGCTTTACATGCACCAGTTCGTTGATGTGGACTAACCCTGTCAGGGAGGGATTAACATGAGTCATTTCACAGATGTGGAAACTGAAGCACAAAGATTTTCAAAACCAGGAAGTGACAGAGTTGGCGGTTTGAACCCACACAGTCATCTTCACAGCCCTGGCCTTTAACTATAATTCTGCATTGCATTGCTTTTTTTAAGTAAAACATTTTATTAAGAGAACGTATGGATGTAGAATGCCTTTCCCAAAGTAGGCACTCAGTAAATGTTAATTTCCTTCCAGTTTTCTCTTGGATGGATTTCTGGAATTGTCCATTTTAGCTTGGTCTTCTGGCCTGTTCTGAGGCCTCATATTACAATGAGAACTTGAGACCAGAGCTTATATGTTTTATTCATGCAATGTATTCATATACTGCATGTTGTTGAAAAATAGATGCTCAAAAACATTTTTTAAATAAGTGAAAGAATAAATGACAATGGGTATTTTAAAAAGATAGTTTTTAGAATTATTCTGTAACATGATTGTGGTCATAGTTACACTACCGCATCCACTGTCAAACTTTACTGAATTAAATACTTAAATGGGTAGATTTTATTGTATGTGAATTATTTCTCAATAAAGCTCATTAAAAATAGTTTCAACTCTTAGAAAAATGAAAAAGAAGCTCCCTGTAATACATTTAATCACTATGGGATGCTGAGAAGAGTTTTCTATCACTAGAAAGGGAATCTAGTAATACAATTAGGTCATCCATTGCAGGAAGATTAAGTTTCTGGTTCCACCAAGATAATATAACAACTTGGACTCAATGTTTCTTTAATTGATTTACTGTTTACTCTCTGCTGCTTCTGTTATTCTGAGAATACTTTGAGAAAATTTTAATTTTAATTTTGAACATAACTTACTAAATTTTCTAGGAAATTGAACCTCATAGCATTGTCATATTGGCTATATCCATAACATTCAATGAACAGGAAATAGCATATTGTTTTACAGTCCCAAATAGTCACATATAATAATCTCAATCAGGCATGTTAACATGGGAAAAATTCCACATTAATGATATGAAGTCTGGAGTAAGAAGACTTTAAATGCTATTATCTTTTATTATCTGAGGAGTGGGGGGGGGTGGAGTGGTTTCAATAAGTAAATTTGTATGTTTATTTTCTTAAGTTGTCAACCCTAAAAATTAATTTCATGTTATGGCTATGAATAATATCACTTAAAATCATGTCATACGGTTAGGAAATACAAAAAGATATTTGGTTAAAATAGTCACCTATGAGAATCAATATTGAAAGTTTTTATTGTGTAAGAGCAACTTAATTTACTTTTCTAGAGTATTAATTCCCTCGTATATGATGTTATGCTAATACGGATATAAAATGCTATATTGGGTCTTTCAAAAAGTTTATAGTAATAGGATTATAGATAGAACTTTGTTAAAATTACAGGGGGCAAAAAATTGTGTATCCTGTTGTACTGAATTTCTGGTTTGTTGGTATCTTCCATGCTTTCATTTGTTTGTTTTTAAATAACGAAGTTATATATTTTTCATCTTTGCTTTCCCTGTGTTACCATAGTGCTAGCAATCAATTAATGCCTGCTCACTGACTGAATGTGAACAAAATAGGTTGTCAGGTGTTATTTCATGGATAGCTGGTAGGCACCATGAAGACCACATGGGCAGTTCTTCCCAATGGAGATTGCGCGAAGAGGCATTTGAAATCTCAGTACACTAAGTACAGTTAATAGAAAATGAAACTGAGGTCCAGGGAATTTGTGGTGATTTGTTCAAGGTTATCTAGCAGAACCAGATCTAGAATTTAGAACTCTTGCTTTCTAGTTCATTTCTTTCTCAAATACCTGTATTGACCCTATGGATTTTTGAAATCATCAGATATTTGCTTATTTAATAAGAAACCAATATGTATTGTACTTTTACTATATGCCAGGTATACTATCCTAAACATTGGCATAGAAGTGTGAACGGTACAGATACCCTAGTCTCGTGAAACTTGGAGTTGAATAGCTGTGAATATGTGAATAGAATAAATACTAAATTTTGCTTTATTATCAAAATTAATTATTACAGCAAACTATTTTGTTAAGCAGTTAGCTACTTCGCATTGCAGGCATTATGCTAATATTCATATTATCTCATTTAGTCCTCACCAAAACTGAGTAGTTAACATTATCCCCGTTTTAAAGGTGAGTGAGGGAAGCTTCCTAAGCATGAGTTGCCAAGGGCACTCAGCTCTTTCTGTGTCCTGCCCAGAAGGTACTCAAGGCTAGCACTAGGAACCTGAGAGGAGAAGAGGGTTGGGGGTCTCGGCCTGCAGGGTGCAAACGTTCCCCTGAGGAACATTCACTTAAGCCTCCACCTATTATGACCTCAATCCAGAGACCCTGTATTTTTGCTCTTTCTACAGAGCAAATTTCCATTTCTGTTTTATTTTTTTTGCAAGGTGTGAAGAAAGAATAGTCGCCTAGGTAAGTGGTATAAGTGATGGAACTTGGGAGTCAGACTGCTTCTTAAATAGACCTTCAACCAGTCTTCATTAGCAAGGTCCTCCTCTTTTCACCTCCAGTGCCCTAGATAATGGTACATATGTGATAAATCATGATCATTGCATGTAAATATTTGGGTATTTCTAATTTTTATGATTACTAGAAATTAATAATATAATATATACTATATATAATATTAATAGAAATCTAACTGCTGTGCTAAAAAGGCATAGTAATTTTCAAGATTGTTTGTATGATTTGCACTTTCTATATTTTCTTAAAGAAAGATATTATTACCTATCCTGGGGTCATGAAGATATTCCCTATGTCTTTGCTGCACATTTAAGTTTTAATATATCTGGATTTTTGTGGTTGAGCCAGTTTCTTCCTTGTTTCTTTCTTTCATCTACCTCGCTCCTTTCCTCTTTGTTTTCTCTTTCTCTCTTTCCTCCTTTCTTTTCATAGGGCGAATGTATGATTTTACCAGTATTTACTATAAAGTCCATCTTTCCCCCACACTGTTTTCAATTCATGTTCTATTAAAAATCAAGTTGTAGGTCAGTTTGTCTATCTTTGTACAAATACCACTCGATATTAATAACTGTAACTCTATATTAATACTAATTATCTGGTAGACCGAACCCTCCCCCCCAATCCTCCCCTTGGTCTTTGTTCTTTGTAGTGACTCGGCCTTTTTCTCCTCCATATAAACTTAGAATTGGCATGTTAAGTTCCATATACCCTCATAGTGTTCTGAGATCTTTATTAGATTTGTATTTAATCGATAGGTTAGTTTGGGAGAAATTAACATCTTTATGATGTTGATGCAATCCAGGATCATGGTAATTTTCTCCATCTTCTTTAATATCATATTAGAAAACCCAATAGTAGTGTTCTTTGTAAAGACCTTTTAAAGATTTATTTCTAGGTATTTTATATATTTTTTGATTTATTATAAATAGCATTTCTTAAAAATTACATTTCTATTTCTTCCTGGCATATAGAAATATAATTTAATGTTATGTATTTATCTTGTAGCCACCAGACCTTCTAATCTATGACTTCTGATAATTAATCTAGAAATTTTCCATTTTCTATGTCGGCAGTCATCGCATCTTTGAATAATCACATATTCCTTTCTTTCTACTTTTTATCCACTTATTATTTTTTATTTTTTATTTTTTTGCCTTATACTGGCTTAGACCTATTATGAGAATGTGACCAAATTTTAATATAAAAAAATTTAGTTTTCACATAAATATCTAAACTTTAGGCTATGATTATGTGAGCTCACTTAACTGACTACCATCTGATTGATTCAGAATTATATTAATTTGGTGGTCCCTGTCTAAGGAGAACATGGTAAGTCCAATCAGACATAACCTTTAACTTTTTCCAAATTTAGAAAAGAGACATTATAATTTAAAATTTAGTCTTTCTTTTAGTGAAATTCATTTGGCTAAAATATGTCTTTATTTAATATATTTCTTAAACATTCATATGCTCCTTGGATTATCCTGTCCTTTCCTACTTCTGGGATTTTTTTCTATCGCTTTTTCTTCTTTTTAAGAGTTACTCTGCTTCCTTGCTTCTTATATCCCTACCTATCATTCTTTATTTAGCACTTTTATGTATCACAGAGGTAGGTATCTGCTTAACCATCACTTCATCAGAAAAATTTCCACTAGTCTCCATATTATATGCAGCCATGGAAATCTGTCCTTCAGAGTTTACTGACATCTTTATTGAGGAATTACTGTGTGCCAGATGCTGTTCTAGGCACATGTGTTTTCAAGCAAATAATCTGTACTTTTTTAATGGTTAGCTTCCCTAACAAACCATAAATAGCATGAGGGGTGGGGATTCTGTTCTGTTCATCATGGATTTCTCCAGAGGCTCGCATATATCCAGCACATAATAAGCCTCTAAGAAGTATTCATTAAATAGATACATTAACATCTGCAATAAGTCATTTTGAGGCTGATAATGAGACTTTTAGTATCATACCTACATTAAGGCCATACATAGATTTATTCCACAGCCATTGTCTTTATTAGTGATACTCAAAATGATGTCCCTGGTCCAGCAATGTCATCATCCTGGAGCTTGTTACATAGAAATGCAGAATCCCAAGCCCCACCTAGAACTATTGAATCTGCATTTTAATAAGACCCAGGTGATTTGAATGCACATCAGCATGGGAAAGTGATGCCTGCTGAATTACCTGATCCAGGATCCTTTCAAAAGTTTAATCTTAATGTCCTCCTGCGTCCATGGATGTTCCTCTGCTGTCTCTAACACATGCTGAAAGCCCTGGAAATTAAGTGAAAGCTGTTCTTTTCCTGCTCAAAGGGCAAGGATTTCCTTCAGAAGCACAGTCAAAGGCCTGAAAACTTATCCCTTCCCCTTTTTACCAAGAACATGCTGTATTTGAGAGACTGTGTTCAAACCCATTAGTGATCTGTGTGGTAGCAATCCTTTGAAATGCATTAATATTTGCATTAAGTCGTAATCTTTTCTGTGTACTTGAAAATGATGCATACATTAGATTTGTTGGGTCCAAAGTTCCGTGTGGTGTGTGTGTGTGTGTGTGTGTGTGTGTGTGTATGGATATATTTATATTTATATTTATATTTATATTTATATTTATATTTATATTTATATTTATATTTATATTTATATTTATATTTATTAGATCATGCTTTCAAGCTGTCACATACTTGTTCCAGGCAGCAGTGAGGAGGAAAGAAAAAAAGAGGGCTTCTCCAAATTTAGCTGCTTTTAAAAAGTCTTTTTAGAAGCCCACACAACACTTTTATTTATATCTCATTGGCCAGGAATTAGTCACATAACAATGTGACCTAGCTGTGTGTGAGGCTGGACAATATAGGATTGATTCCGGGTGGCAGTAAACCCGGTTAGGAACTGAAGTTTTGTTTTCAGGGACGAAAGGGAGAATAGGTGTTTGTAGGTAACCAATAGTACTTGCAATATGTAGTACAGAAAGTGCCTCGCCCCATTAACATAAAATTTATGTTTCTGTTACTTTCTAACTGCCACGTGGCTCTTCTAGAAAACACTGCTTCCCCAACAATCCTCTCATATAAATGCTGCTTTCTTTCCCAAAATACCACCCACTGAGGGAGTGGAGTTGTGACAGAAATTGCTCTCATTTCCCCAAACTACTTCAAGACCACGCGTTAACTCTCCCTTTTCTTTTTAGACCCCTTGTCCCCTTGAGCCATGTACTATTCAGCTACATCGTACTTCTTCTCTGTCACTGCCTGCTGCTAGTCTCCCAATCACTGCCCTTAACAAAGATTTGAGTTTCTGGTGCTTCCTCTTCACGCCCACTATGATCATCATCCCTTTTGACTCAGTGTTCACAAAGAACAATGGTTTTCAAAGTGGGGTTCTGGGATACTAGGGTTCTCTGAGAACTTTACAGGGGGTCCATGAAGTCAAAACAATTTTTATAATAATTCTAAGATGTTATTTTCCCTTTTCTCTGTAATCTCTCACAAGTGTACTGTAGAGCTTTCCAGAGATTGCATGGTATGTGATATTGCAACAGATTGAATGTAGAAACAGATAAGACTCCAGCTATTTCCTAGTAAGCGAGATGTTGAAGAGATTCATGAAGTAAAACTTTGTTACTTTTATCTCTAATATTTTTGTTTTAGAAAACATAGTTATTTTTCATAAGAATACGATATTTATATTAACATGTAATGGCTTATTATTTTGAAATAAATTTATATATATATATATATTTAAATTTAATTTCTAAGTTTAAATTTCTCATATGAACAGAATTTTTCTGGGTCCTCAACGTTCCTTGAAAGTATAAAGTTTTTCTAAGACCAATAAGTTTTAGAAAAGCTGAGGTAGGCAAAAAAAAAATTCAGTATTTTATCTTCTCTGTTCCTTGCCTTTATTGAAATTGTATTTACCTTGTAAGTATAATGGAAGAACAAGGGGTCACCATTCATGCCTGATCTCCACACGCCACTGTCCAACGTAAGGAATCTCCTCCTTAAAACCTCCAATTAGATGTCTCATGGGTGCCTCAGGCTCATCATGTCAAACCTAAATTTTATCTCTTCCTCACCAAACAAGTTCTTCTCTTCTTCCACTTTTACTGTTTCAGAAATATGGCCTCATGATCCTCCCAATGTCTTAAACTACAAGCCTGAGAGTAATCCTTTATACCACTCGTTCCTCCACTTCCACATTTAATAATTTACCAAGTTCTGTCCTTTCTAGTATCTTTTTTTGGGGTAGTGTTCATAATTTGTATTTTCATCTTTTTTAATTGAAATATATTTGTGTACAGCATGTTGATTGGATACATTTATATACGGCAATATGATTGCCCTTGAAGCATTAGCTAGCCCTCTATCAAATGACATAAATATTCTTTCTTTCTTTTTTTTTTTTTGTGGTGCGGATAATTAATACCTAGTTTCTTAGCGTGTTTGATGTTTATGAAACAATATTGTTGTCTATGATCACTATACTGTGCATTAGATCTCCAGAACTTATTTATCTACTAGTTGCAAGTTTGTACCCTTAAACAACATTTTTCCTATCCCCGCCACCACCTTCCACCCTTGGTAAGCACCATTTCACTCTGTTTTTACAAGTTCAGTTTTTTTATTTCACATCGTGATATCATACAGTGGAAATCATACCATTTGTGACAACATGGATGGGCCTTGAGAATGTTATGCTAATGAGATAAGTCAGAGAAAGACATTTCTAGTTTCTTAATGGCTATCAAATCTGTCCACATCTTTAATCATAGTGTCACTTCCTTAAAACTACCAATATCTCAAATTCTGATTACTGTGACAGACTTCCAAGCGTGTCTTTGCTTCTCTCACATTTGTATTCCACATCTCACTCAGACTGATTGTTCTGAAACAAGTCTGGCCACGTACCTTTTCACTAAAAATCTTTTATTGACATCTGACTCATTTAAACTAGAGTATAAACTCCTTAAGATAACTATCACTTAATGAACATACATTATTTCCTCAAGACAACTCCATAAAGCAGATACTATTATAACTATTATAATCCTTTTTTAAGATAAACTGAGGCATAGAGAAGTTTTGCAATATGTCCAATGTATCAGTCAGGCAAACAGATCCACTGGGAGTTATGGGATAAGGGATTTATTATAGTTTAAGTATAGTATTATGAGATGTTAGAAAGAAAGGTCTTAAAGGAGAAGCTGGGAGATCAGATGGGTCACCAGCTTGTCAATAAGAAAAGTCAAGCCCATTTAGCCACTCAAGTGGGACTGTGAGGGTGGATAAGTGTATGGGAGCTGTTGTCTCTGTGCTCTGCAGTTAAGCATCTGGTGATGGGCCTTGACTATTCATGGTCAGAGGAGCCAGTATTGAGAAGAAGAGCCTGAAGTGTAACAGAGGAGCATGAGGAAAAGCTGGAACCCTCCAGGTACCTCTGGGTCTGTCCATCAAGATATCCAACACAATGAACTTCAGAGGGTATTGGCTACTGCTTCAATTCCATCTCCTAAATCTTGTACAACTTCCTTATCTGGTCAATGATAACAGAGAATGACCCAAGGAAAGAGAATATGGTATATAATTCTCAAAGAAACCAAGTTGATAATACAATGGCTCAGCACACTCAAAGTCAAGACACGATTTGTAACTGCTAGAACCAGAACTTGAACACCAACAGTCTGCCTCAGATTCTATAATGGTTCATCTTACTATAGCCTTCGGGATCTGGTTCCTGATTACGTTGCTTACCTCTGCATTCCCAGATTCCTGTTGCACATTGTCTGTTTTGGTCATGCTGAACTACCGCTAGTGTCCTGACTGCGGTATGATCTCTCTGTCTTTTGGGCACATGCGTCAGGACACTCTGCCTTTCCTTGCTCTTTGTCTGGCCGTGTGTTATTTTCCTTTTGGGAATCCATTAAGCTAGCACTGCCTCCAGAATGACTTCCTTATCCTCTAAAGGCTAGTCTGAGCAGCCCCTGTGTGATAGGATCTAACGCTTGATACTATCTTAGGACTTAGCATGCACCCTCTACCAGGGCAGAGGCCTGTCGTCTTGCTCTCTGTTGTATACCTAACACCTAGCACTGTAACTAATAAATCATGATAAATAAGCACACTGTTTAGTAATTTGCTATTTATTTAACTCCCTCTCTGAATCATAAACTCAACTAAGACAGAGATTTATGTGTTGCCTAACACATCCTCAGCGTCCAGCATAATGTCTATTTGTATTAGGTTGGTGTAAAAGTAATTGTGGTTCAAAAGGTTAAAAATAATTGCAAAAACTGCAATTACTTTTGCACCAACCTAATATATGTTGAATTAACGAGGCCAAATATAAGTGGGAAAAGCTTAGAATTTGGATAATCAATTGAATATGTTCTCTACCTGGTAAATAAGGTAGACAAAGACCTTGTAAGAATTGACTTGGAATCGAATCTTCTTCAGCTTAGATCATTAGACTCATTAATCACTCTTCTCTGTTCATCTTTTGAGGCGCAGTTATTAAGAAAATTTATACCATGACATTTTAGGTTATTGTCTTCCTGGTTTTAGTAGCACCACAGTAAAACTGCCTCATAGAAGATTTAGAGGTAGCCAATAAGGATGTGAGTAGATGTGAGTAAATTATGGTTATTACAGAATGAGAAAAACTCACTGACTTCCTTTGAAAGTTCTTGCTGATTATCTAGTTAGGCTTGATTACTGGGAGGGCTGCGTTTAACAGTTCTGCTTGCTCATGAATTCTGATAAAGTCCAGGGAATGAAGTAATTATGGTGCTCATTTGCAAGGAGGCTGCAATCCAGATGTAGAACATAGAAAGGTAGAGTTACTAATGTGTTTTCTATGAAAATACACTGGTTCCAATAGGAAAACCAAAGTGAAAGAATGTGTTGCACATTGTAGTGAATCCTAAATCTTATAAATCCCTCTCTGAGAAAAGAAGAAAACATGGGGGAGGAAATCACATGAACTGGTTATGATCTAGGAAAAGATATGTAGTTTCTTATACTTCATGGCTATATTGGTATGCCAAGGGTGAGGGAGATGAAGATTTTTTAAAGGTAAAATCAATAGTATCAGCCACCTCAGCCAAACATTAGAAGATAAGCTTTCGTAAGATAAAGGAAATGGTTTAAACAAATGATTAGCATATCATAAAGTTTTACTTATTTTAACAAAAATGTTAGTTAATAGCAGTGTTAATTAGCAAGTCTATGCATCAGAGTTCTGTTTGTATTTTCTTATGAAGGATAATTATTTGTTAGTATAAAATTTTATTCCTTGATGTCAACAAACGCAAGTGTTGGCTGAGCCTGGGTGAAAGATGAGATGTTTATAATAGGCGCACAATTGTGGAAATTCAAATGCAGACTTTTTGTTTAAACAAACGATTATGGTTAAAGTAGAAGTGTAAACAGGGCCATAATTCATGACACATCAATTCTTTTTCCTGCTGCAGTCATTAGTTTTTCACCTTCACAGTAACACCCATATGACTGAAACAAAATAGACCATGACTAAAGGATTTGATAAGACATTGCTTTACAAGAAAACAAAAACAAAACCAGATAAGACATTAAGAAAAAATACTGTGAATTGCTGTTTAGTGAATTTTCTATACTTATAAAACTACATAGCTAGGCTATGGGGAATTCAACCGTCTGAATCGTTCTTCATTTCCAAATTTGTTAGATTTCTATTGACATATTCTCGGTCTAAATTGTATAAATTGGTAAGACCCAGAACTTAAATAATTTCCTGGGAAGTAGTTTTAAAGAAATGGAAATGTTGGTATATGGTTTTCCATCTTCCACTGTATCAAAACGAATATTATATATAAGGAAGTCAGCCTGACTGTGGTTATGTAGAAATAAATGCTGCTTTTTTTCTTGTAAAATTGATGTACAAGATTATATATATTTCACAAATTTATAAACTCATTGCTAACTTAAAAAAAGATAAAATATATTTCAGGTGTACAACTTTATAATTTGTTATTTGTGTCACTACATAATGATCACCACTGTAAGTCTCGTTACAAATAATCATCATGAACGCTGCTTTTTAATTCCTAAGTAAAACTTAGGAATCGTCACATCAGAAGCCTGTTTTCTGATAGGTATACTGAAGTAATGCCTTCAAACTGATATTTATTTATTGGGAAGTACAGTAATAAAAAGAATGGCAAGAAATTCTGAGGTTGATGTCTTTTGGGTAGAATAGATAGCAAGGCTCGCTGGCAACTGGTTTCTAACCTTTCCACCTCCCTCTGAGCATCATGCATGCACACTATGCTATTATACTCCCAAGGAGAAGTCATCCTGGAGAGCGGAGGTCATTAAAACAACAGCAGCCAAAAAAGCAATATTTTGCTTAATACCTTTCCTACCTCTATACTAATTTTATGTATAACACACATGTATCAGTCTTTTATTTTTACTTAAACTTTTTTTTAGTTTTCGATTACAGTTGACATGCAATGTTATTTTATATTAATTTCAGGTGTACAACACAGTGGTTAGACATTTATATAACTTATGAGATGATCTCCCTGATAAGTCTAGTACCACCAATGCATATGATATTCTTATAATTAGAAATGTCAACAAGGAATTCATAAAATGTCATCATTTTGTTAATGTGGTTATTTGCAATAACAAAATGTCATCATTTTGTTAATGTGGTTATTTGCAATATTATTTCTGACCTTAACACCGTGTTAAATCTTTCTGAATTTATATAAAGCACAATCTCTGAATTCATGGAACAGAGATTAATTTTTTTTCCACTGGCTTAAAACAATTCTCTCATTTAAGAATATATGATGGAAAGAATAGGCTTTTAGTTAATAAGAGTCAAAGAACATTCTTTTCATGTAGTTTAATTGGAGATTTACTCTTCATGTGATTTTGTTCTCTAACTTTTTAGTTTTTTTCTAGTACAGTAGGAAATAGTTGCTATAGATTTTTTCCTGAGGGACACACTGTAAATATACTGTGAGTCAGGAAAACACTGAGAAGTTCCAGGGCTGGCAAATTATTTTAGAAGGAAAAAGTCATCAGGAACATGAGATTCCACAGAAACAGATGTAAGAATTACTTTTTATAACTTTTGTTGCAGAAAATTTTCCTGATTTTCCAGTTTTAGGAATTATGTAGGTGTATGGATCAGGGCGGTTCAGAAAAAAGTTGCTCAGGCTTTAGAAATTTAGAAAAAATTTTAACAATTGAAATGCCGTTGTATTCAAATTCAAGTTCAAAGGGATTAATTTATATGAGGCCCAGAATAATTTGGCAGCATATAAATAGGTGGATATTATGTTTGCTTTTATTAAGAAAAATAAGAATAATGCTGAGAGCAAAAAGAAAGTGAAATCATGTTAGCATTTCCACTTCAGATTTTTTATTTTTTCATGGGTTGTTCTGTTTCAACTGAGGAATTCTATTTTTTTCTTGACCTTGCATATTGGACAAAATTAACTTGTTATAGAACTAGACTCTCTGTGTTATTTTTTCCTATATGCAATCACAGTTGTTTTACATAAAAATCAAATGAAGGGAATAGGAGAAAGTAGAGTTGGAAGTATTAGATATAAGTATGGGAGTAATTTGATGTGTATTTCAATTGTGAGAGTTCATTGAGTTATTATGGACCAGAGTGAATTATCAGCAATATAGTCATTCATAGTAATAGTAAAGTTATTTAATATTCATATGAATATTAACACATACTTATATGAATTATATAAAATTATATTTATTTTAATGTTTGTATTAATATTTTAAATTATTCCTATTAACTATGTTAAATATAAGTTCAGAAAGTAGAAATTGGTCTTAAAGATTTTTGATCTGCCCTCCCACCTACTAGGAATTCCTTCTATAATATCCCCATCTCTATCTTTTCTTGAATGTTTGTGGTGGGAATCTCACTACCTTATGATGCTATGTGCTATATAGCATGGAAAAATCTGATTTTGAATTGAACTCACCCATTTCTAGCTACCAAAAGTGGTTGTGTTAAAAAAAAAAAAAGTTTGGGGAGAGTAGTGAGACAGGGGAGGGATCCTCAGGAAGTTCACAACTTGGCAGAGGGCCTAGCCAAAGACATTAAATGCTGATCCAGAGAGGGAAATTTTAAAAGCCACAAACCATATCATTTCCCCTGTTCTGGCATCACCAACTCCCCTTCCCCCCCCCCCCCCGCCCCCAGCTGCTAGCTTTCCAAGAAGCACAGGAAACTTTAACAAAACTTGAAGGACTCAAATGCTTTGACTTTTCATACTTTCTAGGATCAAGCTTACGTATTACCTTAGATTCACGATCTTTATGGACTTTTGTCTAGTGTCTGTTCATTAGATACTTAAAAATGTTCTGACACTATAGAGTAGTTTAGTGCACTGACTAAGGCTCAGGTGCCATAGTCACACTACCTGGGTTCATATCCTGCCTCTTCCACTTGGTAGCATGGCATTGACCCTGTCATCTAACATCTCTGCACCTCAATTTCCTCATCTGTAAAATGGGAATCAAATACTATCTACCTTATTATGAGACCTCAATGTGTTGATATGTGTGAAGCACTTAGTAGTGTGCTTAGCACATGGTAATAAATGAATAAATTTGGGTTTTATTTGAGAAGCTACACATTTCACCAATACTTATATATCCTTATGTCAAGGATTTAAATACTCCAGTTACTGAGAGGTTTAATCTCTTATTTTCTGTATGTAGAGTCAATGCATTAGCAGTGGGTTTTAAGGCAACCACAGCAACATGAGTCATGGGGAAAGCAAAAGATTTCTTCCTTCCACTGAAATATTTCTTTCACTGCATTCCTAAAATATCTCATAAAAGAGACAATCTTTTATTCCACATTTAGAGAGAAATAATTTAAAAGCATAAGGTAGTATACCTTGATTTATAATAAAATATTAATGGTTGTCAGAGCCTGTATAGTTTTGAGAGAGGGGGAGATGGAAAAGGGAAAGATGTGGGAGTCAGGGTATCAACAAAGAGGAAACAGTTGGAGAAAGGGGGCAGCTGAACACTGATCACAGCTCAGGTCTGTCTTATTTAGCTTCGTCTAAATTCCCAAAATGGTTTGAATCCAGCAGACTTGGACAAATGTCTTCCTTCATGGGAAATAAGCCTGTGAATTCTTTGAGAACCCTTTCTCTGGCTGCCCTGGTGTCGTCTCCTGGGATACTTGGAACTTCGAGATGGTTTACTTTTACAATTGGATGAAAAAAGAAATTGTGCATTTGCCCAAATTTGTGATTCTACCAAACTGAGCCTCTCTCTCCTCTTGTTCTCAATAGCTCCACCCCCAGTGATCCCTATTGCCTTTAAAATCACCACCATCCCAGCTGCAAAGCAGGGGAGAAGTTTCCACAACTCTGTCCGAAGTATATTTCAAGTCTGCTAGTGATCTTCGTACCCTTGTCACTGTCTTGGTTTAGATCTTACTCTCTATGACAGACTCCTAATCAGATGTGTGCTTCTATTTCTCCCTCTCAACTTCTAAATGATCTTCTGAAAATCCCAATCCATCATTTTACTTCTTGGTTTAAAAATCTCTAATGCTTCCCCATTGCCTAGCAAGGAAAAATCTATTTCATTAGCATATCTGGCAAGGTCATTCCTGAACCCTGCTTACAGATTCATCTGCTGTACTTGTTCCTCATAAATTGGGTAGCAGCAGTGAGCTACCAGCTCTTCCTAAATGCACTATGCTTTTTCATACTGTTCCCTCTGCTTAGAATACTTGTTCTCTTTCTAGCTGCCCTTTGGTCTCTAAAGACCCTTCAGGACCCTGATAAAATGTGACCATTCTGTGCAGTTTTTCCTGATATTCTCAGGCAGAATAGCGTTTTTTTTTCTTTGCTCCAATAGTTAGTTGTGTGTTCATATATTGATTACTGTACTTCTCACAGAA